>NC_139990.1:44280220-44717970 GCF_964263955.1 Coregonus lavaretus
CACCTTTCAGAATGAAGCCCCAGCCAATCCACTACAGTAATTACAGTGGCAGTCCCAGACTCAACACTCTCTCACACTGTTATTCCAAAACCTCCTCCCAAATGGAACAGAAAAATTAAAATGTTTTTTTAATATTATGACTAAGTTAGTTCTCAACAGATCAGACGTGCAGTGAGTGCAGCAGACACGTTTTGGCACTTGTATGTTTGGATTCGGATTCGAGTGGGTGATTTTTCCCTTTCCTTGGGGGTTGTGTCTTTAAGTGTCTGCCCAAACAAACAGACACTTGAGGAGTGGTGTGGTGAGACTGGTAAACACCAGGAATACAAGAGCACCTTGAGAAGCCCTCTCTCTCTCTCCACCCCCCCACCCCCATCTCTCACTGTTCCCTCTCTCTCTCTCTCTGCCTCTCTCTCTCTCTCTCTCTCTCTCTCTCTCTCGCTTTCTCTCTTTCTCGCTCTCTCTCTCTCTCTTTCTCTCTCTCTATCTCTCGCTGTCCCCTCTCTCTCTCTCGCTCTCTTTCCACCCCTATCGCTCGCTGTCCCCTCTCTCTCTCTGCCTCTCTCTCTCTCGTCTTTCTTTCTGTCTGGTCTTAGATCTTGGCCAGTTCTCAGAGCCTCTCAGTGAGTCTTAAGTAGACCACACGGTTAAAGCAACAAACCTGCCCCTGAGTAAACATAGAACAGACCAGCATCGGCCTCTCAGACAGCCAGAAAGACAGACAGACAGACATACAGACAGACAGGCAGATGTATCCCTCATCCAGTTAGACCTGGAGAGAGAGATGGAGAGAGAGATGGACAGAGAAATGGAGAGAGAGATGGAGAGAGAAATAGAGAGAGAGAGATGGAGAGAGTGGAAATGAGAGAGAGATGGAGAGAGAGATGTAGAGAGAAATAGAGAGAGAGATTGAGAGAGAGATGGAGAGAGAGATGGAGAGAGAGATGGACAGAGAAATGGAGAGAGAGATGGAGAGAGAAATAGAGAGAGAGATGGAGAGAGAGATTGAGAGAGAGGAAAGGAGAGAGAGATGGAGAGAGAGGAAAGGAGAGAGAGATGGAGAGAGAGATGTAGAGAGAGAGATGGAGAGAGAGATGTAGAGAGAGATATGGAGAGAGAGATGGAGAGAGAGAGAGATGGGGATAGAGATGGAGAGAGAGATGGAGAGAGAGATGGAGAGAGGAAAGGAGAGAGAGATGGAGAGAGAGATGGAGAGAGAGAGAGAGAGATGGAGAGAGAAATGGAGAGAGAGATGGAGAGAGGAAAGGAGAGAGAGATGGAGAGAGAGATGGAGAGAGGAAAGGAGAGAGAGATGGAGAGAGAGATGGAGAGGGAGAGAAAGAGGAAGATCACTGTCTAAGCTCTGAGAGAAAGGAAGGGAGAGAGAGAGGAAGAGAGAGATGGAAAGTAAGAAAGCAGAAGAGAGAGAGAAAGAGGGAGAGAGGGCTGTCAAGGCTCATCTCTGCTTTGTACCTCAGCCGTGACATGTGGATGTACACTATAAAGATGAATGCAGCTGTGTATCATCTCACAGTCAATAGTCAACACACTTTCAGTTGACCTACAGTACCTGTTGCCAGTTAACTCAATGATAGACTGTCAAACAGACAAAGTCTGGCCTAAAGAGATTAATCATTTAACTCTTATGGTTTGGCATAGTAAGCACCTGAAGTTTTTCCTGGCCACATGTCTTGACCAGGAAGAACTCCTGTCCCTAATCCCAGTGAATGATAGATACATGGCCACCATCTTGTTCTTCTCCATACAGAGGCTGAAGGCGGCGCTCGCGCACCACCCGGGAGCCATCGCCAACGGCAACATGAACAGCATGGGTCACATGATGGAGATGATGTCATCGCGGCAGCAGCAGGAGCAGGGGAGCGGCCATCACCACCTTCACCAGCACCTGCCGGCTCCGCTCCACAGCCACGTCTACCAGCACCACCCCCACCAGCACCACAGCGGGCACCACCACCCGCAGGGCCACAACCCTCACCACAACTCCCACCCGCCTCACCTCCACCCTGGGCACCCACACCAGACCTCCCCCCCGCCTCACCTCCACCCTGGGCACCCACACCAGACCTCCCCCCCGCCTCACCTCCACCCTGGGCACCCACACCAGACCTCCCCCCCGCCTCACCTCCACCCTGGGCACCCACACCAGACCTCCCCCCACCCTCCACTTCACTCTGGACCAGGGTCACATTCACAGGTTAGCGCTCACAAGTGATTATTTCCCCACGCATAGATACCAGAGCCAGAGGTAGCTATCAGAACCATTCATGTATAGACAGAAGTTTATGAAGGTTTGTCACAAAACCAAAGTATGGCAAGTACCTACCAAAACCACATGTGAAGCCAAAAGCACCTACTTTAACCCAAAGCATTCAGTTCAGTCCTGTACTTTAATGGTCTGGTAGACAGACAGCCATTAGTGGTTTGGTATAAATGCAGTAGAGGAAATTACATTACAAATTCACTGTAAAGCGCCGGGGCTGGTCAGACACATTTTCCTTCAGCCGTGGGCCGTGGCCATACTGCCAAGAAGAGGTTAGTTACCTGGCAACAGACACAAAGGTCAGTTTTTCCTTTGAGGTTGGTCAGCTGCAGATCAGTCTCTGCGGTCAGGAGGGTCAGCTGGAGGTTGTAAACTGTCTGTCGTAAAGGATTCTCAGGGCTCGTTTGGAAACTATGCCCCACACCCTTACTCTTAAGTGCCTCACACAAACTGGGGAGTTTAGGCCTTTACTCTGTTAGGTTGCCATAACATATGCACTGGGCTTCAATCAGTCAGTCCAATGGTCACAACATGTTATAGGTGTTTTAGGGTTAGGGTAATGTATAGACCAGGGCTTCAGTCAGTCAGTCCAATGGTCACAACATGTTCCAGGTGTTGTAGGCCTATAAGACTGGCCTGTGTTATTAGCACTAGTCATGGAGGGCTGAAAGAACATCAGTCACACAGCGTAGCATCAACTAACGATACATACTGTTATTGTCTTTGGTTTTCTCCTATATTTGACATTGATTCAAACATTTGTCCCAGGACTGATGTTGACATGGAAGTGATGTGAATTACAATAAGGTTAAAGCTCAACTAATACCATTAATGTATATTGTAGACTATTGAGCCATTAGGAACCCCCCCTCCCGCCATTTATATTCCAAATAGATCTTTCTGTACCATTAAAACAACACTGGCTGTATACACATCAAAGCAACTCGTATTTTCCACCATGAAAACGGTAATGATCTGAGGACTGAAAGCACTTGACCAATGCCAAGTCTATGTCAGGACCAGTCAGTGGGCATACTGAGGGGTTTTAGAAAGCAAAGCTGTGTGTCTGCGAGGGTTAGGCTGAGTGGAGGTGGGCGGTGGAAAACTGTGTCCTGACACTTCTTTAACAAGGCGGGCAGGGCTGCTCTGTAAATCAATCCAGTTACTCACTCACTCACCCACCCGCCTGCTCCTGACTGACTGACTGACTGACTGACGCCCACAGACAGGGGAAGAAGGGTTGGGGAGGGGGAGGGGGAGGGCATGTGGCGTGGGTATAATTTTGTTTTTAGGGAAGTGGCGAGACATGGAATAGCTACAGTAGGTAATATACAGTGGGGAAAAAAAGTATTTAGTCAGCCACCAATTGTGCAAGTTCTCCCACTTAAAAAGATGAGAGAGGCCTGTAATTTTCATCATAGGTACACGTCAACTATGACAGACAAATTGAGAAAAAAAAATCCAGAAAATCACATTATAGGATTTTTAATGAATTTATTTGCAAATTATGGTGGAAAATAAGTATTTGGTCACCTACAAACAAGCAAGATTTCGGGCTCTCACAGACCTGTAACTTCTTCTTTAAGAGGCTCCTCTGTCCTCCACTCGTTACCTGTATTAATGGCACCTGTTTGAACTTGTTATCAGTATAAAAGACACCTGTCCACAACCTCAAACAGTCACTCTTCAAACTCCACTATGGCCAAGACCAAAGAGCTGTCAAAGGACACCAGAAACAAAATTGTAGACCTGCACCAGGCTGGGAAGACTGAATCTGCAATAGGTAAGCAGCTTGGTTTGAAGAAATCAACTGTGGGAGCAATTATTAGGAAATGGAAGACATACAAGACCACTGATAATCTCCCTCGATCTGGGGCTCCACGCAAGATCTCACCCCGTGGGGTCAAAATGATCACAAGAATGGTGAGCAAAAATCCCAGAACCACACGGGGGGACCTAGTGAATGACCTGCAGAGAGCTGGGACCAAAGTGACAAAGCCTACCATCAGTAACACACTACGCCGCCAAGGACACAAATCCTGCAGTGCCAGACGTGTCCCCCTGCTTAAGCCAGTACATGTCCAGGCCCGTCTGAAGTTTGCTAGAGTGCATTTGGATGATCCAGAAGAGGATTGGGAGAATGTCAGATGAAACCAAAATATAACTTTTTGGTAAAAACTCAACTCGTCGTGTTTGGAGGACAAAGAATGCTGAGTTGCATCCAAAGAACACCATACCTACTGTGAAGCATGGGGATGGAAACATCATGCTTTGGGGCTGTTTTTCTGCAAAGGGACCAGGACGACTAATCTGTGTAAAGGAAAGAATGAATGGGGCCATATATCGTGAGATTTTGAGTGAAAACCTCCTTCCATCAGCAAGGGCATTGAAGATTAAACGTGGCTGGGTCTTTCAGCATGACAATGATCCCAAACACACCGCCCGGGCAACGAAGGAGTGGCTTCGTAAAAAGCATTTCAAGGTCCTGGAGTGGCCTAGCCAGTCTCCAAATCTCAACCCCATAGAAAATCTTTGGAGGGAGTTGAAAGTCTGTGTTGCCCAGCGACAGCCCCAAAACATCACTGCTCTAGAGGAGATCTGCATGGAGGAATGGGCCAAAATACCAGCAACAGTGTGTGAAAACCTTGTGAAGACTTACAGAAAACGTTTGACCTGTGTCATTGCCAACAAAGGGTATATAACAAACTATTGAGAAACTTTTGTTATTGACCAAATACTTATTTTCCACCATAATTTGCAAATAAATTCATTACAAATCCTACAATGTGATTTTCTGGATTTTTTTTTCTCATTTTGTCTGTCATAGTTGACGTGTACCTATGATGAAAATTACAGGCCTCTCTCATCTTTTTAAGTGGGAGAACTTGCACAATTGGTGGCTGACTAAATACTTTTTTTCTCCACTGTACATGTATGTATGGATGCCTGAGGAGGGGGGGGGGACCATGAATAGTGTAGGGACCATTAATAGTGACTTTAAACAGATAGAGTAGGGACCATGAATAGTGACTTTAAACAGATAGAGTAGGGACCATGAATAGTGACTTTAAACAGGTAGAGTAGGGACCATGAATAGTGAATTTAAACAGGTAGAGTAGGGACCGTGAATAGTGACTTTAAACAGGTAGAGTAGGGACCATGAATAGTGACTTCAAACAGATAGAGTAGGGACCATGAATAGTGACTTTAAACAGGTAGAGTAGGGACCATGAATAGTGACTTTAAACAGGTAGAGTAGGGACCATGAAGTGACTTTAAACAGGTAGAGTAGGGACCGTGAATAGTGACTTTAAACAGGTAGAGTAGGGACCGTGAATAGTGACTTTAAACAGGTAGAAGTAGGGACCATGAATAGTGACTTTAAACAGGTAGGGTAGGGACCATGAATAGTGACTTTAAACAGGTAGAGTAGGGACCATGAATAGTGACTTTAAACAGGTAGAGTAGGGACCATGAATAGTGACTTTAAACAGGTAGAGTAGGGACCGTGAATAGTGACATTAAACAGGTAGAGTAGGGACCATGAATAGTGACATTAAACAGGTAGAGTAAGGACCATGAATAGTGACTTTAAACATATATAGTAGGGACCATGAATAGTGACTTTAAACAGATAGAGTAGGGACCATGAATAGTTACTTTAAACAGGTAGAGTAGGTACCGTGAATAGTGACATTAAACAGGTAGAGTAGGGACCATGAATAGTGACATTAAACAGGTAGAGTAAGGACCATGAATAGTGACTTTAAACAGATAGAGTAGGGACCATGAATAGTTACTTTAAACAGGTAGAGTAGGTACCGTGAATAGTGACTTTAAACAGGTAGAGTACGGACCATGAATAGTGACTTTAAACAGATAGAGTAGGGACCATGAAGTGACTTTAAACAGGTAGAGTAGGGACCATGAATAGTGACTTTAAACAGGTAGAGTAGGGACCGTGAATAGTGACTATAAACAGGTAGAGTACGGACCGTGAATAGTGACTTTAAACAGATAGAGTAGGGACCATGAAGTGACTATAAACAGGTAGAGTAGGGACCATCAATAGTTACTTTAAACAGGTAGAGTAGGTACCGTGAATAGTGACATTAAACAGGTAGAGTAGGGACCATGAATAGTGACATTAAACAGGTAGAGTAAGGACCATGAATAGTGACTTTAAACAGATAGAGTAGGGACCATGAATAGTTACTTTAAACAGGTAGAGTAGGTACCGTGAATAGTGACTTTAAACAGGTAGAGTACGGACCATGAATAGTGACTTTAAACAGATAGAGTAGGGACCATGAAGTGACTTTAAACAGGTAGAGTAAGGACCATGAATAGTGACTTTAAACAGATAGAGTAGGGACCATGAATAGTTACTTTAAACAGGTAGAGTAGGTACCGTGAATAGTGACTTTAAACAGGTAGAGTACGGACCATGAATAGTGACTTTAAACAGATAGAGTAGGGACCATGAAGTGACTTTAAACAGGTAGAGTAGGGACCATGAATAGTGACTTTAAACAGGTAGAGTAGGGACCGTGAATAGTGACTATAAACAGGTAGAGTACGGACCGTGAATAGTGACTTTAAACAGATAGAGTAGGGACCATGAAGTGACTATAAACAGGTAGAGTAGGGACCATCAATAGTGACTTTAAACAGGTAGAGTAGGGACCGTGAATAGTGACTTTAAACAGGTAGAGTACGGACCGTGAATAGTGACTTTAAACAGGTAGAGTAGGGACCATGTATAGTGACTTTAAACAGGTAGAGTAGGGGCCGTGAATAGTGACTTTAAACAGGTAGAGTAGGGACCGTGAATAGTGACGTTAAACAGGTAGAGTGGGGACCATAAATAGTGACTTTAAACAGGTAGAGTAGGGACCGTGAATAGTGACGTTAAACAGGTAGAGTGGGGACCATAAATAGTGACTTTAAACAGGTAGAGTAGGGACCATGAATCGTGACTTTAAACAGGTAGAGTAGGGACCGTGAATAGTGACTTTAAACAAGTAGAGTATGGACCGTAAATAGTGACTTTAAACAGGCAGAGTAGGGACCATGTATAGTGACTTTAAACAGGTAGAGTAGGGGCCGTGAATAGTGACTTTAAACAGGTAGAGTAGGGACCGTGAATAGTGACTTTAAACAGGTAGAGTGGGGACCATAAATAGTGACTTTAAACAGGTAGAGTAGGGACCGTGAATAGTGACTTTAAACAGGTAGAGTAGGGACCATGAATAGTAACTTTAAACAAGTAGAGTAGGGACCATGAATAGTGACTTTAAACAGGTAGAGTACGAACCGTGAATAGTGACTTTAAACAGGTAGAGTAGGGACCGTGAATAGTGACTTTAAACAGGTAGAGTAGGGACCATGAATAGTGACTTTAAACAGGTAGAGTAGGGACCATGAATAGTGACTTTAAACAGATAGAGAAGGGACCATGAATAGTGACTTTAAACAGATAGAGAAAGGACCATGAATAGTGACTTTAAACAGATAGAGTAGAAGTATGAATGAACCAGGTTGGTAAGAACCAGGTAGGGTACAACCAAATCAGCTAGGTTAAGACGTTCATGAGAGATTAGGGTAGATGAGACATGGTTGAAGTTCTTCTTAGTGACCCACGTGTGTGACCTTGTTCTCTCGCTCTCTCTCTCTCTGTCTGTACCGCTCTCTCTCTCTCTGTCTGTACCGCTCTCTCTCTCTGTCTGTACCGCTCTCTCTCTGTCTGTACCGCTCTCTCTCTCTGTACCGCTCTCTCTCTCTCTGTCTGTACCGCTCTCTCTCTCTCTCTAGTTGTCGCCGGCAGCCCAGCAGATGCAGCCGAGCCAGACGATGCAGTCTCCGCCCCCTAGCGGTGGGCGCCGCAGGCGGATGGTGGACGAGGACCCTGACGAACGGCGGCGGAAGTTTCTGGAGAGAAACCGAGCGGCGGCCACGCGATGCAGACAGAAGAGGAAAGTATGGGTCGTGTCACTGGAGAAGAAGGCTGAAGAGCTCACCCAGACCAACATGCAGCTTCTGGTAAGATATATGTGGACTGGATGTTTATGGCCAAAATGGCACCCTAGTCCCTATTTACTGCACTACTTTTGACCAGGGACAATAGGGCTCTGGTCAAAAGTAGTGCACTATATAGGGAATATGGCGCTATTTGGGACGCAGCATATGTCTTCACATTGGAATGGACTTTTATGTTCAAAAAGCAGGGAATAGGAATTGTAATAAATATGTTCTCCCTCCGTAGGGGCTTGTTACAGTTCAGTGTGTTGTTCCCTAGGGGCTTGTTATAGTTCAGTCTGTTGTTCCATAGGGGCTTGTTATAGTTCAGTCTGTTGTTCCCTAGGGGCTTGTTACAGTTCAGTCTGTTGTTCCCTAGGGGCTTGTTACAGTTCAGTCTGTTGTTCCGTAGGGGCTTGTTACAGTTCAGTCTGTTGTTCCGTAGGGGCTAGTTATAGTTCAGTCTGTTGTTCCCTAGGGGCTTGTTACAGTTCAGTCTGTTGTTCTGTAGGGGCTTGTTCAGTTCAGTCTGTTGTTCCGTAGGGGCTAGTTATAGTTCAGTCTGTTGTTCTGTAGGGGCTTGTTCAGTTCAGTCTGTTGTTCCGTAGGGGCTTGTTATAGTTCAGTCTGTTGTTCTGTAGGGGCTTGTTACAGTTCAGTCTGTTGTTCCCTAGGGGCTTGTTACAGTGCAGTCTGTTGTTCCGTAGGGGCTAGTTATAGTTCAGTCTGTTGTTCCCTAGGGGCTTGTTACAGTTCAGTCTGTTGTTCTGTAGGGGCTTGTTCAGTTCAGTCTGTTGTTCCGTAGGGGCTAGTTATAGTTCAGTCTGTTGTTCTGTAGGGGCTTGTTATAGTTCAGTCTGTTGTTCCGTAGGGGCTTGTTATAGTTCAGTCTGTTGTTCTGAAGGGGCTTGTTATAGTTCAGTCTGTTGTTCTGAAGGGGCTTGTTACAGTTCAGTCTGTTGTTCTGTAGGGGCTTGTTATAGTTCAGTCTGTTGTTCCGTAGGGGCTTGTTATAGTTCAGTCTGTTGTTCCGTAGGGGCTTGTTGTAGTTCCAGGAGGCAGACACTCACCCCACACTCATAGATACAGACGATTTTCAACCAGAAATCAAAACCATCCCCTGAAATTGTGTCTGTCTTTTGACATTCCTAACAATGAGCTGTTACATTTATTTGCCATAGTGTTATTAAATTCAAATCAAGATAGAAATCTTAATCCCGTAATTGTACATTGTTTTAGCAATGATAATAAACTTAATTGCAGTAATTATTTATTGTGAGGTTTGCAGTGAGGCTTAAACAAGCTATTTTCCTTTTATTAAGAATATGCCTTTATTAAGAATCTATTCAATATTTAAAAAAAAGCTGCATTTATTCACCAAGCAAAGATAATCACTCAGTACAGCTAACAGTAAATCACTCTTATTGTGCTCAAAATGTGTGTTGGCTGGGTAACTGTAAATCACTTTGTGAATACTGCTGATGTAAAACGGGCTTTCTAAAACACATTTTATTGACTGACTTGTTTTCAGAATGAGGTGACAGTGCTGAAGAACGAGGTGACCCAACTCAAGCAGCTCCTCCTCACCCATAAAGACTGCCCCATCACCACTCTGCAGAAAGACTCCCAAGGTTACCTCAGTGAGTAGCTTGTTCACACACGCACGCATGCACTCTTCAACACAAACACATGCGAAACCCCCGAAACACACACACTCGTCCCTGTGCCTTGTCACTAGTATGCTGATAAACCTGTATAGAGAACCTCCCCAGCTGTCCTGCCATACAGACATACAGGGAAAATGTATCAAACATGTTTTTTTCAAAGGGATAAAGTATTTACCCTTTTCATACATAAGACACAGCTACAGTAACGAGTCCATAGCGACAATTGAAAACCTTTCAGACAAGTAAAAAAAGCGTCTGTACCCTTTCAGACAGTAGAATTCTGCATAGAATGTTCGGTATTTTTTCCCTGACAACAATAAACATTGATTGGTGTGCTGTTGTGTTGTTTTTCTGTAGTTTTTTATGGTAGGGTTGTGTTGTTTCTCTGTAGTTTTTTATGGTAGGGTAGATAGATGTGTTTTCATTCTACTAAATGTATTGGTAAGTAATTGTATTTAACCAACTTCAAAGTACTTTTCTTAGGAACGAGTGGTCTGCGCGCAGGCAGCGCAAGATACTTTGATTGACAGTTCTGGTTGCCTAGTGATGGATGTTAGCCCCGCTTCAGAAGCATACTCTTTCAGGCAAACAAACATGCCATAGCCGAGGCGCTTTCAACGCGCCACATTCCATATGTCTGAAAGGGGTATATGATAGATTGATTTTTCTTTGGAAAACACAATGTTCAGTGTTTTATACTGTACATAGAAATGTAACAATTATATTTTTGGTGAAAATAAAGAGGTTTTTAACAGTTGAAGGTTTTTGGACAGTGTTTGCTTAGATAAATGGACATCTAGAGAGAGTTATTCTATTGAGGGTTTCATATTTGTTTTTCTATTCAGTTTCATGTTCAGGACACACCCACGCATGTTGATACAAACACTGCACTCACACAGACATGACACACACACACACACACACCATTACCAATCATCCAGTCACCCTGTGTGTTGTCCTCCTCCCCTCAGGTCCAGACAGCAGTCCAGCCGGCAGCCCGGCCCCACCCTGCTCCCAGCAGCAGGTCATCCAGCACAACACCATCACCACCTCCAGCACAGCTGTAGGGGGCAGCACTGTGCATAGCCTGCCCAACCACCGCACAGACATCAACCCCATCCACTAGAGACAAGACAGAGAGAGATTACAGTAGCCCCAGCCCCCAACCCCTACCCCCAACCCCCATCCCATCCCTGGTCTAACCTCCCTTCCCTGGCTCTCCGAGGGCTGTCTGTCTGTCTGTCTGTTAGTACGGGAAGGGTGGCCTCACACGCTGCTTCTATCTCCAGGATCCGGTCCAGAGAAACCTCTGAGAGAAACCTCTGAGAGAAACCTCTGAGAGAAACCTCTGAGGCCTGCAGGGCTGCTCTTTCTACAGTAGCTATAGCTATAGTAGTATTTTTATAGACCTTTTTAACTCATATGTGTTCTCTGGGTTTGTCTGCATTCTTATTTGTCTTCTATGTTTGTCTCTATTTGTCTTTTATTTGTACTTGAGTTAAAAGGGAGTTTTGCAATTCATGCAGCATTAACCCGTGTGGCGTTTTTGTGATGTCATACCTCTGTTACACCGACACCGGGTCACTGTGGTGACACAGCAACGGGACATGAGCCTCAGAACGTCACCTCTGTGACCCCCCCTAATGTCATCTCTATGACTATGTCTATGTCCCAAATGGCACCCAATTCTCTATATAGTGCACTACTTTTGACCAGGGCCCTATGGGAATAGGGTGCCATTTGGGACGATTCTCTTGTATGTGTGTTTGTGACTGATGGATGGACTAGCAGAGACTGAGTCTGAGTACCAGTGTCAGATATGTATGTGTCAGATAGTTACTGTGTTGAAGAGTGCAGTGTTCTGGTTATATGTGTAACATACAGGGTACTTGATCAGATAGTTAGCTAGCAAGTGTGTGGGATGCTACTGCCTCCATGTTGTTGTTGTTGATGTTGTTGTTTTTAACCAAGTCAAACTGTTGCCATGATATGCTATTACTTGGTTACCGACCGGAATCTGGTGTTTCTATTGAATTATGCTCTTTTTCTAGAAAGGACCATGACTGTTACCCTACCAACCCATCGATGCTCTTTAGAGGGCGTTACATGTAATGAAAGATAGATTGGTGTTGAGAATATGTTCAAATTGAAGCAATACATCCTAGTATTGTTGTTCTATCAGCCATATTGCCCTGCACTGTGACACCAGCTAGCCGAGGCAGCTCTGGAGGCTGACCCCTGACCCCTGTCTCCTCCACCCTCCTGGAGGCTGACCCCTGTCTCCTCCACTCTCCTGGAGGCTGGCCCCTGACCCCTGTCTCCTCCACTCTCCTGGAGGCTGACCCCTGACACCTCCACTCTCCTGGAGGCTGACCCCTGTCTCCTCCACTCTCCTGGACCAAGTAAAGCTTTAAGAAGAGACATCTCCTTTAGTATTGTTCTAGTGTTGCTACAGCCAGGCTTCTGGAATCAGCGGCGCATTCCAAATGACCTGAACATTCCAGATATGAGCCCTGTGCTGTCCTCTGTCTGCCTCAATATCTCAGGTGGGGTTGTCATACTGTAGGTGACATACAGTGGGGGAAAAAAGTATTTAGTCAGCCACCAATTGTGCAAGTTCTCCCACTTAAAAAGATGAGAGAGGCCTGTAATTTTCATCATAGGTACACGTCAACTATGACAGACAAAATGAGAAAAAAAATCCAGAAAATCACATTGTAGGATTTTTAATGAATTTATTTGCAAATTATGGTGGAAAATAGGTATTTGGTCAATAACAAAAGTTTCTCAATACTTTGTTATATACCCTTTGTTGGCAATGACACAGGTCAAACGTTTTCTGTAAGTCTTCACAAGGTTTTCACACACTTTTGCTGGTATTTTGGCCCATTCCTCCATGCAGATCTCCTCTAGAGCAGTGATGTTTTGGGGCTGTCGCTGGGCAACACGGATTTTCAACTCCCTCCAAAGATTTTCTATGGGGTTGAGATCTGGAGACTGGCTAGGCCACTACAGGACCTTGAAATGCTTCTTACGAAGCCACTCCTTCGTTTCCCTGGCGGTGTGTTTGAGATCATTGTCATGCTGAAAGACCCAGCCACGTTTCATCTTCAATGCCCTTGCTGATGGAAGGAGGTTTTCACTCAAAATCTCACGATACATGGCCCCATTCATTCTTTCCTTTACACGGATCAGTCGTCCTGGTCCCTTTGCAGAAAAACAGCCCCAAAGCATGATGTTTCCACCCCCATGCTTCACAGTAGGTATGGTGTTCTTTGGATGCAACTCAGCATTCTTTGTCCTCCAAACACGACGAGTTGAGTTTTTACCAAAAAGTTCTAGTTTGGTTTCATCTGACCATATGACATTCTCCCAATCCTCTTCTGGATCATCCAAATGCACTCTAGCAAACTTCAGACGGGCCTGGACATGTACTGGCTTAAGCAGGGGGACACGTCTGGCACTGCAGGATTTGAGTCCCTGGCGGCGTAGTGTGTTACTGATGGTAGGCTTTGTTACTTTGGTCCCAGCTCTCTGCAGGTCATTCACTAGGTCCCCCCGTGTGGTTCTGGGATTTTTGCTCACCGTTCTTGTGATCATTTTGACCCCACGGGGTGAGATATTGCGTGGAGCCCCAAATCGAGGGAGATTATCAGTGGTCTTGTATGTCTTCCATTTCCTAATAATTGCTCCCACAGTTGATTTCTTCAAACCAAGCTGCTTACCTATTGCAGATTCAGTCTTCCCAGCCTGGTGCAGGTCTACAATTTTGTTTCTGGTGTCCTTTGACAGCTCTTTGGTCTTGGCCATAGTGGAGTTTGAAGAGTGACTGTTTGAGGTTGTGGACAGGTGTCTTTTATACTGATAACAAGTTCAAACTGGTGCCATTAATACAGGTAACGAGTGGAGGACAGAGGAGCCTCTTAAAGAAGAAGTTAAAGGTCTGTGAGAGCCAGAAATCTTGCTTGTTTGTAGGTGACCAAATACTTATTTTCCACCATAATTTGCAAATAAATTCATTAAAAATCCTACAATGTGATTTTCAGGATTTTTTTTTCTCAATTTGTCTGTCATAGTTGACGTGTACCTATGATGAAAATTACAGGCCTCTCTCATCTTTTTAAGAAGGAGAATTTGCACAATTGGTGGCTGACTAAATACTTCCCCCCCCCACTGTATAGTGAGAGATATGAGATGAGAGCGTTGATTGATTACATGCTTTCGTAGTCTGACTGTCAGTCTGTGTTTGACAGTTAAAGAATGATTGGTTGAGTTTCTATCCCTTTATCATGAAGAGGTCTTACTACCATCTCTAACGAGGTTTAGCAGTTTTAGCCGAATGCTTTCCAAAACGTCACAACGTGCCTGAACTTCTCTCAGTCTTTTATTACTAAATGCAATTAAGGGAATGTCAATTGTTTAAAATTCCTTTTAATCATCATTAACTTTTCCATTGAGCTATCAAGCATTTATAACACATTGTTTTCCCCAGTCTCAGTGAGTGTAGAGTTGATGGACACTGTGTGTGTGTTTTATTATGCCATTTAGCTTTAGGCTTTTATTCAAAACGACTTAGTCATGCATGCATACATTCTTTATGTATGGGTTGTCACGGGAATCCAACCCACTATCCTGTTGTTGCAAGCGCCATGCTCTACCAACTGAGCTACAGAGGACCAGTGTTTTGTCGGGAGTTTAGTCTGTAAGGGCAAAACCAGCTGGCAGACTGACCAGGGAGGAAAAGGCTGACCTTCCATCTAACCTATGACCTCTTCATCCCAGCTCCAACAGACAGGCTGACATGTCACTGTGTGTGTGTGTGTGTGTGTGTGTGTGTGTGTGTGTGTGTGTGTGTGTGTGTGTGTGTGTGTGTTCCATCAACACATCTTCCAGCAGCCCTAACCAGTAGGAAAGCTCAATATTCACTTTAGTTTTGACCACAACTCTGTCATCCTTGCTCAAGTCACCCCTTAGTTAGCAATGATCATCTAGGTTCAGCTTACCCTCTCCATATCCAAACCTAAACCATTAGTGGAGAGGGATTCTAAACAGACTTTAGCTCAGTGTCTGGGAGAAACTCCACTTTACTCTGTAATTCTTTCCCTGAACATGTTGATCCTAGTTGTACCTTAGACTACATCCTTTAGGTGGAGTGAGCCAACCAGCTCTACAGGCAGGTGAGGTAGAGAGAAATAATGTAGCTGTCTATGCACTTTGACACTTTGTGATATCCAGAGGGTAGAATAGCCATATTGAGGTCTCAGTGATGCCCAGTTCAATACACCAGCGAGACTCTAACTGACTGACTGTTGATCTGTAGAGAGACTGACTGACTGTTGATCTGTAGAGAGACTGACTGACTGTTGCTCTGTAGAGAGACTGACTGACTGTTGCTCTGTAGAGACCTGACTGACTGTTGCTCTGTAGAGACCTGACTGACTGTTGCTCTGTAGAGACCTGACTAACTGTTGCTCTGTAGAGAGACTGACTGTGTGTTGCTCTGTAGAGAGACTGACTGATTGTATCTGTAGAGAGACTGACTGACCGACTGTTGCTCTGTAGAGAGACTGACTGACTGTTGATCTGTAGAGTGACTGACTGTTGATCTGTAGAGAGATGACTGACTGTTGATATGTAGAGAGACTGACTGAGTGACTGTTGCTCTCTAGAGAGACTGACTGAGTGACTGTTGATCTGTAGAGAGATGATGGACTGTTGATCTGTAGAGAGACTGACTGACTGACTGTTGCTCTGTAGAGAGACTGACTGAGTGACTGTTGATCTGTAGAGAGACTGACTGACTGTTGATCTGTAGAGAGACTGACTGAGTGACTGTTGATCTGTAGAGAGACTGACTGCATGGCAGTGACTATGCCTAATGATGGGACTCCATAAGGTGCTCCTTATAAAGCTTTAAACATGTACCTTTCAGATGTCTGTTAATACAGCAGCTCCAGTTTAGCTCACTGTGAAGGTAGCGAACTACATTAATCAGGTCAACTGGAAACATGCTCTCGCTCTTTCTCCAGTGTGTTGCACCAAGGTTTTGTAGAAAGGGTTGGACAGTCGGTTTGAGGTGTGTGAGCATGTGTGTGAGAATAACTGAGTTTATGAAAGGTTCAACATGTATTAAGGGCTTCCCTGTATTGCAAACAGGTTAAACATCTACAAAGTGCTTGCAATATTTCATCAACTTTGTATTTTCTTTTGAATCTCTAAACGTTGTGGTTTATTACTTTCACCAACTACTTGAGTATTAAACTGTTCTGGGAAAAAATGTGGAATATATGGCATTGACCTCAACATATTCAACTGAAATTGTTGTTAGATGTTTTGTTGGAATAAGAGCTAGTAGTCTGTAGTTCTAGTTAACAGTGGACAGGTCAAGCATAAGGAAGAGAGAGATTTGTTTATCTAACTTTATAGGCAGACATAAGAGACATGTGAGTGAGTTCAGTATGAGTGTCTGTGTGTACATTAATACAAGTATAAATGTATCATTTTAAATATAAAACTATAAATATTGTATAGAATGTCATTAATTTCTGTAATCCTGACTGTACATGTAATGCAACCACCTTTCTTTTCGAAAGGAGTCTTTGATGTTTTGTACATGTATGTAAATGATGTTTGCATAGCACTTGTTTGCAGCCTTCTCAATGTATGTTCGTCAAGGTTCATTTCCGCGCTTCGATACATGTCCACGGTTTATTATACGTAATGGATTGATGAATTCATAATTGCCTGCATAACTTTGTACATGTTCGTGTCTCTCATCACAGCATATTGTATGGTCTGAGCTTTGTTTAGCAGTTGTACAGATGTTACATATCACAGTAGGAGAATAAAGCACTTGTTCTGTAACATTACTCAGCTGACTCAGATGTCTTCTGATGTGCCTTTTGAAGCACAGACAAACCATCTAACCTTAGATGTACACTGAGTATATACCAGGGGAGGCTGCTGAGGGGAGGATGGCTCATAACAATAGCTGGAACGGAGCAAATGGAATGGCATCAAACACATTCCACCTATTCAGCTCCAGTCATTACCACAAGCCCGTTCTCCCCAATTAAGGTGCCCCCAACCTCCTACATTAAGAACACCTTCCTAATAGAGTTGCATGATGTGGAATGACCATGATGTGGTCTTTACACTAAAAAGAAAACAGATATGGGATATTGTGTCCATATAAAAAGGAGAGATATTATGATGGAATTTAAGACATACACTGAGTATACCAAACATTAGGAACACCTTAATCCTTTTGCCCTCAGAACAGCCTTAGTTCGTCAGGGCATGGACTCCACAGGGATGCTGGCCCATGTTGACTCCAATGCTTCAAACAGTTGTGTCAAGTTGGCTGGATGTCCTTTGGGTGGTGGACCATTCTCAATACACATGGGACACAGTTGAGCGTGAAAAACCTAGCAGCGTTGCAGTTCTTGACACAAACCGGTGCGCCTGGCACCTACTACCATAACCTGTTCAAAGGCACTTACATCTTTTGTCTTGCCCATTCACCCTGTGAATGGCACACATATTCCATGTTTCAGTTGTATCAAGGCTTAAAAATCCTTCTTTAACCTGTCTCCTCCCCTTCATCTACACTGAGTTGAAGTGGATTTAACAAGTGACATCAATAAGGGATCATAGCTTTCACCTGGTCAGTCAATGTAGAGCAGGTGTTCTTAATGTTTTGTATACTCAGTGTAAATGCATATAGATAATGTGTTAATGATACTGTACTGCAGGGGTAGGCAACCCTGGTCCTGGAGTGCCGCAGGCGATTCATGTTTTTGATTTAACCGACCTGGAAGGACAGGTGTGTTGAATTTAGGCAATCACTGAACTGATCAATTAGCTCAATTGGTCAGGTGTGGTGCCTAGTTGGAACAAACCATGCAGTACCTGCGGCATTCCAGGAACAGGGTTGCCTACCCCTGCTGTACTGTGTATAGGATGTGTGTGAATATGTGGGAAGGGATAAATGTCCTGAATAGGTAGGCCCAAGGACTTGTCACTGACCAATAATCCACATGGGTTTCCAATACAAAGCCCGGAACATTGATTGCTCATTAAATAGTTATAGGTTTAAATGTTGTAAAACCATCAGTAAATATTGAGATGTCTAGACTACTTACTTGAAGTTAATGAGATAATAAGTAGCATGGTGGTTTGCCTTGGTACGTGACAGAGCAAGGAGTAGACTTCATCTCAATGCCAAAACCACTAGA
Source organism: Coregonus lavaretus (assembly GCF_964263955.1). Lineage (NCBI taxonomy): Eukaryota > Metazoa > Chordata > Actinopteri > Salmoniformes > Salmonidae > Coregonus > Coregonus lavaretus. The sequence continues at coordinate 44,298,424 of NC_139990.1, forward strand.
TGATCATTTCAGCCTGTTTATCTGTTACTGTTTAGTACTTTCTAAACAGGCTGCCATAATTGTCTGTAAAGGTTATTGAGTTGTCTCTTAGTAGTACCTACTATTATCTAAACAGAGGCAGGTATTGCAGCCTACTCATAGTTGAATTGTTATTTTTGATTAAACAGCATGCTCGTGTATGACTAAATTCATTGACATGTAGAATAAAAAGGCCTTAGTAATTATCTGAAGTTGGATAGTGGCACTTTTTACTAAAGTTGTATAAGAGAAACTATATATTTTTTTTTCATTAACTTTGTCGCATTTACAAGGGACAATACCGCTAGGCATTTACAGTATTTCAAACACTAGCGCCCTCTGGTGTTCCTCCATGGAACTTGTTGACGGGCCCATGTTTGTTTCATTTATAATAAATAGTCATTTAGCAGACGCTCTTATCCAGAGCGACTTACAGGAGCAATTAGGGTTAAGTGCCTTGCTCAAGGGCACATCGACAGATTTTTCACCTAGTCGGCTCGGGGATTAGAACCAGCGACCTTTCGGTTACTAGCACAACGCTCTTAACCACTAAGCTACCTTTTATTACAATTGCATTGCATGCCAACCTCTTCATCAAAAATATAATGATCATGTGCAACATAAATCATTATTCCCCACAGTCAAAAAACTGCAAAATATTCATTTTGACAGATCCACAGAATAGCAAACATGAGAATTCATTGGCAGTGCATCAGAGATCAGTCACAATCTGAGGGTTAAAGTAGGATTTAGGAGGTCATTAAATCCTGATGAAGGCAGCATAGCTGTCCAAACGTTTGTATCCATTACATTTAATATTTTCTAGGTGATAGACCTCTACCACGCATAATTGGCTTTCCATGGTTACTAACTTGCTAATCAATAGTGTTTGAAATAAACAGCCACTGGGAATCTGGAGACACACCGAATCAAAAGTGGAGGAACTCAGATCAACTGTGTTCCTGCTCAGTTCCGCCAACTCAAATAAATCCCTGTGTTGAGAGGAATCTGTCAATCATATCAAAGGACCTCTCTGGTTGGTCGTACGGTAGTATGTGCCCTCCCCCTCGTATAATCACCTGCATGACAAGGAGACAAACAGACAGTCAGACAGGTTTAGCACGTGAACCAGTGGCCATGGGGATAGTCATGGTCATGTTCAGTTTTCCCATCAGGAGCACTGTGTTCCAAACTTGGTGTCCATAAAGTTGATCTTATCTTCCTGGCACTGATTCTGCTCATAACAGCGATTTTGAATAAGACTCTACTTGCAATAACTGTCACATGTTTTTTTTTTTCCTACTAAACTTAGTTGAATGCACTGACTAAGGCACTCTGCATGAGAGCTTGCTAAATGACTCACATTATGTTTAGTTAGGCTATTTTAACATTTTAAAGGTTGGCCAAATGCCCTGAATACCCAGTAAAGTCCTGGACAGACATGCAGTACTCACCTGGTAGAATTCTCCTACTTGGCGAACGTATCCAGCCACCTCTGTGTCCTCTGGCTGGATCTTCCAATGGAAGCGAGGGGCTTTGTTGAACTCATCAGCCCCGGTCCAGTTCACCGTGGGCAGGAACCTCTCGGTCAGTGGGGCCGCCACAATCACATCCAGCTGACCACTGTAGATCAACACCTGTGTGTGTGTGTGTGTGTGTGTGTGTGTGTGTGTGTGTGTGTGTGTGTGTGTGTGTGTGTGTGTGTGTGTGTGTGTGTGTACAGAAGACAGAGATAAGGCTTTTATTAAATGATTACAGTATAGTGGTCCAAACAATCAACTAGTCTTTCTAAATAGATGAGGAGAGGAGTTAAATAAATAAATAAAATAAATTGGTCATTTAGCAGACGCTCTTATCCAGAGCGACTTACAGGAGCAATTAGGGTTAAGTGCCTTGCTCAAGGGCACGTCGACAGATTTTTCACCTAGTCGGCTTGGGGATTAGAACCAGCGACCTTTCGGTTACTGGTACAACGCTCTTAACCACTAAGCTACCTGCCGCCCCAGTATCAGTTAGCGACTGATACTGTAGTTAGCGACTGATACTGTAGTTAGTGATATACTGTAGCTAGTGACTGATACTGTAGTTAGTGACTGATACTGTAGTTAGTGACTGATACTGTAGTTAGTGACTGATACTGTAGTTAGTGATATACTGTAGCTAGCGACTGATACTGTAGTTAGTGACTGATACTGTAGTTAGTGACTGATACTGTAGTTAGTGATATACTGTAGTTAGTGACTGATACTGTAGTTAGTGACTGATACTGTAGTTAGTGATATACTGTAGCTAGTGACTGATACTGTAGTTAGTGACTGATACTGTAGCTAGTGACTGATACTGTAGTTAGTGACTGATACTGTAGTTAGTGACTGATACTGTAGTTAGTGATATACTGTAGCTAGTGACTGATACTGTAGTTAGTGACTGATACTGTAGCTAGTGACTGATACTGTAGCTAGTGACTGATACTGTAGCTAGTGACTGATACTGTAGCTAGTGACTGATACTGTAGTTAGTGACTGATACTGTAGTTAGTGACTGATACTGTAGTTAGTGATATACTGTAGCTAGTGACTGATACTGTAGTTAGTGACTGATACTGTAGCTAGTGACTGATACTGTAGTTAGTGATATACTGTAGCTAGCGACTGATACTGTAGTTAGTGACTGATACTGTAGTTAGTGACTGATACTGTAGTTAGTGATATACTGTAGCTAGTGACTGATACTGTAGTTAGTGATATACTGTAGCTAGTGACTGATACTGTAGTTAGTGACTGATACTGTAGCTAGTGATATACTGTAGCTAGTGATATACTGTAGCTAGTGACTGATACTGTAGTTAGTAATATACTGTAGCTAGTGACTGATACTGTAGTTAGTAATACACTGTAGCTAGTGACTGATACTGTAGTTAGTGACTGATACTGTAGCTAGTGACTGATACTGTAGTTAGTGACTGATACTGTAGTTAGTGATATACTGTAGCTAGTGACTGATACTGTAGTTAGTGATATACTGTAGCTAGCGACTGATACTGTAGTTAGTGACTGATACTGTAGTTAGTGACTGATACTGTAGTTAGTGATATACTGTAGCTAGTGACTGATACTGTAGTTAGTGATATACTGTAGCTAGTGACTGATACTGTAGTTAGTGATATACTGTAGCTAGTGACTGATACTGTAGTTAGTGACTGATACTGTAGTTAGTGACTGATACTGTAGTTAGTGATATACTGTAGCTAGTGACTGATACTGTAGTTAGTGACTTAAACTGTAGCTAGTGATATACTGTAGCTAGTGATATACTGTAGCTAGTGACTGATACTGTAGTTAGTAATATACTGTAGTTAGTAATATACTGTAGCTAGTGACTGATACTGTAGTTAGTGACTGATACTGTAGCTAGTGACTGATACTGTAGTTAGTGATATACTGTAGCTAGTGACTGATACTGTAGTTAGTGACTGATACTGTAGTTAGTGATATACTGTAGCTAGTGACTGATACTGTAGTTAGTGATATACTGTAGCTAGTGACTGATACTGTAGTTAGTGATATACTGTAGCTAGTGACTGATACTGTAGTTAGTGACTGATACTGTAGCTAGTGACTGATACTGTAGCTAGTGACTGATACTGTAGTTAGCGACTGATACTGTAGTTAGTGACTGATACTGTAGTTAGTGACTGATACTGTAGTTAGTGACTGATACTGTAGTTAGTGATATACTGTAGCTAGTGACTGATACTGTAGTTAGTGATATACTGTAGCTAGTGACTGATACTGTAGTTAGTGATATACTGTAGCTAGTGACTGATACTGTAGTTAGTGACTGATACTGTAGCTAGTGACTGATACTGTAGCTAGTGACTGATACTGTAGTTAGTGACTGATACTGTAGCTAGTGACTGATACTGTAGTTAGTGATATACTGTAGCTAGTGACTGATACTGTAGTTAGTGATATACTGTAGCTAGTGACTGATACTGTAGTTAGTGATATACTGTAGCTAGTGACTGATACTGTAGTTAGTGACTGATACTGTAGCTAGTGACTGATACTGTAGTTAGTGATATACTGTAGCTAGTGACTGATACTGTAGTTAGTGATATACTGTAGCTAGTGACTGATACTGTAGTTAGTGATATACTGTAGCTAGTGACTGATACTGTAGTTAGTGACTGATACTGTAGCTAGTGACTGATACTGTAGCTAGTGACTGATACTGTAGTTAGTGACTGATACTGTAGTTAGCGACTGATACTGTAGTTAGCGACTAATACTGTAGTTAGTGACTAATACTGTAGTTAGTGATATACTGTAGCTAGTGACTGATACTGTAGTTAGTGACTGATACTGTAGCTAGTGACTGATACTGTAGTTAGTGATATACTGTAGCTAGTGACTGATACTGTAGTTAGTGATATACTGTAGCTAGTAACTGATACTGTAGTTAGTGACTGATACTGTAGCTAGTGACTGATACTGTAGCTAGTAATATACTGTAGCTAGAGACTGATACTGTAGTTAGTGATATACTGTAGCTAGTGACTGATACTGTAGTTAGTGATATACTGTAGCTAGTGACTGATACTGTAGTTAGCGATATACTGTAGCTAGTAACTGATACTGTAGCTAGTGACTGATACTGTAGCTAGTGACTGATACTGTAGCTAGTGATATACTGTAGCTAGTGACTGATACTGTAGCTAGTGACTGATACTGTAGCTAGTGACTGATACTGTAGCTAGTGACTGATACTGTAGCTAGTAACCGATACTGTAGCTAGTAACCGATACTGTAGCTAGTAACCGATACTGTAGCTAGTAACCGATACTGCAAACCAAAGTTAAACCATGGCTCAGTTGGTAGAGCATACCGTTTGCAACGCAAAGATTATGAGTTCGATTCCCGGGGCTACCCATACATAAAATGCATGCACGCATCAGTGTCATTGGATAGAAGCGTCTGCTAAATGGCATATATTATATAGCTGTGCTACTAATAGGACCTTAGCATGTTTGGGTGCTAGATGGATATGGGCATTGACTCTCACCCTGTAGTTGTCCATGAGTGTGGCGAGCCAGGGTTTGATGCTCTTCATGACGTCCTGCAGCAGATGTTTCTCCACCTCCGAGCCGTCGTGGAACGTCAGGTTCCCCACGTGGATGGAGCGCCGCACCTCCGCCAGCGTCACAAACTGGGAAAAATACTCCTGGTCTGCAGGCTCCTATAGCACAGAGAACCACAACATAATTATTCTAAATTTTAGTCATTTTGCAGACGCTCTTATCCAGAGCGACTTACAGTTAGTGAGTGCATACATTTTTCATACTGGCCCCCCGTGGGAATCGAACCCACAACCCTGGCGTTGCAAGCGCCATGCTCTACCAACTGAGCTACAGGAGGGCTGTATCTAACCTTTAATTAAACCATGCATTTGTGTGTAAGCCTTGTTAGCAGACCATTTTCTTCAGGAAATATACCTTCTCTGGGTAATATAATTATTCAAACAGTTAGGTGTCTGTGTAAGCCTTGCTCTGTGTGTACCTACCCGACACTGCAAGTAGTTGAAGTAGTTGGTGCAGCCAGTGGCGTTCTGGAAGAACGAGGGGTACGGCAGAATGTCACCGTTCAGCAAGCTGTCAAATACCTGCAGGTCAAGAGGACAGTGGAAGAATGTACCAGGAGGTTGGAGGCCTTGACAGAATGACTGACAAGACATTCAGATATGTGGAGGGGACAACAAAAACACACAGGTTATTGCGACAGCAGATGCAGTCAGTGTCTTACTTCAAAAGCCTCCACCCATTTCTCCTGCTGGATGAGCTGCACCCCGTTGGCTGTCTGCTGCTCAACATACTGCTTCTGGAGCATATCTATCAGACCTGTCTGGTACAGGAAGTCTCCATACCCTCCCAGCATCTGTGTGTGTGTGTGTGTGTGTGTGTGTGTGTGTGTGTGTGTGTGTGAGTGAGTGAGTGAGTCAGAACAAGTGAGACCAAGGGAAAGAGCAAATGGAGAACAAACAAAAAAGAAACGTTGTTTTTTTCCTCCTGGAGATATATTATTATATCTTCAATTATATTACTGATATATTTCATATTAAATCAGAAGTGTCAAACAATGCTGAGTAAAGTTGAAATAATGGTGTATTAAAACACAACCCACCAGCTCTGGGTCACAGAGGCCGTCTCCGATGGCAACCCCCTTGAAGTTGATCTTCACCTTAGCAATGGGGTTGTGCTTATGGATGTAGTAACCAATGGCTGGGACATACTTTCCTGCATAGGACTGAGGAAAATTCCAATCAGTGTCAGGGTCTGTGTTCTGATTGCAGAATGTAATTGCAATTTTATGTGGAAATATTATTCTTGTTGCTATAGCAAAGACCCTAAAATAACAATTGTAAGACCTTGTTCAACGTCAGAAAACGGAATACAAAGCAGATGTCTTTATAGCTAGGTTTTGGGGAATTTGCCAACTAGGATGTAGTGTAATGTTGTGTGTAACACAGATGTGGGGACCAGCACCAAACTCACCTCTCCTGTAGCATAGAAGTCATTGGACTGATACTCAGGGAAGATCTGGAAGAACTGAGTCAATGCACTGAACAAAGACACAATGAGAAAACGAATCAGTGCCACACGTGACAGAACCAAGGTCCTAGTATACTGAGCAGAGACCATTGGCGTGTTCCAGATCATCAGATCTTCACAATGCTTAGAGAAGTATTTACCATCTCAGGAACCACATCAATATGATATAATGATATTGTAATCTGTGCATCTATAAGGCTGCATTTACACAGGCAGCTCAATTCTGATATTTTGCCCATAAGTATTGGCAAAAGAGCTGATCTGATTGGTCAAAAGACCAATTGTCTGTGTAAATACTGCCTACTGAGCCCAGAACCTCAGTGATCAGTCTTACCTGTACAGATCTCTACCTACATCATCCTGGTTCTGAGCAAAGCCTTGGTCATCATCAGTGAAACTGAACCCTGTTCCTACCTGGACAAGAAAACACACAGCTGACATTACAATCACATACTGTACATGCTATTAGGTAACATTACACACATTTTGTAGAGCAAGCTATTAAAGCAGCCAAGAAACACTCTGGCTGCGTCCTAAAATGGCACCCTATTCCCTCTTTAGTGCACTACTTTTGACCAGAGGACCTGGTCAAAAGTAGTGCACTATAAAAGGGAATACGGTGCCAGTTGGGACGCAATCAAACTGTGTTCATACTGTACATTCATTCACAGTGAGGAAGTAGAAGCCATTCATACGTACTGGATTGTCGATGTACAGAACAGAGTATCTGGATGTCCAGGGATAGTCTCTGTAGCCCACTGTAAAAAGGTGAATTAACACATCAATACACAAAGAGATACATGGAGAGAGATGAAGGACTACCGCTACAGTAGGAACAGAGATACAGTGAGGGGAAAAAGTATTTGATCCCCTGCTGATTTTGTACGTTTGCCCACTGACAAAGAAATGATCAGTCTATAAATTTAATGGTAGGTTTATTTGAACAGTGAGAGACAGAATAACAACAAAGAAATCCAGAAAAACGCATGTCAAAAATGTTATAAATTGATTTGTATTTTAATGAGGGAAATAAGTATGACCCCCTCTCAATCAGAAAGATTTCTGGCTCCCAGGTGTCTTTTATACAGGTAACGAGCTGAGATTAGGAGCACACTCTTAAAAGGGAGTGCTCCTAATCTCAGCTTGTTACCTGTATAAAAGACACCTGTCCACAGAAGCAATCAATCAATCAGATTCCAAACTCTCCACCATGGCCAAGACCAAAGAGCTCTCCAAGGATGTCAGGGACGAGATTGTAGACCTACACAAGGCTGGAATGGGCTACAAGACCATCGCCAAGCAGCTTGGTGAGAAGGTGACAACAGTTGGTGCGATTATTCGCAAATGGAAGAAACACAAAAGAACTGTCAATCTCCCTCGGCCTGGGGCTCCATGCAAGATCTCACCTCGTGGAGTTGCAATGATCATGAGAACGGTGTGGAATCAGCCCAGAACTACACGGGAGTATCTTGTCAATGATCTCAAGGCAGCTGGAACCATAGTCACCAAGAAAACAATTGGTAACACACTACGCCGTGAAGGACTGAAATCCTGCAGCGCCCGCAAGGTCCCCCTGCTCAAGAAAGCACATATACAGGCCCGTCTGAAGTTTGCCAATGAACATCTGAATGATTCAGAGGAGAACTGGGTGAAAGTGTTGTGGTCAGATGAGACCAAAATCGAGCTCTTTGGCATCAACTCAACTCGCCGTGTTTGGAGGAGGAGGAATGCTGCCTATGACCCCTAGAACACCATCCCCACCGTCAAACATGGAGGTGGAAACATTGTGCTTTGGGGGTGTTTTTCTGCTAAGGGGACAGGACAACTTCACCGCATCAAAGGGACAATGGACGGGGCAATGTACCGTCAAATTTTTTGTGAGAACCTCCTTCCCTCAGCCAGGGCATTGAAAATGGGTCGTGGATGGGTATTCCAGCATAACAATGACCCAAAACACATGGCCAAGGCAACAAAGGAGTGGCTCAAGAAGAAGCACATTAAGGTCCTGGAGTGGCCTAGCCAGTCTCCAGACCTTAATCCCATAGAAAATCTGTGGAGGGAGCTGAAGGTTCGAGTTGCCAAACTTCAGCCTCGAAACCTTAATGACTTGGAGAAGATCTGCAAAGAGGAGTGGGACAAAATCCCTCCTGAGATGTGTGCAAACCTGGTGGCCAACTACAAGAAACGTCTGACCTCTGTGATTGCCAACAAGGGTTTTGCCACCAAGTACTAAGTCATGTTTTGCAGAGGGGTCAAATACTTATTTCCCTCATTAAAATGCAAATCAATTTATAACATTTTTGACATGCGTTTTTCTGGATTTTTTTGTTGTTATTCTGTCTCTCACTGTTCAAATAAATCTACCATTAAAATTATAGACTGATAATTTCTTTGTCAGTGGGCAAATGTACAAAATCAGCAGGGGATCAAATACTTTTTTCCCTCACTGTACATGGAGAGAGATGAAGGACTACCACTACAGTAGGAACAGACAGGTGGCTTTCTGATCAAATAGAAATGACCAAAAATGACAGGGGTCAGTACAGAGAGACATGTTATTATACAGTAGACAGGGGTCAGTACAGAGAGACATGTTATTATACAGTAGACAGGGGTCAGTACAGAGAGACATGTTATTATACAGTAGACAGGGGTCAGGGGTCAGTACAGAGAGACATGTTATTATACAGTAGACATGGGTCAGTACAGAGAGACATGTTATTATACAGTAGACAGGAGTCAGTACAGAGACATGTTATTATACAGTAGACAGGGGTCAGTACAGAGACATGTTATTATACAGTAGACAGGTGTCAGTACAGAGACATGTTATTATACAGTAGACAGGTGTCAGTACAGAGACATGTTATTATACAGTAGACAGGGGTCAGTACAGAGACATGTTATTATACAGTAGACAGGTGTCAGTACAGAGAGACATGTTATTATACAGTAGACAGGTGTCAGTACAGAGAGACATGTTATTATACAGTAGACAGGGGTCAGTACAGAGACATGTTATTATACAGTAGACAGGAGTCAGTACAGAGACATGTTATTATACAGTAGACAGGGGTCAGTACAGAGACATGTTATTATACAGTAGACAGGGGTCAGTACAGAGACATGTTATTATACAGTAGACAGGTGTCAGTACAGAGACATGTTATTATACAGTAGACAGGGGTCAGTACAGAGACATGTTATTATACAGTAGACAGGTGTCAGTACAGAGAGACATGTTATTATACAGTAGACAGGTGTCAGAACAGAGACATGTTATTATACAGTAGACAGGGGTCAGTACAGAGACATGTTATTATACAGTAGACAGGGGTCAGTACAGAGACATGTTATTATACAGTAGACAGGGGTCAGTACAGAGACATGTTATTATACAGTAGACAGGGGTCAGTACAGAGACATGTTATTATACAGTAGACAGGTGTCAGTACAGAGAGACATGTTATTATACAGTAGACAGGTGTCAGAACAGAGACATGTTATTATACAGTAGACAGGGGTCAGTACAGAGACATGTTATTATACAGTAGACAGGGGTCAGTACAGAGAGACATGTTATTATACAGTAGACATGGGTCAGTACAGAGAGACATGTTATTATACAGTAGACAGGGGTCAGAACAGAGACATGTTATTATACAGTAGACAGGTGTCAGTACAGAGAGACATGTTATTATACAGTAGACATGGGTCAGTACAGAGAGACATGTTATTATACAGTAGACAGGGGTCAGTACAGAGACATGTTATTATACAGTAGACAGGTGTCAGTACAGAGAGACATGTTATTATACAGTAGACAGGGGTCAGTACAGAGACGTATGGCCATGTTGGTACCTGTTAGGTTCTTCAATACAACGTAGGGTCCATGTTCTACAAACAGCCCAAACATAGAGGTGCCCCCAGGACCCCCCTGCAGCCACAGCAGGACTGGAGCGGTCTCAGGCCTCTCCTGCAGAGAGACAGACACAAGTTAGTAGATATCTAACAGTGGATGCTGGAGCTATCTTAGTGACAGGCCTCAACCCAAAACCCTTCTAATACAACACTGTCACCTTGTGGCTAAGTCGTTGACACTGTTTTATTACTAGGACCTTGGTAATGTGGGTAGCATAAAGGACTTGTTTTGTACTTACTTTAAAGGGGCTATAAGTCTTTTGTTAAGTTTTCTGAAACATGTTGAAATGTACAATCCAAATAAAACTCTGCCCTGATTCACATAGTCATTTACAGGCGCTGATGAAAGGTGATTGCTAGATAAACACGTGCTATTCATTCTTGTCACGAGTGAAACTGAGGAGGAGAACACTGCAGCTGATATGGGTTGCACCCTATTCCCTAAGGGCCCTGGTCAAAAGTACCTGAGCAGGGAAGAACCAGAAGTAGAGGTTGCTGTTGTATTTCTTGTTGACAGTGAGGTAGCCACCATAACTCTTCACATTGGCACCAGGGAGGGAACCTACCAGACTCTGCTTCCGTGCTGAAAGATAGAAGAGATCATTGCTTTCAAATATACAGAAAAAAACTGTCTCAAGCATAGTTTAATCTGAACACTACAATTAGTCTTTATTAGACTACTGTGTAATACTGTAACATTCATGATGTTAACGTAGCAACATTGTAAGAACTGTTCTGCACTCTGTCATGTCATGTTTTGTGGCATGGACCCCAGGCAGAGTAGCTGCTGCATAGTGCAACAGCTAATGGGGATCCTAACTGTGTTGATGATGCAAAATGCATTTCGCATCATCATCAGTTTTTGAAAACTTGACTACTGCCATGTACAACATTTGGGACAGTATTAACAAATTAACAAAATATAGTTTCTGAGTAAAGTAAACCAACCTACCCTCTTCGATGTTGCCCTTTTCCAGGTAGGGGGTGAGAAAGAGCGGCTTGCCGGGGTCGGATCCTCTGGAGAGCGCGCTGACACGGTGAGATTTCCGGCAGAAGAAACTCGAGCAGCCCCTTGACTGCGCTGCCTCCAGGGAAGCCCACAGGAGAAGGACACACAGCGTCTCCTTTAACATTCTGTCAGAGATGAGTAGAAAGCAGAGAAATGTGATAGTTCAGTTTCGACACAATTTTAATTCTCACACTTTTTGCATTATCAAATGTCCAACTTTCTGCTTTAGCTAGTTTGCGCATGTCTTTTTCATGTATGTTCAATACATAAGAAGGAACTAGGTAACTAGCCTAGTCAAATAACCATTGAGAGAACTGCACTGAATAATCCAATGACCAGGCTTCCATACAGCTTTATTTTGCAAACATACCCCATCATTTGCGCTCGCCTCGGATGGAATTCAGAGCAGCCAGCTAATCCGTGTTATTGAAGCAAGATAAATCAAACCATCTGTAGTTTGACGTTGCTGCGCCGCTGTTGTTTAAAAAAATCCATTGGTCACATGATCAACTGGGTGAGCGATCATGTGATTTCATGTAATCTGATCCTTCATCCCAACAGTCCATTTCCGGTACTCAACATTTCTTCATGTCAAAGAACTTTCGCAACTGCTACATTCGGCACCATTTGTTTACGATCTATCCTGATGGTTCTTGAATGTTACTGTTTTCTTGTAAAACACTTCTCCAGGCAGTGTATTTTTAGCCTATATGGTTTTAGATAAATTGATGTAGGCCTATTCACTTGTTAATCTTGGGTGATTTATTTATTTGCACATGGTTAATCAATGAAGTGAGGCAGTAACATTTTTACCAAATGCAGGCTAGGTCCTACACTCAAAAATGGACACATTCCCCTAATCTTGGGAGACATTTTAGTATGCCTAGGTAAATAGATGAATTATGAATTATGTGGTCACACAGACACATGCATGCTATGTGAGGTGACAAAGGCTGCGTTTACACAGGCAGCCCAATTCTGATATTTTTTCCACTAATTGGTCTTTTGACCAATCACGTCAGATCTTTTAATAATATATACATTTCAGATCTGATTGGTCAAAAGATCAGTTAGTGCAAAAAATATCAGAATTGGGCTGCCTGTGTAAACACGGCCTATATAGTTTAGAGAAAAACTATTTTTTTAGGCTGTGGAAATCAATCTCCTATGGATCTGTGGTCCTCTGTAGCTCAATTGGTAGAGCATGGCGCTTGTAACGCCAGGGTAGTGGGTTCGATCCCCGGGACCACCCATACATAAAAATGTATGCACACATGACTGTAAGTCGCTTTGGATAAAAGCGTCTGCTAAATGGCTTATTATATTATTATTATTATTATTATGATTAAAGGGTGTAAATGGACTTTATGGTTTGGAGTTGAATACATGCAATATAGTCTTATAGAGTTTATATTCTGATTAAACATCCTCAAATATGTATTTTATTCTGGCTATTTGATTTTATTATGGCAGTTGGGAGTGAACCTCTGAACCAGCAGCAGCCTGCCCTGCACTCACGCACTCTGTCATCATCATCATCATCATCATCATCATCATCATCATCATCATCATATTGAAATCAAAGGTCAGAGCTCAGAGGAATAGATTTGCTTCCGATTGACTGGAGTTCAGACGTCTATTTCAGTTTACTGAATACTTCCACTTTAAGAAGGCGGCTCCGTCCCAGTCTAGTGTGTTTATTCGATCCCAGAAGTGGCACCACCACATGGAAACGATAGTGTATTTTTTATTCAACATGGCGAAAGCATATGCCGCCCTTCCAGTGGATACATTTGACAAACTTTAATGTTGTGTATAGTTGTGCATTTAGACAAGATGATCGAAAGTTGATCTTGTTCCTGTGATCCTGTCGCTTGACTATTTTTTACACTACTGCCAGTGAGTGGAGCTACAGTAAATGCGACAACATACGGCGCGCAGGGAACCGCCAGGGAAAGGAACAGAGAGAAGTGAAAGCGCGCTGGAACGTTACACCTACAAGAACAGGAATTCAGAAGGAACGAAAACGGACGTGAAATAAACAGTGTCAGTTCGTGCCAAAGCAGTGAGTGAGAGTAGGCTACGCTATGTGACATAGTGAGATGGACGGACTACCGGGGACGGGCTGTGAGCGCACCTCGACCGACCGCGAGTGACCAGACCGAGCCTGAAGCGGATTGGGATGGCAGCATCCAGCAACTCAAGTTTGTCGGGTTCATCAGTGTCTTCTGGTAAGAGTCTTAAATGAAAATATGTTGTTTGATAAAACAAATAACAAACAATTTCCTATATATATTATTTGGCCTTATAATAACATGTTATTATTTGTTAGGCTTATCAATGATAATATTATCACCCTCGTTATTCTCTCTCTCTCTCTCTCTCTCTCTCTCTCTCTCATATTTATTGCATAATGCAATTAATATAGGGGCTTGTGAGCTAACTGTGTCAAAGCTGGCATGCATGAATTTCGTTTGTGATACACATAATGTAACTTTTTTTAAATCTCGATCTGTGCGTAATTGACAGACATCACCCAATAAGTCACGACACCAGTCGGCTACGTTCGCGTCGATAATAATTCATTTAATTCCTTCTCTCATGTCTTGCTCTCTTTAACCTCCTCTGCCCTCTGCCGCTGAACATAGAACGATAAACGTTCCACGTTCAAGAGCTTGATTGAGAGTGACAGACCAGTCTAGTCGTTGGCAAAGATAATGTGTGTTAATGTGTTTTTAAGGCATACCTTCTTGAGTCTGGTTTCAGTGAGGCATCATCTTGGATAGGAAGTGAACGCCTCTCTCAATGAAGAGGCTGAGATTGTAGGGTTGGAATTGTCATTGATGTACATGTGGTTTTGTTTGGATAACTATCATAAAATTCGCAATTGTCCCCATAATCCACTTGTTGACTGGCAAGTTTGGCCACTGCTATATTTGGTTGGTAGAGACACCAGGGATGGGGTCCCTCTACCTAAATCTACCATTTTCCATCATGCCCCCATGAAGACTGGGGCTTGATGTGACATTTCAAAAATACTTGTTTATTCCCAGTAAAACATTTGAAGTCGGTCACTCACTAGTTGGCAAGATGCCATATATGCTGTGGTCTGAGTGTCTTTAGATACCTATAGGATCAGCTGCCTAGAATATTCTCTGGGTTTATGAGTCAATCATGTAGAGCAGGGGTCTCCAACCCTGTTCCTGAAGAGCTACCTTCCTGGAGGTTTTCACTCCAACCCCAGTTGTAACTAACCTCGTTCATCTTATCAACCAGCTAATTATTCGAATCAGGTGCGCTAGATTAGGGTTGTAGTGAAAACCTACAGGACGGTAGCTCTCCAGGAGCAGGGTTGGAGTGAAAACCTACAGGACGGTATCTCTCCAGGAACAGGGTTGGAGTGAAAACCTACAGGACGGTATCTCTCCAGGAACAGGGTTGTAGTGAAAACCTACAGGACGGTATCTCTCCAGGAACAGGGTTGGAGAGCCCTGATGTAGAGGATAGGAAATACTGATGTCAGAAATGTTCAGAATATGAACTGGAAAAGTGCCACAGCTGCTCAAACAGACTGAGAGTGAAACAGCAGTTGCTGGCTGTAGCCTCCTCCTGCACACACAGTATAGATAAACGTGTGGTGCCCATGTTTGTCAGGGTATAAAGTGCAAACATCACTATCACACTGTTGGTTAATGTATGTGGAGGCCACGCCAGTAACCACAGGGAGTTGGTGTGTGTGTGTGTGTGGTATATCTCAGTGGAGAAGTGGTTATTCTAGTTGTTTTGAGTAGTTTAATAGCCAGGAGAGGGTGTGTGTGTTTATGTCTTTGATGTTGCCACCACTATTATATCCAGAGGAAAAGTCACTCCTAAAATAAAATCCACCATAGTGAAGCATGTGCTGCTTGTCTCACAAACCATCAATGACCATAGGAACAGTCAACTGTGCAGGGCAAGGTGGTGTTTGTGTCAAGATCAACAATGTGACCAAAACTCAATATAAGTTACAGAATGTACAGTGAGTGGGTGGGAGGAGCTTTTATCCTATTGCATTTTACATTTACATTTTAGTCATTTAGCAGACGCTCTTATCCAGAGCGACTTACAGTTAGTGAATATATATATATATTTTTTTTTATACTGGCCCCCCGTGGGAATCGAACCCACAACCCTGGCGTTGCAAACGCCATGCTCTATCAACTGAGCTAGTGCCTTAGACCACTGCGCCACTCAGGAGTATTGCTGCTGGGTTGTTGTCGTCAGAGTGAACATATGATATGATTGCCCGTATTTATTTAGTGTCTTCTAATGACCCCCCCCCAACCTACCCAACCATACCACACCACACAACCAGAATCAAATTACCCAGAAGGCTCTGCTGCCCATGGGAGCCAAGACACAATGTTTGCATCCCAAATTACACCCTATTCTCTATAAAGTGCACTACCTTTTGACCATACATAAGGAATAGGGTGCCAATTGGGACGCAGCGATCGTTCCAGGCTGATACAGGATGGCTGTGCCGACCGCATACTTCACAAGACATTATCTCATGAGTACGTTGCCAAAAGCAGTGGATTTACCACTTGACCACCGCATCTTTTAAGGGGAAAGTCTTTTCTGACTGTGGTGTGGAGGTTTGTCATTATTGCTGGGCTCTGGATATAATGATCAGACGTTACAAGGCACTGTGCTGCCAGGGATAGAGAGCCTGTCACACAAGGCTATCATTATCTTCCTGGAGAGCTTTCTGGCACACAGACACAACATTTGAATCATATTTTCTATGAGGCGTATGACTCCGTCTGCATCCCAAATGGCACCCTCTACCCTATATAGTGCACTACTTTTGATCAGAGCCCAGGGTCCAGGTCAAAAGTAGTGTACTATATAGGGAATAGGGTGCAATTTGGGACGCATCCTCAGAAATGAATCTGTGAACACAACACGTTCTGCTTTATATTAGCCCCTCGGTTTGCTGCTGTAAACAAATGTGGCTGTGATGCTGCTGTCTTCAGCTGTTTCTACGTGACAGTAGTCTCTGGTCTCCAAGCCTTGATTGACTAGACCGTCCTCTCTCGGTGGAGACACAGCGGCTGTATGAGGAAACTGCATGAGCGAGGTCGGTCCAGCCAATCAAGACTTGACTTTGAAGTTATGATTGATGAAACTACCAGGATGAATAGAAAGACTGGAGAAAGACATCCCACTCTAGGATGTTACCCACAATGATGTTACCCACAATTATGTTACTCACTGTAGGATGTTACCCACAATGTTCATCCATCCCACTGTAGGATGTTACCCACAATGTTTATCCATCCCACTCTAGGATGCTACCCACAATGTTTATCCATCCCACTGTAGGATATTACCCACAATGATGTTACCCACAATGTTTATCCATCCCACTGTAGGATGTTACCCACAATGTTTATCCATACCACTGTAGGATGTTACCCACAATGTTTATCCATCCCACTCTAGGATGTTACCCACAATGTTTATCCATCCCACTCTAGGATGTTACCCACAATGATGTTACCCACAATTATGTTACTCACTGTAGGATGTTACCCACAATGTTTATCCATCCCACTCTAGGATGTTACCCACAATGTTTATCCATCCCACTCTAGGATGTTACCCACAATGATGTTACCCACAATTATGTTACTCACTGTAGGATGTTACCCACAATGTTTATCCATCCCACTCTAGGATGTTACCCACAATGTTTATCCATACCACTGTAGGATGTTACCCACAATGTTTATCCATCCCACTCTAGGATGTTACCCACAATGTTTATCCATCCCACTCTAGGATGTTACCCACAATGTTTATCCATCCCACTCTAGGATGTTACCCACAATGTTTATCCATCCCACTCTAGGATGTTACCCACAATGATGTTACCCACAATTATGTTACTCACTGTAGGATGTTACCCACAATGTTTATCCATCCCACTCTAGGATGTTACCCACAATGTTTATCCATCCCACTCTAGGATGTTACCCACAATGATGTTACCCACAATTATGTTACTCACTGTAGGATGTTACCCACAATGTTTATCCATCCCACTCTAGGATGTTACCCACAATGTTTATCCATCCCACTCTAGGATGTTACCCACAATGTTTATCCATCCCACTGTAGGATATTACCCACAATGTTTATCCATCCCACTCTAGGATGTTACCCACAATGTTTATCCATCCCACTGTAGGATGTTACCCACAATGTTTATCCATCCCACTGTAGGATGTTACCCACAATGTTTATCCATCCCACTCTAGGATGTTACCCACAATGTTTATCCATCCCACTCTAGGATGTTACCCACAATGTTTATCCATCCCACTGTAGGATATTACCCACAATGTTTATCCATCCCACTGTAGGATGTTACCCACAATGTTTATCCATCCCACTGTAGGATGTTACCCACAATGTTTATCCATCCCACTCTAGGATGTTACCCACAATGTTTATCCATCCCACTCTAGGATGTTACCCACAATGTTTATCCATCCCACTGTAGGATATTACCCACAATGTTTATCCATCCCACTGTAGAATATACCCACAATGTTTATCCATCCCACCGTAGGATGTTACCCACAATGTTTATCCATCCCACTCTAGGATGTTACCCAGAATGTTAATCGATCCCACTGTAAGATATTACCCACAATGTTCATCCATCCCACTGTAGGATATTACCCATAGTAGAAATCTGGGTAATACAGTCTTGGAAGAAGAATAGACCGTTGATGAAAGCCGTTTCCCAGACACTGACTTGCACTGTATATTATACTCCAATGGGAAGAAAAAAAAGTGATTAGTGATATATTTCACAATCATTTTTCATTCCCCTGGATGAAAAAACAATTTGTGGCCGTGCTTGTGCGGTGCACTGATCTGAGAGAACACTCCTCCGCATTCCTGGCACAGGAGAGCTGAGTAGTGTGCACCAGCACACTGTTAGTCACACAGCACTCAGCAAACACTCTGCCCTACTCTGGCTGGGAATATATGGAGGGATGCAGGATGAAAGTGTATCTTGTCTTCTGCCTTAGGCCTGCAACCACACCATTGGATAGGAGCAGAGGCAGGATTTGTGTCTCATAGGCTGCATCCCTATGTAGTGCCCTGGCCCACTAGTGCACTATATAGGGAATAGTGTGCCATTTGGGCCGCAGACACAGTCTTGCAAATGAAGAGAGCAATCTGTTCTTAAACGTTGTCCTACAGATGTTTCTGTCAAACTCTGTTCTGCATCACATAGCCATTCACATACGGAGTGGAGTGGAGTGGAGTGGAGTGGAGTGGAGTGGAGTGGAGTGGAGTGGAGTGGAGTGGAGTGGAGTGGAGTGGAGTAGAAACTGTTACTAGTCATGTTTAGTCTGGCTTCAGGACAGTACTGGTGTCAACAGATAAAGATTACATTTTTTCACATTCTAGTAATTTTAGCAGGTTATCACCCTCTAGTGACTTTAAAAAAACAATAACTAAACAGTCGTATGTTTTTATGAAAACAGACAAACTAGCCTGATGTCCCCATACAGAGATGGGGTGAGTTGCTTAATGCAACATGCATCTGTCGTCTATCTCTCCATTCATTATTAATTAGAAACCCTGGTTCCCTCAGTGGCTTCCACCAGGCAGCCAGGGAATCACATTACCAAACAATGTGTTTCCCCCTAACTGATGAAGCCTGGCCTGGGCTGATGCTAACCTAACCAGCATACTGAGTCTGCAGTCAGAAGGGTTCTCTAACCCACCAAACTTGTATTTATTATGGATCCCCATTAGTTCCTGCAAAGGCAGCAGCTACTCTTCCTGGGGTCCAGAAAAATGAAGGCAGTTATACAATTTTAAAAACATGACAATACATTCATAACAGATTTCACAACACACTAAGACCCTCAGCACAAACACGCACACACACATTTATTTATTCACACTTGTGTACACACTGTACGTGTGATTGTGCATACCTGTGCGTGCACCTGTGTGCGCACACACACACACATCTGTGCATACCTGTGCACACACACACACTGGATGGATATGCTTGTTTTAGAGCAGTTTGCTGCACAGACGGTCTCCCTACAGGGACGGTGCTACATCCCTATGATCTGACGCTCAGTGGTGTGTGTGTGTGTGGCCATCTGTTTGGTTGGGTCTAGCTGTCCATATGGATAGTGATGATGGTGAGAGGAGGTTGGGGCCTCTTTCTGAGATGTGTGAATAGGAGTGTTCTAGGGCGATTCCACACCAGCTGGAGCGGAAAATATTTTTGGTATCTCAAATTGTTCTGGCAATTCTCACACAGGAACTTCATTGGGAGGAAGGATGTTTAACATGCTTTTGACATTTTGTATCTCCCCCCCAAAAAAAAATCATGATGAAATTAGCCATTTTAGGCCCTTTTTAGACCTAGACATGCTTCCTGTAAAGACCCTATGATCTTTGAACCGTACATGATACAGACACCATCTTGGAGTCATTATACTCCTTATAGTGTGCTCTAAAATATGGAGAATGTCTAGATTCTGAAATACACATTTTCACATTCATTTATTCAACATAAAAAATATGAATATCTCAACTACCCTTTTTGATTTTGCTTATATTTAGACATATTATTTAACAATATACTCTTCAAACATGTCAAATTTCCAGAGTTATTATTTTTTAAAGAATCTAGACATACTCCATATTTTAGAGCACACTATAAGGAGTATAATGACTCCAAGATGGTGTCTGTATCATGTACGGTTCACAGATCATAGGGTCTTTACAGGAAGCATGTCTAGGTGTAAAAAGGGCCTAAAATTGCCAATTTCATCATGATTTTCTCAGAAATGGTTTGTGATACAAATGTAAAAAGCATTTCAAACATCCTTCCTCCCAATGAAGTTTCCATGTGAGAATTGCCAGAACAATCTGAGATACCAAAAATATTTTCCGCTCGCGTGGAATCTCCATTTTGTTAAATCTTGCTTGAGCAGAAGTTCTCTCAGGGGAGAACGTCTTTGCTAAGCTTGATCTTTATTCATCTCTTATTCTCTTTGCTTCCAAAGCAAACACCCCGCCGAGAACACACACACACACCGCTGTAATTATTTTATAAAATTCTTCCAGGGACTGGTGAGTAATGGAGGGAAATAGGATATTAATTGTATCTGTCTGTCTCCTGAGGGGACAACCCTTACCCTCCGGCTGTGTGTGTGTGTGTGTGTGTGTGTGTGTGTGTTCTCTCACTATTCTCCCTCCACAACACACACAGGCAGCAGGAGTTCAATTTTCCCTATTTGAAATTCGGTCACAAATCAGTATATCTTCTAAGGCTTTCCTAAACCCTTTCTTAGACCTACATATACAGTACGCTCCACAAATCATGTCATATTATTTAGGCGTGTAATAACATGTCCTAATATCTTGTGCTTTGCCAAATGTAGCATAACCCTTATACCATCCATTTAATGAGCTTAAAGTCCTTTAGAGTAGTGTACGTCAGCTCTGGGCCTGCCCTGAAGGACCTCCACCCCCTCACCCCCCCAGACAACCATTCCAGAATAACCCGTTATTCAAAAGAATAGTAAGGAAAAGTCAGTGTTTGGCAAGGTAACCAAAATAAATCACCTTCTCCAAATGATCTGCAGTAGAATCATTCATTTTGATTGTTTGCCAGAGCAGAGACACAATGACCAAGCGGTACTGGAGCGGCGAGTCTAGGTCCAAGAGGCTTCTTAACAGCTTCTACCCCCAAGCCATAAGACTCCTGAACATCTAATCATGGCTACCCAGACTATTTGTATTGCCCCCTCTCCCCCTCTTTTACGCTGCTGCTACTCTCTGTTTATTATCTATGCATAGTCACTTTAATAACTCTACCTACATATACATATTACCTCAATTACCTCGACTAACCAGTGCCCCCACACATTGACTCGGTACCGGTATCCCCTGTATATAGCCTCGCTATTGTTATTTTTACTGCTGCTCTTTAATTATTTGTTACTTTTATTGCTTATTATTTTATATTGTATTTTTTGTGTAATTTTTCTTTTTTTGGGTATTCTTTCTTAAAACTGCATTGTTGGTTAAGGGCTTGTAAGTAAGCATTTCACTGTAAGGTCTACACCAGTTGTATTCAGCGCATGTGACAAATACAATTTGATTTGATTTGACAATACATTTCCCCCCAAAGCAATCTAACCACACTGGAGTATATGGAGCCGGATGGCCAATCAATTTTATACGAATCAAGCCGTGTTCTGAAGTGCCTGCGTTTTGAGTTAGGGAAAGTTTGTCCATAAAAAGTCTCTCTTCTGAGTGCTGATTAGATCTATTGAACAAAGGCTTTGTGACACATACAGTATATCACTGTAGACATAGAGTGTGGTTACGTCCCAAATGGCACCCTATTCCCTTTATAGTGTGCTACTTTATACCTGGGCCCATAAGGGAAGTGTAGTGAATTGGTTGCTATTTGAGATGCAAACTAGATCTTTTGAACAAAGGCATTTGGTTTTTATCAGTCAGATGTATGACTGTAGACACAGAGTACAGTATTTTTCGTCCCAAATGGCACCCTATACCTAACCCTAACTCTAGCTTCATGACCACATCCTGGTTCAACCCTAGCCTAATCCACAACCCTAACTCTAGCTTCATGACCACATCCTGGTTCAACCCTAGCCTCATCCACAACCCTAACCCTAGCTTCATGTCCACATCATGGTTCAACCCTAACCCTCAACCACAACCGTAACCCTAACCCTAGCTTCATGTCCACATCCTGGTTCAACCCTAACCCTAGTCTCAACCACAACCGTAACCCTAGCTTCATGGGAATAGGGTGCCACTTGGGATGCACACTGAGTATGTGCCATGAAGTGCTTTGAAAGGCTGGTCATGGCTCACATCAACACCATTATCCCAGAAACCCTAGACCCACTCCAATTTGCATACAGCCCCAACAGATCCACAGATGATGCAATCTCTCTTGCTCTCCACACTGCCCTTTCCCACCTGGACAAGAGTAACACCTACGTGAGAATGCTATTCATTGACTACAGCTCAGCATTCAACACCATAGTGCCCTCAAAGCTCATCACTAAGCTAAGGATCCTGGGACTAAACACCTCCCTCTGCAACTGGATCCTGGACTTCCTGACGGGCCGCCCCCAGGTGGTAAGGGTAGGTAACAACACATCTGCCACACTGATCCTCAACACTGGGGCCCCTCAGGGGTGCGTGCTCAGTCCCCTCCTGTACTCCCTGTTCACCCATGACTGCATGGCCAGGCACGACTCCAACACCATCATTAAGTTTGCCGACGACACAACAGTGGTAGGCCTGATCACCGACAACGATGAGACAGCCTATAGGGAGGAGGTCAGAGACCTGGCCGTGTGGTGCCAGGATAACAACCTCTCCCTCAACGTGACCAAGACAAAGGAGATGATTGTGGACTACAGGAAAAAAAAGAGGACTGAGCACGCCCCCATTCTCATCGACGGGGCTGTAGTGAAACAGGTTGAGAGCTTCAAGTTCCTTGGTGTCCACATCACCAACGAACTATCATGGTCCAAACACACCAAGACAGTCGTGAAGAGGGCACGACAAAGCCTATTCCCCCTCAGGAGACTGAAAAGATTTGGCATGGGTCCTCAGATCCTTACAAATTCTACAGCTGCACCATCGAGAGCATCCTGACTGGTTGCATCACGGCCTGGTATGGCAACTGCTTGGCCTCCGACCGCAAGGCACTACAGAGGGTAGTGCGTACGGCCCAGTACATCACTGGGGCCAAGCTTCCTGCCATCCAGGACCTCTATACCAGGCGGTGTCAGAGGAAGGCCCTCAAAATTGTCAAAGACTCCAGCCACCCTAGTCATAGACTGTTCTCTCTGCTACCGCACGGCAAGCGGTACCGGAGTGCCAAGTCTAGGTCCAAAAGACTTCTCAACAGCTTCTACCCCCAAGCCATAAGACTCCTGAACAGCTAATCATGGCTACCCGGACTATTTGCACTGCCCCCCCCACCCCATCTTTTTACGCTGCTGCTACTCTGTTAATGATTAATGCATAGTCACTTCAACTCTACCCACATGTACATATTACTTCAACTAGCCGGTGCCCCCGCACATTGACTCTGCACCAGTACCCCCCTGTATATATAGCCTCCCTACTGTTATCCCTACTGTTATTTTTTATAAAAAATAAATGCACTGTTGGTTAAGGGCTGTAAGTAAGCATTTCACTGTAATGTCTGCACCTGTTGTATTCGGCGCATGTGGCCAATAAAATTTGATTTGATTTGAGTACGCACCTCAAAGCTCTCACATGAAAGTGGCTGTATGGAAATTGCCAATGATGACAACAAAACAGTCAGAGTGTGGTTAACATAGTGATCCAGTGGACCGGTCACTCACTCAGACAAAACTTACTGTGAGTTGTCATTGTCTGGTTGGTTCCTCAGAGCCCCGCTCTCTGCAAGTGACTGTATTACAGTAGGCAGGTCTGGTCTGCCAGTGAGTTTAGTGGTTGTGTCCTAAATAGCACCCTACTTCCTTTTATAGTGCACTACTTTTGACCAGTGCCCCTATGTTGACTATAAATATAATGCACTGTAAAGTGAATAGGGTGCCATTTAGGACAGAGAGAGAGAGAGAGCTCTTCTTGACTCTCTCAGGTGTGCCTGTGGTAGCCCTAGGGTAGTCAGTAGTTAGCGTGCAGCCCGTCCCCTGGGGGTGAACAGTGGGTCGGCATATTGATCCCTTGACTGATGTCCCTGGGTGTTTTAAATGAAGTCAGTGTCTCTTCTAACTTAATGTGATTCATTGTTCACACATGCAATTACTCCAGCTGTCAGTGACATCCTTCCACCGGGAACAGCAGAGAGATATGTGAGCCTTGTGATGCATTAATGCCACGTTCCATCATTCCACCTGCTTCAATATTATTAGCTACGTTTACACAATGATACCTTGCTAAGCGTCTGTAAGATAGTAGAGGACTTAGCCCCACAGTAGGTCTCTACGTTTCTGGAATAGTTGTCATGCACAGCCTTGCCAGCCTAAGATCCATAGTATAGCCATACTAATTCATTAGATCTGCCTATATACTGTAACAGTACAACATGACTATGTGAAGGTACTTACGGAGCATATAGTAGGTAGTATATTATGCAGGAGGAAGTTGGACCAACTTATGCATTACCAAGGGAACACTGTGGGCATGATGAGAGAGTACAGGAATAAGAAATTGTGGTTACATTATTCTGCATTAAACACAAACCTCAACCGTCGATGCAATTAAAGTAGCACATTTCCCCTTAGGATACAGCGGATCCCATGGGTGTTGGGCTGGAAATTGCATTTCCACGTTTTCTAATTTGTTTTGCCCTTCTTTGGTAATGAATACTGTGTATCATCATCATGGCATAATGCTAGCCTTGAAAGGTGTTTATAAAGATGGATCTATCTGTGAAGAAGGGACATATCCCTGGGCTGCACCAGGTATTATAGATCTGTTGACTGGCAACCTTGTCTGCATCCCAAATGGCATCCTATTCCCTACATAGTGCACTACTGTTAACTAAAATAATAAGGTGGACATGTGTATTGATTTTCCTTGAAGCAGGGGGACTTAATGAAACTGTATTCACTCACTGAGCAATGAGTATCTCATGAGGCTTCACAGTGTGAATAAACCCTGTGTATAATTATGACTGAGACATAAACAACTATGAAATAACCATGGTGACGATGAGTTCATAATCCATTCAGAGTGAATGTAACTGGGCCACAGAGAGACATGAGAGATTTGACAATTCACCCAAGAAACAAAGAATACATGCCTGTTTTCTAACCCTTTACCCTTCTAACTCCCGTCTTTCTAGTTCTGAACACTCACTCTCTTTCTCTCGCTCTCTCTCTCTTGCTCTCTCTGTCTCTTTCTCTCGCTCTCTCGGTCTGTCTCTTTCTCTCGCTCTCTCTCGCTCTGTCTGTCTCTCTCGCTCTCTCTCTCCATTCAATTCAATTTAAGGGCTTTATTGGCATGGGAAACATGTTTACATTGTCAAAGCAAGTGAAATGGATGAATAAAAGTGAAATAAACAATAAAAAATGAACAGTAAACATTACACTCACAAGTTCCAAAAGAATAAAGACATTTCAAATGTCATATTATGTCTATATACAGTGTTGTAATGATGTGCAAATAGTTAAAGTACAAAAAGGAAAATAAATAAACATAAATATAGGTTGTATTTACAATGGTGTTTGTTCTTCACTGGTTTCCCTTTTCTTATGGCAACAGGTCACAAATCTTGCTGCTGTGATGGCACACTGGTATTTCACCTAATAGATATGGGAGTTTATCAAAATTGGATTTGTTTTTGTGGGTCTCTGTCTGTCTCTCCCCCCCCCTCTCTCTCTCTCTCTCTCTGACCACTGACCCACCTCCTGTGTTGTTGTTTCAGATCCTGAGGATTACCAACCGCCCATATGGAAGTCTTACTGTAAGTATCTAAAGTACTGTTTATCCAGTGTGAAGTCATTGGTTGTTGATGAGGAATGTGGAACGCTAGAACCCTAGTCATCATGGCCACCAGGCTGCTGCATGTCACTACAAAGGACTCTTTATGTGATCATATCAGGATATTAAAGCATAAATACTTTCATCTGTTATTACAGTTAGTGTGTACAGTGAGGCTTCTTGGGATGCTCCATGCTTCAGCACAGCTTCTTGTTATGTTAGTTCTCTCTCCTCTCCAATCTTCTCTCTTCTAACGCCGGCTGAGAGATATTTTTAGAGCTCACTATGTCTTCGTCATGTTCGTGGAAGATATCCTGTGTGTGTGTGTGTGTGTGTGTGTGTGTGTCCATGTATCCGTGGAAGAAGTCCAGGTCTTGCTGGTTGATGTGAGTTGTCCTGACTAAAACAAAAACTCAAAGTCAGGAGTCTGCCTTCTCCCGCATGGAAAGTCTGTTGTGGGGAAGATTCAGTGCAGAGACTTAACCTTTTACACAACAACACTACTCCCAATGCTGTGTTACATCACAATGAGGAAACAGCACGACTCCCAATGCTGTGTTACATTACACAGAGGAAAGAGTTCTCGGCAACAACACTCTTGTCTTTCTTCTAATCCTGCATCGTCCACCATTCTTAGGATGCGTCCCCAAATGGCACCCTGTTCCCTAATTAGTGCATTACTGTTCTCTATTTAGTGCATTACTTTCGCACTAAATATGTAACCATGTATAATTTTGTGTTCTTCACCAATAAAGCTGTGTTATAAAAAAAGTAGTGCACTATGTAGGGAATAGGGTGTCATTTGGGATACACTCTTAGTGTCATACACATTCTTATTGCATGACATAAGTATAGTGTAATCTCTATGTCTACAGTAATGCCCTACAGAATAGGTACATTACCACAGACAATGTGCCTAGTGTGCCCAGCTCAGCTCAGATATATTCAACTGTCGCAGGCTTAAGCATTTGATGTGATTCATGTCACTCCACTACACGTTTCATCTCCATTCCATTTTCAACAGTTTCGCTGATTTACACCCAAAACTCTTTAAGCACACTTAATCCATGATGGCAGCTCGCCTCAGCGCTGCTGCTACGTGTGTCACTGGGTTACTTTGGTTGCATCCTAAATTAAACCCTATACCCTATTCCCTATGTACTGTAGTTCTGGGCTCTGGTCAAATGTAGTGCAGTACATAGGGAATAGGGTGCCATTTGGGATGCATCCTGTGTCTCCCCATTGTGTCCCAGTACTAGGATTAATAGACACTGTTAGCATCCTATGGGCCCTAGCATACTATGGGCCCTATGGTCCCTGATCAAAAGTAGTGCACTACATAGGGAATAGGGTGCCATTTGGGATGCAGCCCTCTGTGAAATATCCATTGACATTCACACATAGGGTTTGGTGATAAACGGGACCTGTCATATAAACCACTGAGAGAGATCAGCCCATGGATATCTTCGACTTCTCTAATGGCTCCTGGTGTTCCTACTGTTCCTTGTTGACTTTGCTCGGAGTTAGGCAACAAGTGAGCCAGCCGTCTTTGAACCATACTGTCAGGGGCCATACAGAGACTGTGTATGCTGCATATCCAATATTAGAGCAACTATAACCTTCTAACTGTCCGTTAGGAAGTTTAACTCCTCAGAATCTAGTGCCCCTTCCAAGTCCTGCTGGGACCACTACACGCAAACATGTTCCATGGTTAAAAATAATGTTATGCATGTGACAGGGAGTTGCAAGAGGTGTGCATTGGGTTGTTATTAATAACTGTGTAACTCAAATAAATGATTAGACATCTGCTTGAGCATATAGCGCAAGGCAAATAACTTGTCAGGTGGATGGGTTATCTTGGCAAAGGAGGAATGTTCACTCACAGGGATGTAAACAAGTTAGTGCACAAAATTGGAGAAAGATAAGCTGGACCAGCCTGTTAGCTGTGGAGTGAAAATAGGATTTAAAGGAGATGAATACATTGGTGATGGCTGTACTGTAGTGTTACTGTATGTCCTTAGCTAACAGTGTCCAGCTGATAACCCCATACAGTGCATGAATGAATACATTACTAATCTTTATTGTCCCATAGGGAAGTAATGCATGAATTAGTGTGTGTGTGTGTGTGTGTGTGTGTGTGTGTAAAGGGGTCTACGCAAAAGGAGCAGAAGGAGGTCTGTTTGTGCGTCTGAATTTTCGGAACGCGACGCAAACGGACCTCCGTCGGCTTAGTTTCCGTAGACTGTGTTGAGGCCTTAAGGCTGCATAACTCAATAAGCGTACATATACATATCTATACATATACAGTGAGGGGGAAAAAGTATTTGATCCCCTGCTGATTTTGTACATTTGCCCAGTGACAAAGAAATGATCAGTCTATAATTTTAATGGTAGGTTTATTTGAACAGTGAGAGACAGAATAACAACAACAAAATCCTGAAAAACGCATGTCAAAAATGTTATAAATTGATTTGTATTTTAATGAGGGAAATAAGTATTTGACCCCCTCTCAATCAGAAAGATTTCTGGCTCCCAGGTGTCTTTTATACAGGTAACGAGCTGAGATTAGGAGCACACTCTTAAAGGGAGTGCTCCTAATCTCAGCTTGTTACCTGTATAAAAGACACCTGTCCACAGAAGCAATCAATCAATCAGATTCCAAACTCTCCACCATGGCCAAGACCAAAGAGCTCTCCAAGGATGTCAGGGACAAGATTGTAGACCTACACAAGGCTGGAATGGGCTACAAGACCATCGCCAAGCAGCTGGTGAGAAGGTGACAACAGTTGGTGTGATTATTCGCAAATGGAAGAAACACAAAATAACTGTCAATCTCCCTCGGCCTGGGGCTCCATGCAAGAACTCACCTCGTGGAGTTGCAATGATCATGAGAACGGTGAGGAATCAGCCCAGAACTACACGGGAGGATCTTGTCAATGATCTCAAGGCAGCTGGGACCATAGTCACCAAGAAAACAATTGGTAACACATTACACCGTGAAGGACTGAAATCCTGCAGTGCCCGCAAGGTCCCCCTGCTCAAGAAAGCACATATACAGGGCCGTCTGAAGTTTTCCAATGAACATCTGAATGATTCAGAGGAGAACTGGGTGAAAGTGTTGTGGTCAGATGAGACCAAAATCGAGCTCTTTGGCATCAACTCAACTCGCCGTGTTTGGAGGAGGAGGAATGCTGCCTATGACCCCAAGAACACCATCCCCACCGTCAAACATGGAGGTGGAAACAAGCTTTGGGGGTGTTTTTCTGCTAAGGGGACAGGATAACTTCACTGCATCAAAGGGACGATGGACGGGGCCATGTACCGTCAAATCTTGGGTGAGAACCTCCTTCCCTCAGCCAGGGCATTGAAAATGGGCCGTGGATGGGTATTCCAGCATGACAATGACCCAAAACACACGGCCAAGGCAACAAAGCAGTGGCTCAAGAAGAAGCACATTAAGGTCCTGGAGTGGCCTAGCCAGTCTCCAGAACTTAATCCCATAGAAAATCTGTGGAGGGAGCTGAAGGTTCGAGTTGCCAAATGTCAGCCTCGAAACCTTAATGACTTGGAGAAGATCTGCAAAGAGGAGTGGGACAAAATCCCTCCTGAGATGTGTGCAAACCTGGTGACCAACTACAAGAAACGTCTGACCTCTGTGATTGCCAACAAGGGTTTTGCCACCAAGTACTAAGTGATGTTTTGCAGAGGGGTCAAATACTTATTTCCCTCATTAAAATGCAAATCAATTCATAACTTTTTTGACATGCGTTTTTATGGATTTTTTTGTTATTCTGTTCAAATAAACCTACCATTAAAATTATAGACTGATAATTTCTTTGTCAGTGGGCAAACGTACAAAATCAGCAGGGGATCAAATACTTTTTTCCCTCACTGTACATATCTATACATATACATATCTATACATATTGTGGCCTCAGCAGTGCAGCCATTCTAATACTGAATACTATGCTTTTTACCTGACAGTCCATGTTTGTCACTTACAGTGTACCAGCTCCAGCAGGAAGCTCCTCGGCCCAAGAGGATCACCTGCCCTCAGGGGGTCAGTACTGTATATCACTTAACAATATACAGTGCATTCGGAAAGTATTCAGACCCCTTGACTTTTTCCACATTTTGTTACGTTACAGCCTTATTCTAAAATGGATTGTAAAAAATGTTATCAATCTATACACAATACCCCATAATGACAAAGAAAAAACAGGTTTTTAGAAATGTTTGCAAATGTATAAAGAAAACAACAATTGAAATATCACATTTAAATAAGTATTCAGGCCCTTTACTCAGTACTTTGTTGAAACACCTTTGGCAGTGATTACAGCCTCGAGTCTTCTTGGCTATGACGCTACAAGCTTGGCACACCTGTATTTGGGGAGTTTCTCCCATTCTTCTCTGCAGATCCTCTCAAGCTCTGTCAGGTTGGATGGAGAGCATCGCTGCACAGCTATTTTCATGTCCATCTAGAGATGTTCGATCGGGTTCAAGTCCGGGCTCTGGCTGGGCCACTCAAGGACATTGCATTGTCTTGGCTGAGCGCTCTGGAGCAGGTTATCATCAAGGATCTCTCTGTACTTCGCTCCGGTCATCTTTCCCTCGATCCAGTCCCTGCCGCTGAATAACATCCCCACAGCATGATGCCGCCACCACCATGCTTCACCATAGGGATGGTGCCAGGTTTCCTCCAGACATTCAGGTCAAAGAGTTCAATCTTGGTTTCATCAGACCAGAGAATCTTGTCTCTCATGATCTGAGAGTCCTTTAGGTGCCTTTTGGCGAACTCCATCGGCCTGTCATGTGCCTTTTACTGAGGAGTGGCTTCCGTCTGGCCACTACCATAAAGGCCTGATTGGTGGAGTGCTGCAGAGATAGTTGTGCTTCTGGAAGGTTCTCCCATCTCCACAGAGGAACTCTGGAGCTCTGTCAGAGTGACAATTGGGTTCTTGGTCACCTCCCTGACCAAGGCCCTTCTCCACGATTGCTCAGTTTGGCCGGGCAGCCAGCTCTAGGAAGAGTCTTGGTGGTTCCAAACTTCTTCCATTTAAGAATGGTGGAGGACACTGTGTTCTTGGGGACCTTCAATGCTGCAGACATTTTGGTACCCTTTCCCAGATCTGTGCCTCGACACAATCCTATCTCGGAGCTCTACGGACAATTCCTTCGACCTCATGGTTTTTGCTCTGACATGCACTGCCAACTGTGGGACCTTATGTAGACAGGTGTGTGCCTTTCCAAATCATGTCCAATCAATTGAATTTACCACAGGTGGACTCCAATCAAGTTGTAGAAACATCTTAAGGATGATCAATGGAAACAGGATGCACCTGAGCTCAATTTCGAGACTCATAGCAAAGGGTCTGAATACTTATGTAAATAAGGTATTTCTGTTTTCGCTTTGTCATTATGGGGTATTGTGTGTAGATTGATGAGAAAAAATAATATTTAATACATTTTAGAATAAGGCTGTAACGTAACAAAATGTGGAAAAAGGGAAGGGGTCTGAATACTTTCCGAAGGCACTGTAAGATACACCACCATTCTCGACCCTTCTCCCAAAGTGTGCACTTCTCAGAATCAGGGGGGCAACCATATAGACCACATTATTTTCTGATAGGATGCCTGCTCTGTTGTGATAAAAAGAGGTTAGGCAATTGGCAGGATTAGAGACGGAGTTGCTTAGTCAGAGGGAGACACAGACACACAGAGAGAGACTGACACAGAGAGAGACTGACACAGAGAGAGACTGACACAGAGAGAGGGAGACAGACAGACAGAGAGAGGGAGACAGACAGACACAGAGAGAGGGAGACAGACAGACACAGAGAGAGGGAGACAGACAGACACATAGAGAGGGAGACAGACAGACACAGAGAGAGGGAGACAGACAGACACAGAGAGAGGGAGACAGACAGACACAGAGAGAGACTGACACAGAGAGAGACTGACACAGGGAGAGACTGACACAGGGAGAGGGAGACAGACAGACACAGGGAGAGGGAGACAGACAGACACAGAGAGAGGGAGACAGAGACACAGATAGACACAGAGAGGGAGGCAGACAGACACAGAGAGAGGGAGACAGACTGACACAGAGAGAGGGAGACAGACTGACACAGAAAGAGGGAGACAGACTGACACAGAGAGAGGGAGACAGACTGACACAGAGAGAGACTGACACAGAGAGAGACTGACACAGAGAGAGACTGACACAGAGAGAGACTGACACAGGGAGAGACTGACACAGGGAGACAGACAGACACAGGGAGAGGGAGACAGACAGACACAGAGAGAGGGAGACAGAGACACAGATAGACACAGAGAGGGAGGCAGACAGACACAGACTGACACAGAGAGGGAGGCAGACAGACACAGACTGACACAGAGAGGGAGACAGACTGACACAGAGAGAGGGAGACAGACTGACACAGAGAGAGGGAGACAGACTGACACAGAGAGAGGGAGACAGACTGACACAGAGAGAGGGAGACACAGACACAGAGAGAGGGAGACAGACTGACACAGAGAGAGACTGACACAGAGAGAGACTGACACAGAGAGAGGGAGACAGACCGACACAGAGAGAGGGAGACAGAGACACAGACAGACAGACACAGAGAGGGAGGCAGACAGACACAGACAGACACAGAGAGAGGGAGGCAGACAGACACAGAGATAGGGAGACAGACAGACACAGAGAGAGAGGGAGACAGACAGACACAGAGAGAGAGGGAGACAGACAGACACAGAGAGAGAGAGAGGGAGGCAGACAGACACAGACTGACACAGAGAGGGAGACAGACTGACACAGAGAGAGGGAGACAGACTGACACAGAGAGAGGGAGACAGACTGACACAGAGAGAGGGAGACAGACTGACACAGAGAGAGGGAGACAGACTGACACAGAGAGAGGGAGACAGACTGACACAGAGAGAGGGAGACAGACTGACACAGAGAGAGGGAGACACAGACACAGAGAGAGGGAGACAGACTGACACAGAGAGAGACTGACACAGAGAGAGGGAGACAGACAGACACAGAGAGAGAGAGAGACAGACAGACACAGACAGACACAGAGAGAGGGAGACAGACAGACACAGAGAGAGGGAGACAGACAGACACAGAGAGAGGGAGGCAGACAGACACAGACAGACACAGAGAGAGGGAGGCAGACAGACACAGACAGACACAGAGAGAGAGGGAGACAGACAGACACAGACAGACAGACACAGAGAGGGAGGCAGACAGACACAGACAGACACAGAGAGAGGGAGGCAGACAGACACAGACAGACACAGAGAGAGAGGGAGACAGACAGACACAGAGAGAGAGGGAGACAGACAGACACAGAGAGAGAGGGAGTCAGACAGACACAGAGAGAGAGGGAGACAGACAGACACAGAGAGAGGGAGACAGACAGACACAGAGAGAGGGAGACAGGCAGACACAGAGAGAGGGAGACAGACTGACACAGAGAGAGGGAGACAGACTGACACAGAGAGAGGGAGACAGACTGACACAGAGAGAGGGAGACACAGACACAGAGAGAGGGAGACAGACTGACACAGAGAGAGACTGACACAGAGAGAGACTGACACAGAGAGAGACTGACACAGAGAGAGGGAGACAGACAGACACAGAGAGAGGGAGACAGACAGACACAGAGAGAGGGAGACAGACAGACACAGAGAGAGGGAGGCAGACAGACACAGACAGACACAGAGAGAGGGAGACAGAGACACAGACAGACAGACACAGAGAGGGAGGCAGACAGACACAGACAGACACAGAGAGAGGGAGGCAGACAGACACAGACAGACACAGAGAGAGGGAGACAGACAGACACAGAGAGAGAGGGAGACAGACAGACACAGAGAGAGAGGGAGACAGACAGACACAGAGAGAGAGGGAGACAGACAGACACAGACTGACACAGAGAGAGGGAGACAGACTGACACAGAGAGGGAGACAGACTGACACAGAGAGAGGGAGACAGACTGACACAGAGAGAGGGAGACAGACAGACACAGAGAGAGAGGGAGACAGACAGACACAGAGAGAGAGGGAGACAGACAGACAGAGAGAGGGAGACAGAAACAGAGAGAGGGAAACAGAATGATACAGAGACAGACACAGAGAGAGAGGGAGACAGACAGACACAGAGAGAGAGGGAGACAGACAGACACAGAGAGAGAGGGAGACAGACAGACACAGAGAGAGAGGGAGACAGACAGACACAGAGAGAGAGGGAGACAGACAGACACAGAGAGAGAGGGAGACAGACACACAGAGAGAGAGGGAGACAGACACACAGAGAGAGAGGGAGACAGACACACAGAGAGAGAGGGAGACAGACACACAGAGAGAGAGGGAGACAGACACACAGAGAGAGAGGGAGACAGACAGACACAGAGAGAGAGGGAGACAGACAGAAACAGAGAGAGGGAAACAGACTGATACAGAGACAGACACAGAGAGAGAGGGAGACATACAGACACAGAGAGAGAGGGAGACAGACAGACACAGAGAGAGAGAGGGAGACAGACAGACACAGAGAGAGAGAGGGAGACAGATAGACACAGAGAGAGAGAGGGAGACAGACACACAGAGAGAGAGGGAGACAGACACACAGAGAGAGAGGGAGACAGACACACAGAGAGAGAGAGGGAGACAGACACACAGAGAGAGAGGGAGACAGACACACAGAGAGAGAGGGAGACAGACACACAGAGAGAGAGAGGGAGACAGACAGACACAGAGAGAATGAGGGAGACAGACAGACAGAGATAGGGAGACAGAAACAGAGAGAGGGAAACAGACTGATACAGAGACAGACACAGAGAGAGAGGGAGACAGACAGACACAGAGAGAGAGGGAGACAGATAGACACAGAGAGAGAGGGAGGCAGACAGACACAGACTGACACAGAGAGAGGGAGACAGACTGACACAGAGAGGGAGACAGACTGACACAGAGAGAGGGAGTCAGACTGACACAGAGAGAGGGAGAAAGACTGACACAGAGAGAGGGAGACAGACTGACACAGAGAGAGGGAGACAGACTGACACAGAGAGAGGGAGACAGACTGACACAGAGAGAGGGAGACAGACTGACACAGAGCGAGGGAGACACAGACACAGAGAGAGGGAGACAGACAGACACAGAGAGAGACTGACACAGAGAGAGACTGACACAGAGACTGACACAGAGAGAGGGAGACAGAGACACAGACAGACACAGAGAGGGAGGCAGACACAGAGAGAGGGAGACAGACAGACACAGAGAGAGAGGGAGACAGACAGACACAGAGAGAAAGGGAGACAGACAGACACAGAGAGAGAGGGAGACAGACAGACACAGAGAGAGAGGGAGACAGACAGACACAGAGAGAGAGGGAGACAGACAGACACAGAGAGAAAGGGAGACAGACAGACACAGAGAGAGAGGGAGACAGACAGACACAGAGAGAGAGGGAGACAGACAGACACAGAAACAGAGGGAGACAGACACACAGAGAGAGAGGGAGACATAAACAGAGAGAGGGAAACAGACTGATACAGAGACAGACACAGAGAGAGGGAGACCGAGACAGAGAGAGACAGACACAGAGAGAGGGAGACAGAAACAGAGAGAGGGAGACAGACTGATACAGAGACAGATACAAGATGAGAGAAAGACACACAGACAGAGAGGCAGAGAGACACAGAGAGAAAGAGGCAGACAGACACAGACAGACACAGAGAGAGGGAGACAGAGACACAGACAGACAGACACAGAGAGGGAGGCAGACAGACACAGACAGACACAGAGAGAGGGAGGCAGACAGACACAGACAGACACAGAGAGAGGGAGACAGACAGACACAGAGAGAGAGGGAGACAGACAGACACAGAGAGAGAGGGAGACAGACAGACACAGACTGACACAGAGAGAGGGAGACAGACTGACACAGAGAGAGGGAGACAGACTGACACAGAGAGAGGGAGACAGACTGACACAGAGAGAGGGAGACAGACAGACACAGAGAGAGAGGGAGACAGACAGACACAGAGAGAGAGGGAGACAGACAGACAGAGAGAGGGAGACAGAAACAGAGAGAGGGAAACAGAATGATACAGAGACAGACACAGAGAGAGAGGGAGACAGACAGACACAGAGAGAGAGGGAGACAGACAGACACAGAGAGAGAGGGAGACAGACAGACACAGAGAGAGAGGGAGACAGACAGACACAGAGAGAGAGGGAGACAGACAGACACAGAGAGAGAGGGAGACAGACACACAGAGAGAGAGGGAGACAGACACACAGAGAGAGAGGGAGACAGACACACAGAGAGAGAGGGAGACAGACACACAGAGAGAGAGGGAGACAGACACACAGAGAGAGAGGGAGACAGACAGACACAGAGAGAGAGGGAGACAGACAGACACAGAGAGAGAGGGAGACAGACAGACAGAGATAGGGAGACAGAAACAGAGAGAGGGAAACAGACTGATACAGAGACAGACACAGAGAGAGAGGGAGACATACAGACACAGAGAGAGAGGGAGACAGACAGACACAGAGAGAGAGAGAGGGAGACAGACAGACAGAGAGAGAGAGGGAGACAGATAGACACAGAGAGAGAGAGAGGGAGACAGACAGACACAGAGAGAGAGGGAGACAGACAGACACAGAGAGAGGGAGACAGACAGACACAGAGAGAGAGGGAGACAGACAGACACAGAGAGAGAGGGAGACAGACAGACAGAGAGAGGGAGACAGAAACAGAGAGAGGGAAACAGAATGATACAGAGACAGACACAGAGAGAGAGGGAGACAGACAGACACAGAGAGAGAGGGAGACAGACACACAGAGAGAGAGGGAGACAGACACACAGAGAGAGAGGGAGACAGACAGACACAGAGAGAATGAGGGAGACAGACACACAGAGAGAGAGGGAGACAGACACACAGAGAGAGAGGGAGACAGACAGACACAGAGAGAGAGGGAGACAGACAGACACAGAGAGAGAGGGAGACAGACAGACAGAGATAGGGAGACAGAAACAGAGAGAGGGAAACAGACTGATACAGAGACAGACACAGAGAGAGAGGGAGACAGACAGACACAGAGAGAGAGGGAGACAGATAGACACAGAGAGAGAGGGAGACAGACAGACAGAGATAGGGAGACAGAAACAGAGAGAGGGAAACAGACTGATACAGAGACAGACACAGAGAGAGGGAGACAGACTGACACAGAGAGGGAGACAGACTGACACAGAGAGAGGGAGTCAGACTGACACAGAGAGAGGGAGAAAGACTGACACAGAGAGAGGGAGACAGACTGACACAGAGAGAGGGAGACAGACTGACACAGAGAGAGGGAGACAGACTGACACAGAGAGAGGGAGACAGACTGACACAGAGCGAGGGAGACACAGACACAGAGAGAGGGAGACAGACAGACACAGAGAGAGACTGACACAGAGAGAGACTGACACAGAGACTGACACAGAGAGAGGGAGACAGAGACACAGACAGACACAGAGAGGGAGGCAGACACAGAGAGAGGGAGACAGACAGACACAGAGAGAGAGGGAGACAGACAGACACAGAGAGAGAGGGAGACAGACAGACACAGAGAGAGAGGGAGACAGACAGACACAGAGAGAAAGGGAGACAGACAGACACAGAGAGAGAGGGAGACAGACAGACACAGAGAGAGAGGGAGACAGACAGACACAGAAACAGAGGGAGACAGACACACAGAGAGAGAGGGAGACATAAACAGAGAGAGGGAAACAGACTGATACAGAGACAGACACAGAGAGAGGGAGACCGAGACAGAGAGAGACAGACACAGAGAGAGGGAGACAGAAACAGAGAGAGGGAGACAGACTGATACAGAGACAGATACAAGATGAGAGAAAGACACACAGACAGAGAGGCAGAGAGACACAGAGAGAAAGAGGGACTCTGACAGAGACAGAGGGACATAGAAACACATATCCTTCAATCAAAACAGGTTGTTAGAGCTCTTGGCCAAGCCATTGAAGTGACATTTCAACTGGATATCTCTCTGTCAGCCAATGTATCTTCTCTCTCTCCTCTGGCTTTACAGATGGAGAGCAGACCCAGATATTACGGCAGAGAGTGAGTAGAGGGACTTCCTTTTTGATCGTCATCCTTTTCATCCATTTTCTAATACAGCTGCTGGGGAGACTGGCTCTAGCTGTGTGATTTATCATTAACGACTAGCTTTACATGTGGTTAGGGCGTTGAAGGTGTGTGTGTGTGTGTGTGTGTGCACATCTTTGTGTGTGTGCACATCCTGTGGCAGCATTGACAGGAGACTTGTGGCAGTATTGACAGGAGACTTGTGGCAGCATTGACAGGAGACTTGTGGCAGCATTGACAGGAGACTTGTGGCAGCATTGACAGGAGACTTGTGGCAGCATTGACAGGAGACTTGTGGCAGCATTGATAGGAGACTTGTGGCAGCATTGACAGGAGACTTGTGGCAGCATTGACAGGAGACTTGTGGCAGCATTGACAGGAGACTTGTGGCTCTCTCAAGGTTCCATGGCATGCTATCGAGAGAGTATGCAGATGAGCTACTGGGAGGAGCAGAGGGGGCTTACCTCGTCAGAGAGAGCCAGAGACAGCCAGGGACCAACACCTTGGCCTTAAGGTACCGTACACAGTACACACACATTTACATACTAAATATACACACCTTGTCAAAGACTCTCCCTTCCTTCCTTCCCTCCCTCCCTGGCTCCCTCCCTCCCTCTACCCACCCACTCACTCTACCCCCTCTCCCCAGGTTTGGGCACCAGACCCTGAACTACAGACTGTTCTATGACGGGAAGCACTTTGTGGGGGAGAAGCGCTTCGAGACGGTCCACGACCTGGTGACGGATGGCCTCATCACCCTGTACATCGAGACCAAGGCTGCAGAGTACATCGCCAAGATGACCACCAACCCCATCTATGAACACCTGGGCTACACCTCCCTGCTGAAGGACAAGATGGGGCACCGGCTGAGCCGAAGATGCACTGAACCCCGTAGGGTCACCTTCCAGAGAGAGGACAGTAAGGTGAGATACCAGATCGCTTTGACATTCTTTATGTAACTAAAAGTGCTATGAAAAGTTACATTGGTGATGATGGTGATGATGACATTGGTGATGATTGTGATGGTGGTGGTGATTGTGATGATGGTGGCAATTGTGGTGGTGGTGATGATTGTGATGGTGATGATCATGATTCTCTCCCATAGCACCAGAGGTTATTTATGTATTAACGCGCTACATCCACTACTAGCCTACATCTACTACTGTTGTGTTTCCTAACTACAGTTGTGACCTGAACAGGAACAACTCTGGGCCCTAGCTATAGACTGTAACAGACCAGAGTATTTCCTGACTATAGTTGTGACCTGAAAAAGAAAAGGAGAGTCTCACTCTAGGAGCTCAGATGCAAATAATTTAATAACCTGATAAACGTTTCCACAGACAAGCAGTCTTCATCAGGGTATAATGACAAACACTGCCGGTCACTAGTTCATATAGTGTCAAAGGACACACACAGGTGTCTGTAATCATGGCCAGGTGTGGCCTAATATCATTGGTTAATTCACAGATAAACAGAACATGCAAAAAACATGAATAGATAGCATACGATCATAGATACAACTTGGCTACATAGGCCCACAAACATTTATAATGAATAGCAAAATCACAATAATCACAAGAATGGCTTCAAATCAAAGTCTACGTTGAGACCGAAGGGAGCAAGGGTCTTTAAATTTAAAGATCCAGGCAGCCTCTCGTTTTAACAATAAGTTGTCGATGTCACCCCCTCTCCTAGGGAGGGTGACAAGTTCGATGCCGGTATTAAGTAGGGACGAAATCGAGTGGTTCCCTTCCAAAAAGTGGGCCGCGACTGGGTATGTCGAGTTTTTGCACCTGCTACGATGCTCCGAGATTTGTACTTTTAATTTGCGCTTTGTTTTACCCACATAATTTTTACCACAAGGACAAGTTATAAGATAAATAACTGCCTTAGTGGAGCACGTAATACCACCTTTGATTGGGATCGGTTTCCCTGTTTGGGGGTGTTTTGTAGTTTCCATCCGGTAGAGGCGCAAATAGACGTTGTGCAGGGATATTTAGGGATGGTAAATCAGAGTTTACCAATTGATCTCTGAGATTTCTGCCCCGCGAGAATACGACCAAGGGAGGGTCCGAAAACACATTAGCAATACTGTCATCGGATCTTAGAATGTGCCAATGTTTGTGAACGATTCCCTTAATTTGTTCAGAGCACTTTGAATAGCGTGTAGTTAGAACGCAAGAATGCTTCTTTTTGCGAGACTGTCCTTGAAAGAGATCAGGTCTCGATTTGTTTTGAATTTTCTCAATGGCATTATTCATCTGACCATTTTTGTACACCCTCTCCTTGAATTTTCTTTGCGTCCCGGCCATATTTCTGTCGAAATCTGATAGTTTTTTGCCAATTCTTTTGATTCGACAGAATTGGCTGTAGGGCAAACTGTTTTTCAAGGGAAGCGGGTGACAATTATCAGCACTCAACAAACTGTTATGATCAGTATGTTTCCTGTAAAGATCAGTGTATAGAACATTATCCTCACACAAAATCAGAAGATCAAGGAAACTGATTTGACGTGTGTCAGATTGTATAGTAAATCTCAGGTGCTCAGAACAAGAGTTAAGAAAAGCATGGAATGCCTGGAGCTGTTTAGAATCACCCCTCCATAGAACAAAAATATCATCAATGTGCCGTTTCCAAATAATAATGTTAGGCAAGAAAACATTTTTGAGAGGGTTGAAAATTGACTGTTTCTCCATGTAACCCACATACAAATTAGCATAGTTAGGAGCCATAGGGGATCCCATAGCAGTACCCTTCGTCTGAATAAAGAAATCATTTAGAAACATGAAGTAGGTGTGTTTGAGTACTATTTCAGCCAATGTTATAATGCATGCACTGGAAGGTAGTTCATTTGGGTCACGTTGCAGAAGAAAATGTTCCATGGCCTCAATATAGTTGTGACCTGAACAGGAACAACTCTGGGCCCTAGCTATATAGACTGTAACAGACCAGAGTTTTTCCTGGTCTCACCACACAGTCTGGAAAAAGTCCTGTCCCTAGAACATGTTCATTAACATCTACTCTATCAACATCTGCAGTAAGGGTAGAGTGTTTCAT
This sequence comes from Coregonus lavaretus, assembly GCF_964263955.1. Taxonomy (NCBI): domain Eukaryota; kingdom Metazoa; phylum Chordata; class Actinopteri; order Salmoniformes; family Salmonidae; genus Coregonus; species Coregonus lavaretus. The sequence continues at coordinate 44,339,776 of NC_139990.1, forward strand.
TATGTAACAGTTTCTCATGAGAGAGAGAGATTTATTGTCTCTGCAGGAGGGTGTTTCCTTCCTGACATCACTTCTCTTGAAAGGTCATGATGACCAACAGGACAAGGATGTTATTCTGTGTAACAGACACTGTTCTAGGGCTATAGATGAATCACACATTTCACACCATTGTTCTCATCAACTAACTGCTGAAGGATATTGATTGTCTGTGATTATATTAGCCAATGTGAAATGCTTTCATTCTACTGTGTTGGCCATTCCCACATCTCACCACTAGGTGGCAACCGGACCAAGCCATAGCATAGCAACAGCACATTTCACACTTTGTTGTGATTGGAAATGTTCTTCTTCTTCAGTCTTTGACTGTTAAACATGGTAGAATCACAAAGCCTTTTCTTCATCCATGTTTGGTTGGGTGATGTTGTCTTGACATTCTGCTATGTTATGTTCCTCTCATGCCAGCCGTACACCCCTGGTCCTTCTTGGAATATTGAACAAGTCATTTAGTTCTGATAAACAGCACTAAGGTTGTGTCCCTCCCAAATGGCACTATATACATTTACATTTTAGTCATTTAGCAGACGCTCTTATCCAGAGCGACTTACAGGAGCAATTAGGGTTAAGTGCCTTGCTCAAGGGCACAGACAGATTTTTCACCTAGTCGGCTCGGGGATTAGAACCAGAGACCTTTCGGTTACTGGCACAACGCTCTTAACCACTAAGCTACTTGCCGCCCCATATATATATATATTTCCTATGTAGTACACTACTTTTGCTCTGGTAAAAAGAATACCCTATATGGGGAATAGGGTGCCATTTGGGACGCACATTGGTCTCCATCAGTCTTCTGACATCAACAAGGCAGTCCTGTCAGTGGCAAGGCAAGGCATCCGTTTCCTCTCCTCTCCTCTCCTCTCCTCTCCTCTCCTCTCCAACACCCACCAGCACTGTGCTATTCATGTCACGGTCTGTCCACTAGAGTTAGAGTTAAGGGGACAGTGAGAGCCTTAAGCCTTTAATGCAGGAGCCATTTTATTGGGGACCTGTCCCAGCTCTATCCCAGCTCTATCCTAGCTCTATCCCAGCTCTGTCCCAGCTCTATCCCAGCTCTATCCCAGCTCTATCCCAGCTCTGTCCCAGCTCTATCCCAGCTCTGTCCCAGCTCTATCCCAGCTCTATCCCAGCTCTATCCCAGCTCTATCCCAGCTCTGTCCCAGCTCTATCCCAGCTCTATCCCAGCTCTGTCCCAGCTCTGTCCCAGCTCTGTCCCAGCTCTATCCCAGCTCTATCCCAGCTCTATCCCAGCTCTGTCCCAGCTCTATCCCAGCTCTGTCCCAGCTCTATCCCAGCTCTATCCCAGCTCTGTCCCAGCTCTATCCCAGCTCTATCCCAGCTCTGTCCCAGCTCTGTCCCAGCTCTATCCCAGCTCTGTCCCAGCTCTGTCCCAGCTCTGTCCCAGCTCTGTCCCAGCTCTGTCCCTACAGGCTCTTCACTTGGTCAGTAGTTCATGGACTCTGACGGACTCCAACACATTCAGAGATTAATCCTTCAAATAAAACTAAACCCCTCCGGGAGGATTCTCCATAGCATAGGTCTGTATTTACGTTATAAATCATACTGTACCTGTACATGTTCATGTTCTAGGCTATTTGGCCTGGTCAAATGAAGACTGTCTGACCTTGAATAGCATTGGGGGGTTTTCCCAGCAGACATGAGCCATTTTTGGCGAGTCGATATCTAGAGCATGTTTTGAGTTTTGAAATCAGACTGCCAGCCTGTCAGTCAGTAATGTCAGAGTGTCTGTAAAAATGTGTTGTTTTGAGTGTCACACCTCTATCTGTCAAGCTTGGGCTTTGTCCCAAATGGCACCCTATTCCCTATACAGTACAGTGCACTACTTTTGACGAGAGCCCTATGGGTCCTGATCAAAAGTAGTGCACTAAATAGGTTCCATTTGGGATGCAGTCTTGGAAAACATGACGAGCTGGGCCAATGACAGGTCTCCTCCCGAGTGGCGCAGTGGTCTAAGGCACTGCATCGCAGTGCTAGCTGTGCCACTAGAGATCCTGGTTCGAATCCAGGTTCTGTCTTAGCCGGCCGCGACCGGGAGACCCATGGGGCGGCGCACAATTGGCCCAGCGTCGTCCAGGGTAGGGGAGGGAATGGCCGGCAGGGATGTAGCTCAGTTGGTAGAGCATGGCGTTTGCAACGCCAAGGTTGTGGGTTCGATTCCCACGGGGGCCAGTATGAAAAAATTAAATAATAATAATAATAATGTATGCACTCACTATAACTGTAAGTCGCTCTGGATAAGAGCGTCTGCTAAATGACTAAAATGTCAATGTAAATGTCTCCTGATTTGAGGCTTTCAGTGTAGGACAAACACCTGCCAGTCTGTCACGTCCAAAAAAAGAGGAAGGAGGTCAAAGTGCAGTCCTCCTGTTCTTAACAGTAGCAGCAGCGTATGTGATGACTTTAGTTAACAGTGTACTGTAATACTGTCTAGTATCAGTCTGTATCTTTACTGACTTTAGTTAACAGTGTACTATAATACTCTGTCTAGTATCAGTCTGTATCTTTACTGACTTTAGTTAACAGTGTACTATAATACTCTGTCTAGTATGAGTCTGTATCTTTACTGACTTTAGTTAACAGTGTACTATAATACTCTGTCTAGTATCAGTCTGTATCTTTACTGACTTTAGTTAACAGTGTACTATAATACTCTGTCTAGTATCAGTCTGTATCTTTACTGACTTTAGTTAACAGTGTACTATAATACTCTGTCTAGTATCAGTCTGTATCTTTACTGACTTTAGTTAACAGTGTACTATAATACTCTGTCTAGTATCAGTCTGTATCTTTACTGACTTAGTTAACAGTGTACTATAATACTCTGTCTAGTATCAGTCTGTATCTTTACTGACTTTAGTTAACAGTGTACTATAATACTCTGTCTTGTATCAGTCTGTTGTTTCAGACACACAGTAGCTAAAGTAAACATACTCCCTCATATGCTGTCTTTACTCTGTGTCTTGTAAGTCCTCATTCAGATGTGTGTGTGTGTGTGTGTGTCTCCAGGGGTGTGTGTGTTGTCGCATATATATGTACATTCCTCCCGGAGGGGGGGAGAGACCCACTCGACCTGTCTGGTGACCTGCTGTGTGTCAGCCCCCTCGGTTCACAAGACTCACTCAATGTGTATGTGTACTTGTGCTAGGAGTTGCCAGAGAGGCCAAATGCCTGCCAGTTTCCTCCTATAACAACAGCTCTTCTTGACAGATTGTGCATCCCAAATGGCACCCTATACCCTCTGGTCCCTCAGGACTCTGGTCAAAAGTAGTGCACTATGTAGGGAATAGGGTGTCATTTGGGACACATCACACTGGTTGAATCTAACTGGTGCTTGTTGGGAGATGGAAGAATGTGATGAATGCATTTCTAAACCATGTTCTGGGCCTAGTTTGGATATTATTCTGATGTTATGGTAGTTTGTTTGGAAGTTAATTACATTTTCCTTGAGCTACCTGTTAGTCTGTTGGAAACATGATCTATAAAGATCGTGTTGGGAAATACTTGAGCTACCATTACAGAGATGTTATACAGTAGCTACAGTACATACAGTGTAAAAGGCAGAAGGCTTTCAACGTTGATCCATCATACTTCCAGCCACAGGGAGGCCTGTTTTAATTGTCACTGTACTTTTCCTTTCACTAGACTTTCTGAATAGTAAAAAATATTCTATCACTGACTAGATCTCCCTTCACGTCTATGTTTCTGTTTGTATGAAATTGTGTGAGATGTATGTGTGGTGTGTGTGTGGTGTGTTTTGTTTACGATTGTATGAGGTGTGTTTTGTTTGGACGGTTGTTCTTACAGTGTCTGACCTCACAGAAAGAAAGGCACTAGTGTTATTTTCCCATGATCCTCTGCTCTCCCTACTGTGTCTGCTCAGCTGGACCCACACAGTGAATAACAGAGCCTGGATGCTGAAAGGAAACCAGGGCCTTTTATTCATTTGATTCCAAACTCTTCTCTATGAGACAAGAAGCCATCTGCCTCTAGGGACAAAACCCATAACCCTCACACACACTCTCTCAATACATACTGTATACCCCCCTCCCTCCTCCTCCTCTCCCCCCTTTCTCTGTGTCCCTCTCTTCCTCCATATCCCTTACCCTTCTCGCTGCTCCGTCGGGTCTTTTCTGATTTAGTTTAGGTCCTCCTCCTGGTCTTTGATAGGATGTCTAACTCCGTGACAAACGGCTTCACCTGTCCTGACTGTTACCTGTTCAGCCATTAAATCAAATCAAATTTTATTCGACACATGCTTTGTAAACAGCAGGTGTAGACGAACAGTGAAATACTTACGGGCCCTTCCCAACAATGTTGAGAAAAATAAAATTGAGGAATAATAGAAAAGTAATAACGCGTAATAATAAATACACAATGAGTAGCGTTAATTTGGCTATATACACAGGGTACCAGTACAGAGTCGACGTGCAGCGGTACGAGGTCATTGAGGTAGCTATGTACATATAACTAGGAATAAAGTGATTACGCAGCCAATCAAAGATGCTCTCAATGGTGCAGTTGTAGACCTTTTTGAGGATCTGAGGGCCCATGCCAAATCTTTTCAACCTCCTGCGGGGGAAGAAGCGTTGTCGTGCCCTCTTCACGACTGTGTTGGTGTGTGTGGACCATGATAGATCCTTAGTGATGTGGACACCGAGGAATTTGAAGCTCTCGACCCGCTCTACTACAGTGTTCAGTCCCAGGGTCCTTTAGCTTAGTGATGAGCTTGGAGGGAACTGTGTTCCTCTTGTCCAGGTAGGAGAGGGCAGTGTGGAGTGCAATAGAGATTGCGTCATCTGTGGATCTGTTGGGAAAGTTTGTGAATTGGAGTGGGTCCAGGGTGTCTGGGATGATGTGAGCCATGACCAGCCTTTCAAAGCATTTCATGGCTACAGGTGTGAGTGCTACGGGGTGATAGTCATTTAGACAGGTTACCTTGACATTCTTGGGCACAGGGACTACGGTGGTCTGCTTGAAACATGTAGGCATTACAGACTGGGTCAGGTAGAGATTGAAAATGTCAGTGAAGACACTGGTCAGCGCATGCTCTGAGTACGTGTCCTGGTAATCCGTCTTTATCCTGGTAATCCGGCCTTGTGAATGTTAACCTGGTTAAAGGTCTTACTCACATCTGCTACGGAGAGTGCGATCACGCAGTCGTCCAGAACAGCTGGTGCTCTCATGCATGGTTCAGTGTTGCTTGCCTCGAAGCGAGCATAGAAGGCATTTAGCTCCTCTGGTAGGCTCGCGTCACTGGGCAGCTCACGGCTGGGTTTCCCTTTGTAATCCGTGATAGTTTGCAAGCCCTGCCACATCTGAAGAGCGTCAGAGCCGGCATAGTAGGATTCGATCTTAGTCGTGCATTTACGCTTTGCCTTTTTGATGGCTCGTCTGAGGTTGTAGCGGGATTTCTTAGAAGTGTACAGATTAGTGTCCTGCTCCTTGAAAGTGGCAGCTCTAGCCTTTACAGTGCGGATGTTGCCTGTAATCCATGGCTTCTGGTTGGGATATGTACGTACGGTCACTGTGGGGACAACGTTGTCAATGCACTTATTAATGAAGCCGGTGACTGATGTGGTAAACTCCTCAATGCCATCGGATGAATCCCGGAACATATTCCAGTCTGTGCTAGTGAAACAGTCCTGTAGCTTAGCATCCGCTTCATCGGACCACTTCCATATTGAGCACGTCACTTGTACTTCCTGTTTTGAGTTTTTGCTTGTAAGCAGGAATTAGGAGGATATAGTTATGGTCAGCTTTGTATGTGTTTCTGTGTTTGGAGTAAAGGTGATCTAGAGTTTTGTCTAGTTGCACAGGTGACATGCTGGTAGAAATTGGTAGAAATTAGATAAGCCATTACTTCTGTAGCTACAGTACAACATAGTCCTTGGTCTTCAGTCTATGTTACAGGAGGCCCAAAGCTATATTTTGAAAATGGCTTCTATGTCTATAACAACCTTAAAGCTGCCAATCCTCTCATTTCAGCCAAAGTGTTTTTGTCTCTGAGCTGAGTGAGCTTCAAGCATATTTCTCTATCCCTTAGGATCATTCCCTTCCTCCACTCTTCTACCCTTCCAGCTCTTCATCATTCCATCACTGCTACAAAATCATCTGTTCTAGTTTTCTTCTGACATTCCCTCATTCTTTCTCTTCACAATTTAACTCAATTTCTGTCCCTAATTTCACCATTTCATTTCAGCAACCCTGAATGCCCACTTCCACTAGTTTGAGTTGTCTACTTCCCATTTGAGTGTCTTGTTAACCAAGAGGAGCTGATGAGGAGCTCCTGGTGTTTTAGGAGGAGTGGATGTTTAGGAGGAGAGTCACAAAAAATATTCTGTGGTGCTGTAGACTCAGCAACAGCCCCCCCACTGAGTCAGGGCATGGCCACCATGAGCTCTGCCTGGGATCTGACAGGGATTTGGCCACCGTGGGATTACACCCTGAGTGGGGATTACGGCCATAATCCCTCCCAATCGCAGTGGATGACCATGGTTGGGTGCTGTTCTACTGGGTGTTTTGAGAGCAGAGCAGAGTGATTGGTGGGAGCAGACTGGAGTCGTAGCGTCTGTCTGTAGTCTGGCTGCAGTCTAGGCAGGGAGAGGAAAAGCACCAGTGGATTGTGAGGCATGGAGGTCAAGACGTAGTTGACTAATCTGTTTCTGCTGGACTAGAAGGAATATAGGAGCATGTCGTGGCTCTTCTGGGCCGAAGGATAGTGCCATGACTCCTGTTGTGTGGAGGGGACTTGGTTATGTAACTGTTGTTGTGGGGGGGAGGGTTCAGTATTCTCTCCAGTTGAGTGTGTGTGGCTGTGTGTGTCCGGGAGGCAACGTGCTAATAGGTAGTGTGGCATGGTTCTCTGTGTCTTTTTGAGAGTTTGACTGCAGCCATTGATCCTGCTTTAGATTTGCTGCTGAGCCGTGAAGAGCTGTACTAACAGCTCACCCTAACCCCCTCACCCCTCACCCCACCCACACTCACTCTAACCCCACACCCCGCACACCCTCCTAGCCCCTCCCCACCAACCAAGGGACCCTCCTCCTAGCCCCTCCCCACCAACCAAGGGACCCCCCCCCCCCCCCCCCCCCCCCCCCCCTCTCTCCTATTTGGTGTGTGTGAATGAGATCCATTGTGTGAGGCACACTCCTGCCCTGGGGCCGCCCACTGCTGCTGGCTGCTCTCTGCTTCTTTCCCCTGGAACTGGAGCTGGAGCTCAGATCAGATGCAGAGCCTCCCCCACCTTGACTGTCAGTCTGTACCCTCCTGGGTCCCAGCAGCAGTAGGAGGAGGAGGAGGAGGAGTAGGAGGAACAGGAGGAGGAGGAGGGGAGTGGAGTACAGCGGCCGTGTCCTCCTCGTTGGGCTGCTGCCGCCGGCGTCTGTTAGGCAGCACTGGGCGCTACGTCCTCCAGCACACACCACACGGCTCACCAGAGGAGACAGAGGCTCTTTGGGAGCCCGGACTAGGACCAGGACAGGGACACACAGTCAGACACACGGCAGCAGCCATGGAAGTGGAGGAAGGGAGCCGCGGTCCGGGAGGAGGGATAGGGCCAGGAGATGTAACGGTCCACAAGACCAAGAGAGGGGAGCGGAAGAGGCAGGAGCTACTGGCCTTAGCCCTGGGGGTCAAGTTGGGGAGCAGGGGAACGTTACTCTGGAAGCCTCTAAAACTGTTGGCTTCCTGTCCGCAGATCACCACGTCTCCTCTGGTACGGCACAGCACCCTGAAAGACTGCCCCTCCGAGAAGCAGAGCTCCTACGACAAGGTCCACAACTTCAAGGTGAGCCAGTTTGTTTGATTTAGCCTTTTTAAAGGAGGATGTGGTGAGGTACTGGGAAGGAGGGAGGGAGGGGGCGAGAGTTGACTGCATTAGGACCTGTAGGAGGGCTGCCTCTCTGTAGATTCTCTGTTCAAAGCTCTGTTTGAAGCTCTTTTACCTCAGGAAATGATTCTGCTCCTACAGGCAGCGCTGCTTGTCCATGCAGGGTCTGTGAGATAAGTTCTGTCAGGTTGATCTGAAACTTAAAAGCGACGTCCCTCAAAGTGACAAAGTAACCGACTCTTTTTATCTGCCTAGTGAGCTGCCTGCCTGTCGCTAGACTGGCTACCGTTAGATACCGTTATAACACCGAGAGACTGATGATGTTATTCATCATCATGTGCTTTCATGATGAAAGATGTCTTGTGGGCACGTGCAGCTGTCAGCCATATGTCTAAATCTATCGACTGAGCTAAATGGATATGGCGTATGTTTTAACCCATTGACGGCTGTGAACATTGTCAGATTTTTGAGCACTTTAACCTCTTTGTTTCAAGCTGTTGATTTTCTAAAACAGAAATACAGTTGTAACGTTTTGAATACAATCAATTATTCTGCTCTTGAGAGAGAGAACACAACAGTAGGACAGGTGACCTAACCTGCCCTGGGTCTTACTCACCTCCAGAAATACAATGAATGAAAGTATTCACAGATCTTGTCTGTTTGCGTATAAGTGTGTGTGATTTTAGAGAGTTACAATGTTTGTTTAGTGAGAGCGAGAAGGTGTGTGTGTGATTTTAGAGAGTTACAATGTTTGTTTAGTGAGAGCGAGAAGGTGTGTGTGTGATTTTAGAGAGTTACAATGTTTGTTTAGTGAGAGCGAGAAGGTGTGTGTGTGATTTTAGAGAGTTACAATGTTTGTTTAGTGAGAGCGAGAAGGTGTGTGTGTGTGATTTTAGAGAGTTACAATGTTTGTTTAGTGAGAGCGAGAAGGTGTGTGTGTGATTTTAGAGAGTTACAATGTTTGTTTAGTGAGAGCGAGAAGGTGTGTGTGTGATTTTAGAGAGTTACAATGTTTGTTTAGTGAGAGCGAGAAGGTGTGGTGTGTCTTCCAGACTCTAATCTATTGCTGTGATGTCTCACCCTTCCATAGGTTCATACGTTCCGAGGGCCTCACTGGTGCGAGTATTGTGCCAACTTCATGTGGGGTCTCATAGCCCAAGGGGTCCGTTGCTCAGGTAACCTGCTCTTCCATTCATATATCCCAACACTGCTCACTGCTCACCTAGCTACCATCAGCTGGGAGTGTAATCAAACACTGACCTGGGAGTGTAATCAAACACTGACCTTTCATGGGTACTTCATCACATTAGGGCACCGTCCCAAATGTCACCCTATTCCCTATGTAGTCCACGTGTGTAGGGCTCATAGGGCTCTGATCAAAAGTTATGCACTATATAGTGAATAGGATGCCATTTGGGATGAAAGCCTAAAGAAAAATAAATAAATAACTCCAATCCCTGATCAGAACTAGGTGTCCTGTTAACATCCCTCTGGGCAGAAATGTATTAAGTCAACATTTTCAACAAATCATCCATGTAACCAGGTTCCGTCTCATTTTATCCCAAATCAACGATACGATTTCCAAGTTTGATTTATTTCAAGAATTCACGTTTGCTGACAACTCGATCAAAAATCAATCAAATTGGACAACTGATTGGACGTCTTTGTCCGGTTGGGTTGCATGTCATATGACTAATTGTAACACATGAGATGTCAAACTTGAAATGCTTAACAATTAATTTATTTTTAAACACTATGACAATAAAAAGGGTATTACAATATTACGTCCAAGCCTGGATCATGTCATGGAATGTATAGTCTAGTAAATTTGGTCAGTTCCATGTAAATAACTGGTTGGAGGCGGCCTGTGAAATGTGGTAATTTAGCATTCCTCAGTGACACCTGGGACAAACCAGTTCCCTCTGCAACTATGGCTGTCAACTATTTATAAACAAGACAGACGCACACAGAGAGCTCAAAAGGTACGTCAACGGGACACACCCAGTCAAGCAAAGACATCCAAACACTGTATCCACAAAACTGCAACTGCAACCAGGCTGTCTGGCCGTGCTGTCTGGCCGTGCTGTCTGGCCGTGCTGTCTGGCCGTGCTGTCATGCTTTCTTGATCTCTTTGTAATGGAGATCCTTTTAATGACTGGTTTTAATCCCTGTTTCAGTGCTTCAGTACATGGGAAAATATCTCAATACTGTATCATTCCAATCCTGAAGTTAAATTGAGTGAAAAGGGACACATTAACAGTAGCTGTCCTTGGAGCTTCCTGCGAGATAAAAGGATGTAATATTTAGGGTTGCAAAGATTCCGCTAAATTACCTAAATTACCTATCTTTGGTAATTTAGGTAATTATCATTAACTTTGGTAATTTACACTTGAACATTTAAAAAAATATATATATATTATATAAATGTTTTATATCTCTGTCCATTAGTTTCTAGTGGATAGACCATATCGTTGAAGAGAAAATAGCCTAATTTAATGCTAAAAGCATCTAATCAACAATGGCATTATTTTCAGTTAACTCTGCAACTCTTCCAACTATTGACTCTGCAACTCATCCAACTATTTAATGGGACCAATGGATTTCACTAAGTTGCTGGTTTATATTTAGGATAATGTTTTACAGCGTTGTCATTGTATTTTTCATTTTCAAATCCTCTTATTTGATTATTTTATATATTTTACATGTAATAAGTCCACACAGAGGGCCAGAGATAATTACAGATACCTGTGATAATCTGAAGTACCCAAAAAGGGCCACTAGATGTCTTGTGATAAAATAAAAACTTGAAAGTTACCAAACTTCTGGTAGTGTACTGGTAAACGTAGAAAGTTTCCAGTAATTTAACCGCCCTTTGCAACCCTAGTAATATTGATCAAGAGCCCACTCCACCTAATGATTCCACTGATAATTTCTGTGCTAATCAATAATGTTGTATCCTAATGAACTTGTTGAAATGTTTGTTGGCTGAATAACCGATCAGACTGGTCCAGTGAATTATAGGGTTCATACACACAATAAAAAGACATTACAGACATTTACAATTTAGCAAGACTGTAGCACAATTGACGATAGTAGACATTACAAACATTTAACAAGTAGACAAGTAGATTTGGAAAGTCCCTAAACACTCTGCGATAGACACAGGGTTCTATTATTGCCTGGACACAATCCTGACATGGATGTGTTTAACGGAGGACTAACTCTGCTGTTTTCGCTGTAGACAGATGGTTTGTTGTTCAGTTATTAGCCATGCTTATAAGCCCCAGGCAAACACTGGTGTCATCAGACAGCCCTGTGCCCTATGGTAATCAGGAGAGATTTATTTAGTACTTCCAGTTCTCTCTGAAGCAGTCCTTCTCTAACACACAGAGATACACAACTGATGATTGTCTTTCTATCCTCATTGTTTCTCTCTCCTCCCTCTCTCTCTCTCTCTCTCTCTCTCTCTCTCTCTCTCTCTCTCTCTCTCTCTCTCTCTCTCTCTCTCTCTCTCTCTCTCTCCCTTCTTATCCGGCATGTTTAGCTTGTCCTCTTCCTCCCTCTCCCCATCTCCCTCTCTCAATCTTTATCTGTTTCTGTCTGTCAGTCTCCCTTTGTCTCTCTCTCTCTCCATCTTTATCTGTTTCTGTCTGTCAGTCTCCCTTTGTCTCTCTCTCTCTTCAATCTCTCTGTGTCTCAGCGTCTGAGAATAAGGAACCCCGGTCAGCAGAGCAGTAATAATGCTGGGTACTTGTTGGTAGTAAAAACGCCACTACCAGTGATGAATGATTCAGCTGGATGTTCTTATTGAGTCAGGGAGACTCCTAAGTACAGTATGTTTAAAGGCAGGCAGAGCAACTTCAACCTAGGCTACATTCCTGTGGCATCTCGCAGAGAGGCAGCTTGTTCTATCTTTCTCATGGTGTGTGTGTGTGTGCGTGTGCAGGCCAGAGCAGGACAGTGATGCCGCACAGAGAGGCATTCCCTTCCACCACAATGTGCTGCGTGCTGTGTTCCGCTCTCTTGCCACCAGCTGTCCAAGACCCTCTGCGTGACTAGAACCACAACACTGACCAACAGCCAAGACAAGACACCCCCCTGGGGACAGATAGACTGTGACGTGGCCCACCATGGCATATTGAAACAGCCTGGTCTTACCCTAGCTGGCTGGGCTTTCTCTCTGAGATTGGGGTTGATCACTGTACTAATTGTTACCTCTAACCACTCTGTATTGTGTTACAGTCTTACATGTTGTTTTAGAAGAAGTCGACCATAATCATATAAGATTAGAAGATTTGAATAAATCCTTTCTGTATGGGTGAGTATTTGAACACTGACTGACTACCTCTCTGACCTGTGGTTTCCAGACTGTGGGCTGAACGTACACAAGCAGTGTTCCAAGCTGGTGCCCAGCGACTGCCAGCCAGACCTGCACAGGATTAAGAAGGTGTTCAGCTGTGACCTCACTACCCTGGTCAAGGCCCACAACACCACACGGCCCATGGTGGTGGACATGTGTATCAAGGAGATAGAACTACGAGGTACAGATCCGTTTACCAGCCATTCAGTTTAGAATGTTTCTGGGACATTTAAGCCGGGTTCACCCTGCATGTTGTTAGCCAAGGGCTAAGCTGAAAGAATATTCAACTTCAAGGTGAAAATGGATGTCTGTGATTGGTTCTGAAAAAAAAAATAGATTTGTAGAGGGTACAGGAAGTAGAGTTAACCGACTCTCTGTGTTACTGCTTGCAGGTCTGCAGTCTGAGGGCCTCTACAGAGTGTCTGGCTTCTCAGAACACATTGAGGATGTGAGGCTCGCCTTTGACCGAGGTTTGTGTTAAATTAATTTCCTTTGCCTCTGGGCTAAGGTCTGGTTTAAGGTTATATGAGACATGAAAGTCCATAGGTTCAAATGAAAAGCACAGGAGAGCCGTATCAGACCGCAGGATGTTGTTATGTGCGGTGTAAGGGGCATATATATGTTGCATTGTGGGAATTGTAGTGAATATACTGCAGTCTGGACGGTACATAACGTGTCCTGTGTGTCATCTCTGCAGATGGCGAGAAGGCAGACATCAGTGCCAATGTGTACAACGACATCAACATCATTGCTGGAGCTCTGAAGCTCTATCTGAGAGACCTGCCCATTCCAGTCATCACATTCCACGTGTACTCCAGATTCATACAAGCTGCAAGTACGTACTCCCATACTTATTCCCACAATTAGCTCAATGTACCCTGGGTCTCCAGCGCAATGAGCTAAAGGCTAGGCAATAGCTTGGGGAGCTAAAGAAAATCTTCAGGTCTTAGGCGCGGTTATTTATCAGGTGAATGTAACTAATAGTAAGTAACACTTATCGTAAGTAACATTTCCTCTGGTAGAAATTCCCAACCCAGACACCAGACTGGAGGCCATCCACGAGGGGCTGCTGCAGCTCCCGCCAGCCCACTACGAGACCCTACGCTACCTGATGATGCATCTCAAGAAGTGAGGATACACACACACACACACACACACTTCATCTGCTCTTCATGGGGTTGAATCAGTGATGTAGTCATATAAATATACAGTTGAAGTCGGAAGTTTACATACACTTAGGTTGGAGTCATTAAAACTTGTTTTTCAACCACTCCACAAATTTCTTGTTAACAAACTATAGTTTTGGCAAGTCGGTTAGGACATCTACATTGTGCATGAAACAAGTCATTTTTCCAACAATTGTTTACAGACAGATTATTTCACTTAAAATTCACTGTATCACAATTCCAGTGGGTCAGAAGTTTACATACACTAAGTTGACTGTGCCTTTAAACAGCTTGGAAAATTCCAGAAAATGATGTAATGGCTTTAGAAGCTTCTGATAGGCTAATTGTCAGCCAAGACCTCAGGAAATTGTAGACCTCCACAAGTCTGGTTCATCCTTGGGAGCAATTTCCAAACACCTGAAGGTACCACGTTCATCTGTACAAACAACAGTACGCAAGTATAAACACCATGGGACCACACAGCCGTCATACCGCTCAGGAAGGAGACGCGTTCTGTCTCCTAGAGATTAACGTACTTTGGTGTGAAAAGTGCAAATCAATCCCAGAACAACAGCAAAGGACCTTGTGAAGATGCTGGAGGAAACAGGTACAAAAGTATCTATATCCACAGTAAAACGAGTCCTATATAGACATAACCTGAAAGGCCACTCAGCAAGGAAGAAGCCACTGCTCCAAAACCGCCATAAAAAAGCCAGACTACGGTTTGCAACTGCACATGGGGACAAAGATCGTACTATTTGGAGAAATGTCCTCTGGTCTGATGAAGCAAAAATAGAACTGTTTGGCCATAATGACCATCGTTATGTTTGGAGGAAAACGGGGGATGCTTGCAAGCTGAAGAACACCATCCCAACCGTGAAGCACAGGGGTGCCAGCATCATGCTGTGGGTTGCCTTGCTGCAGGAGGGACTGGTGCACTTCACAAAATAGATGGCATCATGAGGAAGGAAAATTATGTGGATATATTGAAGCAACATCTTAAGACCTCAGTCAGGAAGTTAAAGCTTGGTCGCAAATGGGTCTTCCAAATGGACAATGACCCCAAGCATACTTCCAAAGTTGTGGCAAAATGGCTTAAGGACAACAAAGTCAAGGTATTGGAGTGGCCATCACAAAGCCCTGACCTCAATCCAATAGAAAATGTGTGGGCAGAACTGAAAAAGCATGTGCAAGCAAGGAGGCCTACAAACCTGACTCAGTTACACCAGCTCTGTCAGGAGGAATGGGCCAAAATTCACCCAACTTATTGTGGGAAGCTTGTGGAAGGCTACCCGAAACGTTTGACCCAAGATAAACAATTTAAAGGCAATGCTACCAAATACTAATTGAGTGTATGTAAACTTCTGACCCACTGGGAATGTGATGAAAGAAATAAAAGCTGAAATAAATCATTTTCTCTACTATTATTCTGACATTTCACATTCTTAAAATAAAGTGGTGATCCTAACTGACCTAAAACAGGGAATTTCTACTAGGATTAAATGTCAGGAATTGTGAAAAACTGAGTTTAAATGTATTTGGCTAAGGTGTAAACTTCCGACTTCAACTGTACATGTAATGTTGTTGTTTCTCACCTTTCTAAATTATATAATAATGATCTTTCTCACAGGGTCACCATGTTTGAAAAAGACAATTTCATGAATTCTGAGAACCTGGGGATTGTGTTTGGTCCGACGTTAATGCAGCCACCTGAACAGAACGCCCTGGCCACTCTGAACGACATGAGGCATCAGAAAGTCATCATACAGCTCCTGATAGAACATGAAGACGTCTTGTTTTGAAGGACTGGAGCCCTGTCTGTTGCTGGGAATGAATATGACTTTTTATTTATCCCATACCAGAGGAATCTCAAGCCATCATATGTGTCATCATATGAAGTGTAAAAATTCCAAAATGTTTCTTCTCTCCCATAAGCATGACTGTTTCAGTTGAAGTTGAGTCTGTGGTACGTCAGTTAGACATCATGTCTTGTTACAGTAAGGTCAAAGGCCATATTCTCCTTAAGAGGAACAAGGTATTGGATACATCCCAAATGGCACCCTATTTATTACTTTTGCATTACTTTTGAACAGGTCCCATAGGGCTCTGGTTAAAAGTAGTGTGCACTATATAGTGAATAGGGTGGCATTTTGGACGAAGCCATTGATTCCAGCATTTTCACACACCTTTCATGGTGTCAGGTAGCCTAGCAGTTAGTGTTGGGCCAGTAACCGAAAGGTCGCTGGTTTGAATACCCGAGCCGACAAGGTTAAAAATCTGTTGATGTGCCCTTGAGCAAGGCACTTAACCCTAATTTGCTCCAGGGTCGCTGTAGTACTATGGTTGACCCTGTAAAACAACACATTTCACTGCCCCTTTCCGGTGTATGTGACAATAAAAACATATTTTTTTTCATAAATGTAGCATCATCACATTACCACATTCTTCCTGGTTGATGTCTGTCTGCATATTGATTGTCTGCTCAAGTGTGTTCGTTGTGTGCTTATTGGTTAATGAGTGTCTTTGTAAAGGGAATGCAGGTTAAATCTTGTTTGATCAAATCAGATCTTTTTAGTGTTGACTCAGTAACTGTGTCATCCTATAGGGTGAGCTATGGATGGTCTATGTATGAAGCACTTTTTATTTAGCAAAGAGTGTGCTGATTAATTTATTTTATAAAGTTTTTATGTAAATGTTTTCAGCATCATGTGCTTTTTTTTCTTAAGCTGATAGGTTGTCAAGGATGTGCGATGTGTTCCATTGTCAAAATGCAACAAAACCCCAAAAGGAATTGGTGAACAGAGCAGTTTAAACTTGTAAGGAAATGCTTAGAAACTTATTTTGAGTGGCACTGTTGAAGTTACATTTGCAACTGTTAGCTGGTACTAGAAAAATTGTCCTAGTTATAGTATATGGTTTGGGTGAAATGTGTGTCTGAGCCTAAATGTTTACAGAAAACTATTGAATCAAACCTCCCATTTTAAATTGATACATGGAATGGGTAAAATATAAACGCAACATACAACAATTTCAATGAATTTACTGAGTTACAGTTCATATGAGGAAATCAGTCAATTGAAATAAATAAATTAGGCCCTAATCTATTGATTTCACATGACTGGGCAGGGGCGCAGCCATGGGTAGGCCTGGGAGGGCATAGGCCCACCCACTTGGGAGCTAGGCTCAGCCAATCAGAATGAGTTTTCCCCCACAAAAGGGCTTTATTACAGACAGAAATACTCCTCAGTTTCATCAGCTGTCCGGGTGGCTGGTCTCAGGCGATCCCGAAGGTAAAGAAGCCGGATGTGGAGGTCCTGGGCTGGCGTGGTTACAAGTGGTCTGTGATTGTGAGGCCGGTTGGACATACTGCCACATTCTCTAAAATGATGGCGGCTTATGGTAGAGAAATGAACATTAAATTCCCTGTCAATAGTTCTGGTGGACATTCCTTCAGTCAGCATGCCAATTGCACGCTCCCTCAAAACTTGAGACATCTGTGGCATTGTGTATTGTGACAAAACTGCACATTTTAGAGTGGACTTTTATTGCCCCCAGCACAAGGTTCACCTGTGTAATGATCATGCTGTTTAATCAGCTTCTTGATATGCCACACCTGTCAGGTGGATGGATTATCTTGGCAAAGGAGAAATACTAACGGATGTAAACAAATTTGTGCATAACAATTTAGAGAAATAAGCTTTCTGTGCGTATGGAACATTTCTGGGATCTTTTATTTCAGCTCATGAAACATGGGACCAATACTTTACATGTTACGTTTATATTTTTGTTCAGTAATTGCTACTCGTAGACTGACAAACATCTAGTCTGGGTAGGGACTAGACCTCCTAGTATTTTTCCAATACATGCATCAGTTTACACTATTTGACACATACTAAAGTCAGGAAACATTGATGTCTAAATGTTCAGCCTAGAAAACTGCCTGGAGCAGCTATAGGTGCTGTGGAGCTCACCTACTCCTAACAACAACGCCATGACGACAAAGTTGACACATTCTCTGTTTTCCATTGTTGATAATATAATAATTGAAATCCTTTCTACGAATCCATTTTATTAAAAGTATTTTTGTGATTGGTGCAATTAAGATTGTAATTTATGAAATGCTGATTTATTAAAAGGATGTAAAATTACATTTTGCTCAATCTTTTATGTGTACATTTAGGATAGGCTACAATTCAATTGCTCAAAGAAATGTCTGCGTCATGGTGCAATGCAATCACAACACACACGTACTGCACCACACCTTCAATAGGACAATGATGGCTCAATAGCGCTGGTGCTGAAGAGAGCAACAATGGTGGATGCCCTGTACCTGAGGGAACACACTTGGTATGCGTCTCAAATGGCACCCTATTCCCTATTTAGTGCACTACTTTTGAACAGGGTCCATAGGACTGTGGTCAAAAATAGTGCACTATGAAGGGAATAGGGTGCCAATTTGGGACGCTACCATGATTAGTCACCCTGTCTCTAAATGTAAGGGTGTGGAGGAGTTTGCATGTATTGTTTCTTCTGTGTGTCTAGTTCTCAGGTAATGTGTTGCTCTGGCTGGCAGGTCAGGTATTCTTCCTGCAGGCTACCAGGGAGGTAACTTCTCTCCCAGTTTTACCTGCACCAATCAGGTGTGCATGGGTGGGGCTTTGTTTGTAGGCGATATAGACAGGTGTGTTCCCATACCTGTAACATTTGCTGCCTCTTAGTCACAGGAAATACATCAAAAGTTGGTTATTTACAGTCGTTTTTCTTCGTAAAACATTGGCCTTCATGTAAATTCAAGCCTTGATTGGATGTTGTAAATTGAGTCTTCCAAGTGGATGCATCTGTGGAAACAACTTGGAATCTACACTGTCTTAGAAGGTCTGTGTTTGGGTCATGTTGTCCTCAGCCGAGGACTGACCTCAAGTTTAACCCCCTTGGAGATACTAGAGGAGACCCCAGAGGGCTGAAAACATACAGGTGAGTTGATGGCAGGGGTATGACATTATATTATCCATTATAGCTGATCACAAACGTATAGCATGTTTACATGACAGCTATATGAACATGATTTCCTATTGAATATTTTGGATTATTGACAGACTTTTTATGGCATGATTGATTCTTTTTTCTCAATACCAGTTTGGCTATATTGACATACAGAAACGTATCTTGCAGGTGAAACTTAATCCTCCAGATATGGCAGCGCCTGTGAGATACCCTTGGTGGAGAGCGTTTGTGACAAGGAAGAGTATTCCAACAACCCAAGAATCTGGTGAGACCCAACCTTCTGGGGAGAATATGTCTCCTATCTCCTCCAAATCTACACCGGACTCAAAGGGAAACGAAACATTTCCAGATGCAGAAACCTTAGACGATGCAGAGTTTGAGCCAATGTTCAATGAGAAAACCTGTAGACGGAATCTCAAAGTTTCACGTTCTGGACGTTTTAAGGAGAAGAGAAGAGTACGGGGGACCATACCTGAAAATAACAACTTCAGTGGAAATGTTGCTGCGACTGCTGTTGCGAAGTAGCCCAGGGTATATCATTATCATTCTACCTGCCAGACTGCAACCTGTTATGGAGCATGGGACATTGATGATGCAATTGTAATTTATTTTTTGAGGCATTTTTTTAAGATATAACTTTCATAAATGTTGATCAATTGTGCCTATACCAGGTTAATATATTAGGTATACACCTAATTCATAATATGTTTAGGCCAATGAAGGATTGATACGGAATAGTTATGAAGTATCAAATAATTGTAAAAAATGATTTCATAATCAAATTGTAGGGAATTCGGGAAGTAGCCCCAACCGGGACTCGAACCAGGGTCTAGCAACTGTCAAGCCAAGTCCTTAACGGTAACGCCAAGAGGTCTGGGTTAAGGTTGCTACATTACCAACTTCCTTCAGGAGAGTGTGTCCCCACACTTCTCTATACCAAGTCCCTCATGTGTATGGCCTAACGGGCACCATCCCACTTCTGACACCAATGTAGCAAATTCGTAAGGTAGCCCTGACAGGGACTCGAACCTGGGTCCAGCGACTGTCAAGCCAACACAATTACCGTTACGCCAACAGGTCCGAACCTCTTGACGAGGTCACTAGGTGTTGGGTTAAGGTCGTTACAATATCCATTTTCAAGTATGTTTTCATATTTCATACACACAGCCTAATGCACATGGTATCTAATGTAGAAAAGATATCCTGCCAGGGTCAATGTTTTTATTTTTATTATTTCTTTATTGCCCTTTGTGTGTTTGTTTTCTTGTTTGTTTGTTTGATATGAAGCACTCGAGGTGGTTTGACATGAAGGACTCGAGGTGGTTTGACATGTAGGACTCGAGGTGGTTTGACATGTAGGATTCGAGGTGGTTTGATATGAAGGACTCGAGGTGGTTTGATATGAAGCACATGAATGACTCAAATACAACCAAACTTTATTTGGATCATGTTGGATTAATCTGATTCTGCTCATACTGTACTAGGCTAGCTAATATCTTTGAAGGAATAGAGAGGTTTGTTTCTACAATGAGGGAGCTATATCAATGACACAGATAAGAGTAGATGGAGTTGTGTGGTTATTATGCTAGTATGCACTAATGCAGTGGTTCCCAACCTTTTTTGGTTACTGTACCACCAACTGAATTTTGCTCTGCCCGGAATTCCCCTGAAGTACCCCCTCATGTGCATTTTATCAGTAAGTCTATGATCACGAGTCTCCTCAAGTACCCCCTGTGGATAGGCCAAGTACCCCAGGGGTCCTAGTACCACTGGTTGGGAACCATTGCAGTAATGAACCCTTACAGTGGATGTCAATGAAGGATATGCCAGCGTGTAGCTAGTGTTGAGGAGATTTTAAGATTACATTTAGTTGTTTACATCACAAAATTAAAAAAAAATTTTTTTTTAAACATCAGCATTTAGTACTGCAATGTACGTACACACTCACTCAGGAATTACATATGAAGTTAATACACCTTTGTTACATATTTATTGTGGATAATATATTTGCTATTCAGTCACTGTCTCAAAGTCTCTGTTTTGAATGGACTATGCCTACTGGCATAATTGTTTACAGTCTGCTAAAAGTTTACTTCAGAGATGTATATGAAAAAAAAACAGAAACATTATTGTAAATAAATGTGTAAATATGTAATTTGGTTTACTTTGTTTTATTTTCACTTAACAATAACATATATAGTGAAGAAATCTAAATACATCTAAAAGTCTAAATACATCTAGAAGTCTAAATACATCTAAAATTAAATTAAATTAAATTTTATTGGTCGCACACACATATTTAGCAGATGTTATTACGGGTGTAGCGAAATGCTTAATGTTCCTAGCTCCAACAGTGTAGTAGTATCTAACAATACAAAACAATACACGCAAATCTAAAAAGTAAAATAATGGAATTAAGAAATATATAAATATTAGGACAAAGTCTAGAAGTCTAAAAGTCTCAATAAATCAATAAATCAAAATACATCTAGAAGTCTAAATACCTCTAGACTATTAAAGATGCTGGTTTATTCTGGTTTCTAAAAGATAAATGGATCCATGACCTTGCTTGAACCATACAATAGATGTAGCCATTGTCATTGTTCTGTTGCTAGTCCTCTGGGTGTGGTGAAATGTTTAGACTGCAACTTCCCTGGAGCTGCTGGGGTAATTTTTAAATCACACATTCTTGCCATTTAGAGCACCATTATTAGAAACATAATTACCTAGGCTTATTACAATAAATGTTGATGGATCCGGATGACAAGTTCCTCCTTACTGGATTTGAGGTAGCTACTGTAACTCATTATGGTTCATGCGAACGGTATGTTGCTAATGACAGTGCCAGGACTTGATAATGGCCGACCTTAATTAAGTGAAATGTACTGTATGTACACTATCGTTCAAAAGTTTGGGGTCACTTAGAAATGTCCTTGTTTTCGAAAGAAAAGCACAAAAAAAGTGTCCATTAAAATAACAGCAAATTGATCAGAAATACAGTGTAGACATTGTTAATGTTGTAAATGGCTATTGTAGCTGGAAACGGCTGATTTGTTATGGAATATCTACATAGGCGTAGAGAGGCCCATTATCAGCAACCATCAGTTCTGTGTTCCAATGGCACGTTGTGTTTGCTAAGTTTATCATTTTAAAATGCTAATTGATCATTAGAAAACCCTTTTGCAATTATGTTAGCACAGCTGAAAACTGTTGTGCTGATTAAAGAAGCAATAAAACTGGCCTTCTTGAGACTAGTTGAGTATCTGCAATTGTGGGTTTGATTACAGGCTCAAAATGGCCAGAAACAAATAACTTTCTTCTGAAACTCGTCAGTCTATTCTTGTTCTGAGAAATGAAGGCTATTCCATGCGAGAAATTGCCAAGAAACTGAAGATCTCGTACAACGCTGTGTACCACTCCCTTCACAGAACAGCGCAAACTGGCTCTAACCAGAATAGAAAAAGGAGTGGGAGGCCCCGGTGCACAACTGAGCAAGAGGACAAATACATTAGAGTGTCTAGTTTGAGAAACAGACGCCTCACAGGTCCTCAACTGGCATCTTCATTAAATAGTACCCGCAAAACACCAGTCTCAATGTCAACAGTGAAGAGGCGACTCCGAGATGCTGACCTTCTAGCCATATCTCAGACTGGCCAATAAAAAAAAAAGATTAAGATGGGCAGTCTGAGATTTGGCTTTTTCTTTGCAACTCTGCCTAGAAGTTCAGCATCCCGGAGTCGCATCTTCACTGTTGACGTTGAGACTGGTGTTTTGCGGGTACTATTTAATGAAGCTGCCAGTTGAGGACCTTAAAAAGCAGCCGTTTCCAGCTACAATAGACATTTACAACATTAACAATGTCTACACTGTATTTCTGATCAATTTGATGTTATTTTAATGGACAAAAAAATTGCTTTTCTTTCGAAAACAAGGAAATGTCTAAGTTACCCCAAACCTTTGAACGGTAGTGTACATCTGCGTGAACCTGAGTTGAAAAAGAATGAACCAGGTCATTCCTTCATACTGTATTCCCCTTTGCTCTATGTAATCTGCTTATTTACCCCTGTGTTACAGATGGTGTGAAATAGGGGGACAAATACTAGTGATGGAACGGTCTTCTGTGACCTTTTAATTTAAACTGTTCTCTACAAGTAAGCAAAGGAGTTGTTCTGCACTTTGGGTATTGGTATGAAAACAGGAGAAAGAGCGCCCTCTACTGATCATCCTGTACTCTGCTATGAGTACTTCTCTCTAAAGGCATTGGTGGCGCAGTTCTTCTGAGAGTTTTATGAAAAGGCATTTGATTTCAGTGGCTGACAAATACAGATATTCTTAGAAATACTGTATGATACTTTACAAATTGGTGACCCCATCATTCACCATCAGCCTTGTACTTGAACTAAAGACTAAAGACTTGTACTTGAACTAAAGACTAACACAAAAATATGTGTCTATACAGAAAATCATTTAAATGAATCTAAATAACTGTACATGGGTCACATTTGGCATAAATGCAGTGGATGGACTTAGTGTTCTCTATGATACGTATTCAAGGCAATTTCATACCCACAAATCCCTGAAAAATACAAAAATCTCCTAAATATATATATGCCAGTAAACCCTGGCGCTCCTCAGAACACTTTAATTGTAAATTCAGGACCGATTGAACATAGTGAAAATGAAATGACATGTTAATAGGAGTAAAGGCTGGTTTATACTTGGGCTAACGACACGTTATCCACAGACAGTCGCTTGATCTACTGTAAACCAACCTTATAAAATTCAGACTTCTACAGCTCATCGTGTTTGTAGGTAAACTCTCTAGAAGATATGAATCCATCTTCATCCTCGTCCTCCACCATCGCCTCATGGTGCGTGTCATTAGCATGGTAGCCATGTCTTTCAAACTCTTTCCTTAGGTACTCCTTCACCTGTCAAAGAGAGAACATAAAACCCTCACATAAACAAACACCTAATCTCTGTAACCCAGAAGTAAAATAATCTGCCTACAGGAGATTAACAAACACTAGACCTGGGTTCAAATACTGGGCTTGATTGAGTTTAGCCTGGTGTAACAGTATCGCTGAGATCCATCTCCTGGAATGACTCATGGGACCTGGGACCGTTCCGAATCTCCATGATCTCAATGTCAAAGATCAACGTACTCTCAGGGGGGATTTTGCCTGGAAACAAAACTGAGCAACATGACATGATGTCTGTGTCCCAAATGGCATCCTATTCCCTAGTGTACTACTTCCATCCAGAGCGCTCTAGTCAAAAGTAATGCACTAGGGAATATTGTCCCATTTGTGATGCATCTGATGACATTGACCCTTGACACTTGACACAAAAGGAGCACCTAGCCAATTAAAGTAATTATGGATTTCAGTGTCTCAGGAGATCACACATTTTCCTCTTGTACCGGTAGGCTAACGTTCTGTAATTGGGTATGAAGGATTCGGTAAGCATTAGGCTACTGGTAGTCCTATGTTAACACATGTGTAATACCTTTTCCCTCTTTGCCATAGGCCAGAGCTGGGGGGATAGTGAGCTTCCTCCTCTCTCCTGAACACATGTTCTTCAGCCCCTTATCCCAACCCTTGATCACCTCTTGGATCCCCAGGGTGAACCACACTGGCTGCTTATCCCCGTGGTTAAGGCTGCCAAGAGTCACACAGATCCATCATAGTGTTTTTAAAGGAAAATCAGTAAACCCTAAATTAAAGGGATAGTTCATGCCAGTGGTGGCTGGTGGGAGGAGCTATAGGAGGACTGGCTCATTGTAATGGCTGGAAAGGGTAATTTATGAAACGGAGTCAAACATGTGGTTTCCATATGCTTGATACCATTCCATATATTTCATATCAGCCATTACAATGAGCCCGTCCTCCTATAGCTTCTCCCACCAGCCTCCTCTGGCTCACGGGCAAAAACGCGTCATTACAGTGCTGACATGCACCATTTTTAGGATTGTATTGACAGTGGACTAATTAACAAAATACCGAAATATAGTTTTTGATTGGACTATCCCTTTAACCAACCGGTTTAACAATCAGAAAAACAAACAAACACAGTGATTGTCAATGTCCACAAACATGCCGTTGTTATGAGAGTGTGATCAGGGGGATTCATTTGGTGGGCAATTCAACCCTCGAGTGTGATGGATTGGTTGACCATTGGTTAGTAGACTGTAAGATTGCAGCAAGAAGCAACGGAAACGTATCCAATCAACAGAGCATTCCATATCGATTTCAACAAGTCACCTGGAATGAAACATGGTGCCATTGCTCTCCAGAAATCCCTCGAAGTGCACAAGAAGTATGTCTCCATATTTCGACTTCTGAAAGCAGATAAAGGGTTTATGTAAAACCTCAAATTTCACCTCTGGTTCGGGTAGTTTAGCGCCATTCACATACAAAAAGCACGAAACAATTGACCAAAAAGATAGGAGTAACATTTCAGTGGTTGCTGGTTGGATAGATATATCAAACCAGAGTACAAAACTAAATAGACAAGGCCTGATTAACAAGTGTGCAACAATGTTGCATGGAGTCTAGATCAATTGCTACCTACGTGCCAGGCAAACGTTAGAGGGGTACTTGCATTAACAAAATGTTTCCGTTGTTCAGTTGCGAGACCACCACTTTTGCGACTGGAGAGAATTTTTGGAGGCCACACCCAATTTCTAAATACTTTCTGTTCATTGGAGGACATACATAGTTCCTCCCACAATGTTACGTACACAGGCCCTAAAACGCAAATTCCTTTGACGTCATATAACTGGGCGGGATCTCACGCGATCACATGGAACCCCATTCATGTATGACTTACGTACTTTTCTGTCGTAGTCCAAATGAAATGGGTCCTTTAGCGCCGAAAATCTTACTTGGGAATTAAATTGAGTCTCCAGGATCAGCTGTGGTTGGCGTCTTGTTCTGATAAACAAGTAATGAACCTCAGAAACAGATGAAGAATGGAGGGAATCCTATACAAGTGGACAAATTACATAAGTGGTATGTAGTAACTATGTAGCTAGCTAACTGAGCTTCTGAATAAGTCGGCTTTGAGTCAGATAGCTAGCTAGTTAGCTAACAACTAGCTGGACAGGTAATCAGCCAGAAAATCAACATGCTCTAACCTTAGCTAGCTAGTTAGCTAATTGTCATTGGATGCCACTGAGTCATGCGTCATATGTCTTGCTGTGTTAGCAAGATAGCTATTACAGGTTACAATGAATAGTGTTGTTTTACATAATGGTCATAGTTATCAACATCCCTTTTTCCAGGTTGGCAGCCTCGCTGGTTTGTACTGGAAGGAGGGACTTTGTCCTACTATGACTCCCAAGAAGATTCCTGGAAAGGATGCAAGGGCAGCATCAAAATCTCAGTGTGTGAAATACAAGGTTGGTACTTGTTAGCTATTATTGGCTTGGTAAAGACTGTGGCCGGTATTATGACAACATGCTAACTGTTGCGCTCCTTTGAACTAGATGGGCTACACCATACTGAAGAGTCAATCTGAAGCTTAGCCTATATTGTTTTAGTCATATAAATATCACTACTCACCAAACCTTCCATTTGAAAAGCTCTTTACCACTTCCTGGTTACCTGTGTGCCTATATACATATGACCCAACATATAGTGCTCTAGTGTACAAATTAAGTGGAATATACAAAGGCAGACAAACTATAGACAACATAACAACCACATACGGTTGGCCACATACGACACCAGTGGTTCCCAACCTGGGGTACTAGGACCCCTCAGGGTGCTTGGCCTATCCACAGGGGGACTTGAAGACTCATGAGACCATAGACTTACTGATAAAATGCACATGAGGGGGTACTTCAGGGGAATTCCGGGCAGAGCAAAATTCAGTTGGTGGTACACTAACCCGAAAAAGGTTGTGAACCACTGTCCTACACCCTTGAGGATGCTGCTAACTCAGGTTTACCCCCTCTTTGTCTTTCTCTCTCTTCCACTCCATCTCTCACCCCCTACTAGTCCACTCCTCTGACTTCACACGTGTTGACCTGACCATCCCTGGAGAACAGTACTTCTACCTCAGAGCCATCAACGCAGCGGAGAGGCAGAAATGGCTGGTCGCCTTGGGATCTGCAAAGGCCTGCCTCACAGACAACCGAACCAAGAGAGAGAAAGGTAAGGTGATAGCTTTGGGTTACTCCAAACAAGTCTGAAAACACACAATAGCTTGAATGAAACACGATTTCATGCTGTTGTGTGGGTATTTTATTTGGCTTGGTTTGACCTGTTGTACGTGAACCTGGTGTCTGTCATGGACATGTAGGGCTACATGGGTGACCTCTTAAAAACATGGGTGACCTCTTAAAAGCATAGGTGACCTCTTAAAAGCTATCAAACTGACTTCATTAAATTAATGTGTTATAACTCAATATCTACAGCAGGGTTCCTCAACTGGTGGCCCGTGGGTGAAATGATTTGTCCCTCCCCAGTTTTCTGAAGAAAAAAAACCCAAAACCAGTTGTTTGTTTGTCTGAACATGAGACTGTAAAAACACCAGCAAATCAGCGCAGAGTGATTTTAATTTTGGAAATCTGTTCCAAAGTATTCCCACGTATAATGGAGAGATATGTGATCGTATAAATGTAAGCAAGGTTTGAAATTAATGTTTTAGTAAAATATTATATATTTTTAGGATTCTTCCGGTCAATTTGAAGTCTACAAATTATTTGTAACTATGTTCCGGCCCCCTGACCATCCGCTCAAGAAAAAAATTGGCCCGCGGCTGAATCTAGTTGATGATCTACAGTAAGCAAGTGAGAACTTCTGCATCCCAAATGGCATCTATTCCCAAATAGTGCACTAGTTTTCACCAGAGCCTATTGGCACTGCTCAAAAGTAGTGCACTAAATAGGGAGTAGGGTGTCATTTGGGACGTAACCTTTAAAAGTAATTTCCAGGTGAACAAAAGAGAAGAGCAGTTGCAGATAAAGCCAATCCTGTTTATTACAAGTTACAACAGGGAGACACCTCCAGCACAGAAGCAGAGAAATGGTCTACTTGGCCTTCTCTGATCAGCAGACAACTGTTCTGTAAACGCCAGCCGAGAGGCTTGTAGGAAGTCAAAACAAAAGGTGTCAGCTGCTAAAGAATCAGTGTTTCACAGAAAATACAATAATAATCAGTGTGTTGAGTACACAACAGTCTGGCGTCAATCACTATCAACAGATATGAGTTTAATGCATAACATAAAGCATCCAGTCTAGTGACTATCAACCCAAGACTCACCAACAGAACACTGGACATTGTGTATTATAGAAAGAGAAATGTATGCACTGAATATGAGCTTTATTAATCTTAAAAATTGAAATTACACAGCCAAGGATATTTTCAAGAAGCGACATCTCTCTCACTCTCTCGCTCTCTCTCAGAGCACCAGGAGAACACAGAGGCTCTGAAGACCAAGATGTCAGAGTTGAGGCTGTACTGTGACCTTCTCCTCCAGCAAGTCAACCAGATCAAGGACAGTGAGGAGACTGAGGAGGTAAGACAGAGGGAGGGCTGAGGTTTCAATGGCCTATTTACTCTCTGTGCAACCATAGAATCTTTTCTCACTGAGTTCAGTATGGATGCTCTGTTTCAGTCGCCATTGGATTTGGTTGCTATGTATGTTGCTATGCAAATGGACAGTCACTTTTACAGCACAAGCAAGGGATAAGCAATGGCATAAGCAATCTGCTTAGGAGTTGATGGTTGTGTATATCTGTGTGTCTGTTTCAGCCAGGGGAGAACTCTGGCACCATGGTGAAGTCTACATGCACCACCTTCCTCAAGACGTTGGAGGAGTGCATGCTGATCGCCAACCGCACCTTCAGCTCAGACCAGGCCACAAAGACCCCGCCCGGGTCACCTCCCGTGGCCACCATCAAACCCCAGAAGGTACCAACGTACGCATAGAGATACCAAAGATTTGTATAACTAAACCAAGATGGACCACAGCCCGTCGTTTCAAATGGGAACAAATGAGTCATAGTGGGCAGAACAAGCAAGGAGGTGGGCAGAGCCAAGCACGAACTAGCGAGATCCTATTGGCGTGTTCTAGCATATATTTGAGTTAGGGAACGCCTACTCTGAAGTGCGCGTGTGCAATAACTCAATACACCTTTGCACCCTTTCTAAACAATGCAATTTTTTTCTAAAAATCTAAAGTCCCAACCTAGATTGGAGCCAATGTCTTCATTAAGTAGTTGAACATGTTATTACTCCAACCTCGTGACAAACGGATATGTTTTCATTTGAGTCAAAAACAACTTTATATCGAAGGACAGCCTTTTGATTTGACGGCCTGCACATGCGCAGTTCGGTGCAAGACGACCGTTAGAACCGATGACGTAATTCTACGTATGAGCTTAGCTAGCCAACGTCGCCATTACATCGCCTACAAGTGTGATCAGGGATTTCTATTGGAGAGCAGTTTTATCCTATCTTCTTACTGTACTGTCTTTGGCTAATGTGCTATTTTCTTTGTTCCACAGGTCAAACCTGTCAATCAATCAAATCAGGAAAAGTAGGTGGCTCTCTTTTCAGAAGTTTGGTTTCAAGCTAACTTGTTGCTCACGGTCTTAACCTTTACACCAGCATTCCACCTTTATGGAACACACTCCCTTATCTCCATCTTGGAGCATGCATGAGAGCATCTGTTCCGGATGACTGTGCGATCACGCTTTCTGTAGCCGATGTGAGCAAGCCCTTTAAACAGGTCAACATTCACAAGGCTGCGGGGCCAGACGGATTACCAGGGCGTGTACTCAGAGCATGCGCGGACCAACTGGCAAGTGTCTTCACTGACATTTACAACCTCTCCCTGACCGAGTCTGTAATACCTACATGTTTCAAGCAGACCACCATAGTCCCTGTGCCCAAGAATGCGAAGGTAACCTGCCTAAATGACTACCGCCCTGTAGCACTTACCTTAACTAACCTGTAGCACTGAAGGCATGAAGTGCTTTGAAAGGCTGGTCATGGCTCACATCAACACCATCATCCCGGAAACCCTAGACCCACTCCGATTCACATACCGCCCCAACAGATCCACAGATGACGCAATCTTAATCACACTCCACACTGCCTTTTCCCACCTGGACAAAAGGAACACCTATGTGAGAATGCTGTTCATTGACTACAACTCAGCTTTCAACACCATAGTGCCCACAAAGCTCATCGCTAAGGACCCTGGGACTAAGCACCTCCCTCTGCAACTGGATCCTGGACTTCCTGACGGGCCACCCCCCAGATGGTAAGGGTAGGCAACAACACATCTGCCACGCTGATCCGCAACACTGGGGCCCCTCAGGGGTGCGTGCTTAGTCCCCTCCTGTACTCCCTGTTCACCCACGACTACGTGGCCAAGCACGACTCCAACACCATCATTAAGTTTGCTGAAGACACAACAGTGGTAGGCCTGATCACCGACAACGATTAGACAGCCTATAGGGAGGAGGTCAGAGACCTGGCCGTGTGGTGCCAGGATAACAACCTCTCCCTTAACGTGACCAAGACAAAGGAGATGATCGTGGACTACAGGAAAAGGAGGGCCGAACAGGCCCTCATTAACATCGACAGGGCTGTAGTGGAGCGGGTCGAGAGTTTCAAGTTCCTTGGTGTCCACATCACCAACAAACTATCATGGTCCAAACACACCAAGACAGTCGTAAAGAGGCCACGACAACACCTTTTCCCCCTCAGGAGACTGACCAGATTTGGCATGGGTCCCCAGATCCTCAAAAATTTCTACAGTTGCACCATCGAGAGCATCCTGACCGGTTGCATCACTGCCTGGCATGGCAACTGCTTGGCATCCAACCGTAAGGCGCTACAGACGGTAGTGCATACGGCCAAGTACATCACTGGGGCCAAGCTTCCTGCCATCCAGGACCTATGTATTAGGTAGTGTCAGAGGAAGGCCCAAAAAATTGTCAAAGACTCCAGTCACCCAAGTCATAGACTGTTCTCTCTGCACGGCAAGCGGTACCGGAGCGCCAAGTCTAGGTCCAAAAGGCTGTCGGAGCGCCAAGTCTAGGTCCAAAAGGCTCCTTAACAGCTTCTACCCCCAAGCCATTAGACTGCTGAACAATTAATAAAATGTCCACCTGGACTATTTACATTGACCAACCCCCCCCCCCCCCCCCCTTTGTTTTTACACTGCTGCTACTCGCTGTTTATTATCTATGCATAGTTACTTTACCCCTACCTACATGTACAAATTACCTTGACTAACCTGTACCCCCGCACATTCACTCGGTACCAGTACCCCCTGTATATGGCCTCGTTATTTTATTGTTACTTTTTATTTTATTTTTGACTTTATTTTATTTAGTAAATATTTTCTTAACTATTTCTTGAACCGAATTGTTGGATAAGGGTTTGTAAGTAAGCATTTCACGGTAAGGTCTACACCTGTTGTATTTGGCGCATGTGACAAATACATTTTGATTTGATCTTCCATGAATTGTTAGATTTCCACTAACTGCATGAAAATACAGCTTTAGATATGTATCCATGATAACTCTGTGGCCAGGATGTGAGTGGTTCTTGTCTTGTTTTCCCAGACAGAGGGAGTTAAAAGAAATCTCAGGAGGATCTGTAGCCCATGACAACCAGATCCTTGACTCTGGAGCAGACGGACCAGACCAGCTAGACGGACCAGACACACTCCCTGAGAGAACCACCCAAACACCCCCAACAGGTCTCTCATTTACAGTTGAAGTCGGAAGTTTATGTACACCTTAGCCAAATACATTTAAACTCAGTTTTTCACAAATCCTGACATTTTATCCTAGTAAAAATTCCCTGTCTTAGGTCAGTTAGGATCACCACTTTATTTTAAGAATGTGAAATGTCAGAATAATAGTAGAGAGAATGATTTATTTCAGCTTTTATTTCTTTCATCACATTCCCAGTGGGTCAGAAGTTTACATACACTCAATTAGTATTTGGTAGCATTGCCATTAAATTGTTTAACTTGGGTCAAACATTTCGGGTAGCCTTCCACAAGCTTCCCACAATAAGTTGGGTGAATTTTGGCCCATTCCTCCTGACAGAGCTGGTGTAACTGAGTCAGGTTTGTAGGCCTCCTTGCTCGCACACGCTTTTTCAGTTCTGCCCACACATTTTCTATAGGATTGAGGTCAGGGCTTTGTGATGGCCACTCCAATACCTTGACTTTGTTGTCCTTAAGCCATTTTGCCACAACTTTGGAAGTATGCTTGGGGTCATTATCCATTTGGAAGACCCATTTGCGACCAAGCTTTAACTTTCTGACTGATGTCTTGAGATGTTGCTTCAATATATCCACATAATTTTCCTTCCTCATGATGCCATCTATTTTGTGGCGTGCACCAGTCCCTCCTGCAGCAAAGCACCACCACAGCATGATGCTGCCACCCCCGTGCTTCACGGTTGGGGATGGTGTTCTTCGGCTTGCAAGTGACCCCCTTTTCCCTCCAAACATAACGATGGTCATTATGGCCAAACAGTTCTTTTTTTGTTTCATCAGACCAGAGGACATTTCTCCAAAAAGTACGATCTTTGTCCCCATGTGCAGTTGCAATCCGTAGTCTGGCTTTTTTATGGCGGCTTTGGAGCAGTGGCTTCTTCCTTGCTGAGCGGCCTTTCAGGTTATGTCGATATAGGACTCGTTTTACTGTGGATATAGATACTTTTGTACCTGTTTCCTCCAGCATCTTCACAAGTTCCTTTGCTGCTGTTCTGGGATTGATTTGCACTTTTCGCACCAAAGTACTTAATCTCTAGGAGACAGAACGCGTCTCCTTCCTGAGTGGTATGACGGCTGCGTGGTCCCATGGTGTTTACAGTGGGGGAAAAAAGTATTTAGTCAGCCACCAATTGTGCAAGTTCTCCCACTTAAAAAGATGAGAGGCCTGTAATTTTCATCATAGGTACACGTCAACTATGACAGACAAAATGAGATTTTTTTTCTCCAGAAAATCACATTGTAGGATTTTTTATGAATTTATTTGCAAATTATGGTGGAAAATAAGTATTTGGTCAATAACAAAAGTTTCTCACAAGGTTTTCACACACTGTTGCTGGTATTTTGGCCCATTCCTCCATGCAGATCTCCTCTAGAGCAGTGATGTTTTGGGGCTGTCGCTGGGCAACACGGACTTTCAACTCCCTCCAAAGATGTTCTATGGGGTTAAGATCTGGAGACTGGCTAGGCCACTCCAGGACCTTGAAATGCTTCTTACGAAGCCACTCCTTCGTTGCCCAGGCGGTGTGTTTGGGATCATTGTCATGCTGAAAGACCCAGCCACGTTTCATCTTCAATGCCCTTGCTGATGGAAGGAGGTTTTCACTCAAAATCTCACGATACATGGCCCCATTCATTCTTTCCTTTACACGGATCAGTCGTCCTGGTCCCTTTGCAGAAAAACAGCCCCAAAGCATGATGTTTCCACCCCCATGCTTCACAGTAGGTATGGTGTTCTTTGGATGCAACTCAGCATTCTTTGTCCTCCAAACACGACGAGTTGCGTAGTGTGTTACTGATGGTAGGCTTTGTTACTTTGGTCCCAGCTCTCTGCAGGTCATTCAATAGGTCCCCAGGTGTCTTGCTTGTTTGTAGGTGACCAAATACTTATTTTCCACCATAATTTGCAAATAAATTCATAAAAAATCCTACAATGTGATTTTCTGGAGAAAAAAATGCTCTATTTGTCTGTCATAGTTGACGTGTACCTATGATGAAAATTACAGGCCTCTCTCATCTTTTTAAGTGGGAGAACTTGCACAATTGGTGGCTGACTAAATACTTTTTTTCCCCACTGTATACTTGCGTACTATTGTTTGCTCAGATGAACATGGTACCTTCAGGCGTTTGGAAATTGCTCCCAAGGATGAACTAGACTTGTGGAGGTCTACAAAAAATGTTCGGAGGTCTTGGCTGATTTCTTTTGATTTTCCCACGATGTCAAGCAAAGAGGCACTGAGTTTGAAGGTAGGCCTTGAAATACATCCACAGGTACACCAATTGACTAAAATTATGTCGATTAGCCTATCAGAAGCTTCTAAAGCCATGACATCATTTTCTGGAATTTTCCAAGCTGTTTAAAGGCACAGTCAACTTAGTGCATGTAAACTTCTGACCCACTGGAATTGTGATACAGTGAAATAATCTGTCTGTAAACAATTGTTGGGAAAAATTACTTGTGTCATGCACAATGTAGATGTCCTAACCGACTTGCCAAAACTATAGTTTTGTTAACAAGAAATTTGTGGAGTGGTTGAAAAACAATATTTTATGACTCCAACCTAAGTGTATGTAAACTTCCGACTTCAACTGTAAATACACTTGCGTGTTCAAATGCACGATTTAAATAACGGACCCAAATGTACGAAGAGATGCGTATCGCTGGCACACGATAAATGTGGAACTCAGAAAGTGCTTCTGTCACTACGTGCTATACCCAGAGACTTGTCTACTTTTAAGATAGTGGTTTAGAGTTCTCCTTGAAATGGCATTGACCATTTCTGCTTGAATGGGTTTCACATGCCAGTTGCTATGGCTCATAGATGCCAACTGGAACAGAACATTTGTTAACATGTTGTGTGTGTGGCTCTGTGCCATACAGAGAATAGCCCAGCCGGCGGGGACCACCAGGACCCAGAGGAGTCTGTAGTGGAGGAGGAAGAGGAGGAGGCCGCTCCCCAAACCACCCCTGATCCAGAACACACTGACCAACCAGCACAGGAAGAGGAGGAATTCAAAGAGGTGGAGCAGGAAATGAGCAATGCCCAAGAAGAAGAGAAACAGGAAGTGACCCAGGACCAACAGGAAACTGTCACTGACCAAGAGGAAGCCAAGCCGGAGGAAGAAGAGAGAGAAGAAGAGGAGACAGAACAGGTGGACACATTCTTCAATACGATGAGTCACAGGTATGGGGACACACCGCAAGAGGGACAAATACTGTAGACATTACGGTGTAGGGTGAAGGTGACCCTAGACGCTGATTTTGGGTCAGTTTTGCATTTCCCCCACTAATGGTTAAAGGGATAGTTCGGGATTTTGGCAATGAAGCCGGGATAGTTCAGGATATTGGCAATGTAGCGTTAGCTCAAAGACTGGAAGTCTTGGGTATCTGCTAGCATGCTAGCTGATCCAGAAGACTTTCATTCTTTGCGCTAAGCTAAATTAGTTAGCATTGGCTTACGAAACTACCTCCAACTTCCTTTATACTGAACACAGAGACATAAAACGCAGAGACATAGTCGTATTAAGGGAAAATATTTTGAGTTTAAAATATGCCAAATTATCTGCCAATGACATTTGATAATTTAGCTTGGTGCGAAGAAAAAACAAGAAAATAAAAAACTAATTTTAAATGAATTATCACTCAATATACGATATTTAGGCTTGCCTAGATTTCACTTTTTGCATTGGAGGATTGGGGAAAGGAAAGCTGAGCCTAGATCTGTCGCTAGGGGAAAACATCACCCCAGAGTGTAGTTGTTATACAACAGCGCTCAATGCTATTTCACTAGCAGTAACTAGACAGAACAAGGGCCAACACATACACTAATCGATTAATACCCTTTTTTCCTGTAATTATTCTAGGTACTATAATGGCGTTGTGATTACACAATGAGGTATTTATTATTGAGATTAATCTATTTAGTGTGTTCAGATTTTGCTGTGAATTATGCAACTCTGATATGTACTGTTTAGGTCCAATGCTCATGCTTTGGGTATGAAAGGGCAAAGGTTGTTTTTCCTTGCCTGTGCAAAAACAAAAAGGGTCAAAACTAGTCTGGTCCCAGATCTGTTTGTGCTCTTGCCAACTCCATTGCTGTTAATGACTGACAAGGAGTTGGCATGACAGCATAGACTGGCACTCAGGCTAGGTTAAAACAGGGTAACATTGAATGTTTTATGACTGTTTTTAAATCCATTTGAACATATAACGAGTTTTACACTGGTGTGTTCTCTGTTGATCACATGACTATTACAGAGATGCCCTCATCTGATGTTGGGGTCGGTCATGTTTTTTTGGTAATCATTTCACTCTTCATTTCACTTTGATGACATTTGAAAGCCCCTTTTAACAGTGTTATTCAGCATTAAGCTAGGATTTGAATGATCAGAACCGTGATTTGAATGATCAGAACCGTGATTTGAATGATCAGAACCGTGATGTGAATGATCAGAACCGTGATGTTCACTTATGATGTTACAGTATTCCAATGACAGGGAGAGACAATCTAAGCAGTGTTAACGTGTTTAAGTGCAGTAAGCCTCGAACACAGAGCTAGTGAAAAAGTATTCAGAACAACACCATAGAGGATGGGGAACATAGCGGATATGTTTTTGATACATTATAACTATTTATTATACAGGTATATCCAAGTTAGACACAAGAACTCAAAACAAGTCTCAAATCACCCAATAGCCTGACAGCATGGTCTTGTGTGGATCTTGTCTTTAGCTTCACTTTGGTTCTACCCCTTTCTTTTCTGTTTTTGTTTGATTGATTGTTTTTATTGATTGAATCAAATAAAGGTTGCCGATGCTGGACCTCACTAATATCTCCCCCTGTTTGAATCTCTTTGACTTCTCTTTAGATTCAGTGATATAAGACTGGTTGAAGACAGTGGTATCCCTACACAAGCCTTTTTGGACTCATGCTATGCAATAGTGCCTGTATTAGGTAGGACGGTCACTTCTCACTCATCTGTCTCCTTCCCCCCCCCCCCCCCTCTTCTCAATCATTCCATCTCTTCTAAATCATCATCTTTTCCACCTGGTGGTAGTGCATGCTCTATCCTTCATGTTTTCTTCTTTCAGTGTCTTCTTTTTCTCATGAACCCTTCTCCTCTCACACGTTCATACTGTTCTCTCCTCTCACACGTTCATACTGTTCTCTCCTCTCACACGTTCATACTGTTCTCTCCTCTCACACGTTCATACTGTTCTCTCCTCTCACACGTTCATACTGTTCTCTCCTCATCTGCATCTAATTGATCATCCTATTGGATGTGTTCTCTGGTTGACTGGAGGTATTTCTTTCTCTTACTTACTAATCAACTGGATGGGTTTCATGGGAGGGAGGGTGTGTGTTTGCGTGTGTGTTTGGGTGCTTGTGTGGAGTCTGGAGTGTGTAATCCACCTTGAAGAGATACAACACCCCTCTGTCCATTGTTCATGTGATCCGACCCACCATAATGCATGTCAGTGTGATAAACTATATTCAGGTACTGGGATGTATTATATGTCACACACATTGTTCTTGATCCTCCAGGCTTTACTGTCTCTTCCATGTTATACTTCGTTGTTTTGTCAATTTATTATTCTATTGAAATCTACATCAATTTGTAATGGTTCATGGGGAATAAAACACCAAGGGGGGGGGGGTTCCCGGACACAGATTAACACTAATTATTGACGCAAAAGCATTTTCAATGGAGATTCTCCATCGAACTGGCGTTTTAGTCCAGGACTAGCCTTAATCTATGTCCGTGTAACCGCCACACAAGGACAAACAATAGTGTAAAAAATATCCAGCACTGAAGTGACATTGGACTCTCTCCACAGACAAACTAGGATCCACAGTATTTGCGCCAGTTAAAATGGATTTTACAGGCAACATCAAGGTAAGAGGAAGGGCTGCCTTGAGTTTAGAACAATGTTTGATTTTACATTACAGGAAATGGAATTTACACTATATTTACTAAAACCTTAAAAGCTGCTCAAATCAGCATAACATTCTGGGTGCAGTTGTAAAAGCCTCTGAGCGGTATCAACAGTTCTTTAAATGACCACAAGAGGGACTCTCCTCCCTCCATGTTGTTACAATTAGACCAAATGGACGTTTACACCCACCGGTTATGTCCCAAATGACACCCTATTCCCTATATACAGTAGTACAGTACTTTTGACTATGGCCCACAGGGCTCTGGTCAAAAGTAGTACACTACAGAGGAAATAGGGTACAATTTAGGACACCCACCCAGTCTCCTTAACCTGTCCTGTGAGCACTTCAGTTGTGCAGAATACACTCTAAACAAAGATTGTTGTAACAGTTGATGTGCTAGAAGGTGAAAGTGAGATATTATCATAAGGCAGTGCTGTGTGTATAAAGCACTGGAACATTTCACAAGCAGAGCTTTGACACAAGTACTTTACTGCCAACGAAAATAAGACACGGTATAGAGTGTTGTTATATCATGGCACAAGTAACCCTGTTAAGTGGCAACATGACCAACCAGATTTAGAAACCTATCAGAACTGCTGGGCTGCATCCCAAATGGCACCCTATTCCCTATATAGTGTACTATAAAGGGAATCGGGTGCCATTTGGTCCGCAGTCATTATCTTTATGGTGACAAGTCCTTCTGCCTCCCTGTGTGGCTGTCTGTAGAAGATCCACCAGAAGCTGTCGTCGGACCCAGGCAGCTTCCCCACACTACAGACCATAGTGCTCCACGAGGTGCAGACCGGCGTGGCCCGCGTCCGCAACTCAGCCACCGAGGCCCTGCTGTGGCTCAAACGAGGACTCAAGTTCCTCAAGGAGTTCCTGTCCCAGGTCAACTCTGGGGAAAGGGATATCCCCGGAGCGCTGGGTGAGTTAGCATCGCAACACTGTGGTACACACACACGGTTAATGGTTAGGTGATAGTCCTCTTTTGGTCTGATGTAATATACTGTATAATGTCCTCTGTATTCCTAACACACTCCTCTTCATTCAGGTAATGCTTATGGACGGAGTCTACGGCAGTATCATGGATGGGTCGTGCGAGGTGTATTTGCTGTGAGTAATACTTAATAATCAGTCGTCAAGCTCCTTTTAGGGAAGCAGTTTATAGTT
Organism: Coregonus lavaretus; assembly: GCF_964263955.1. Lineage (NCBI taxonomy): Eukaryota > Metazoa > Chordata > Actinopteri > Salmoniformes > Salmonidae > Coregonus > Coregonus lavaretus. The sequence goes on from NC_139990.1 coordinate 44,378,073, forward strand.
GGAAAAAGTATCCCATCATGCGATCATGCCCACTTTGGGGTGGTTGTGTGTGGTTGTGTGTGTGTGTTTGTGTGTGTGTGTGTGTGTGTGTGTGCGAGCCAAGGCTACTATAGTAAACTGAAACAAACTAATCATGGAAAAAAAACGATTTAGTAAACGGAAATAAAATAATTAACAAATCCGTCTGACAAACTAAAACTATACTGAAACTTATCTTTGACTCCAAAACGAACTAAACTAAACTGAAAACATGAATTATGTTCAGTTTCAGTTTTTTTGGGGGGGGGGGGGCAAAAATCCAATGGGGTTTAAGGATCTGCGACAGCCGAAAGTCGTATACTAATGTAGTTCTCTAACAGCAAAGGCTCAGATCAACATGGCAGTGTTGCCATTGTTTATAAAAGGTTTTCTTTATAATGTTGAAATAAACACGTATCTAGCCCCCATATCACATACTCACACTGAAATCATAATATAATAATGTGTGCTCCCGAGTGGCGCAGTGGTCTAAGGCACTGCATCGCAGTGCTAGCTGTGCCACTAGAGATCCAGGCTCTGTCGTGGCCGCGACCGGGAGACCGATGGGGCAGCGCACAATTGGCCCAGCGTCATCCAGGGTAGGGGAGGGAATGACGGCAGGGATGTAGCTCAGTTGGTAGAGCATGGCGTTTGCAATGCCAGGGTTGTGGGTCCGATTCCCACGGGGGGACAGTATGAAAAAAACGAAGAAGAAAAAAATGTATGCACTCACTAACTGTAACTAAAAGTCTGCTAAATGACTAAAATGTAAATGTCCACATCAGTGAAAGACCGCCTCATATGTATTTGTATACATCCACTGCACATATAAATCACAGCAAATTGGTTCCTGTTTCAATCATGTTTGGTCACGTTCGCGTGGGCCAAACAAAAACACCATAATGATTGATTGACAATAGAGACTCCTACAATACATTTTACATTTTAGTCATTTAGCAGACACACTTATCCAGAGCGACTTACAGTTTAGTGAGTGCATTTATTTTCATACAATGCAGGCGATGGCTGCAGGAGGAAGTCGGTGAAGCGCAACTGTAGAAACTTGCAACGATGGTCACCTACTTGACAAAAGTGATCTACTTGTCCAAACGCGTCCATTGAGACGATCACATTTTTAAAAATGGTTTAGCAGACGCTCTTATCCAGAGCGACTTACAGTTAGTGAGTGCATACATTTTCATACTGGCCCTCCGTGGGAAACGAACCCACAACCCTGGCGTTGCAAGCGCCATGCTCTACCAACTGAGCTACAGGAGGCCACAGTGCAAGACTTTGCTGTCACACAGAGCATGTGCACGGGTGCTTCAGCTGCTACAATGTGGTACAGGACCAAAACAGTGGAGTAGTTTAGCCTCGCGCTTCAATGCTCCTGGTTGTTGTACCTTTAAACTTAACCTAACCTATATCCTGACCCATCACCTTATGCATTACTGCCCCACAGTGGCAAGAAGTGACATCACAAAAAACTAAAGGCATAAATGCCTCCCACACACAGGATTCTTTCTGTGCCTAACACTAAAACTGAAATTAAATAATCTAAAAACGAAATATAAATGTTTTTATAAAACTGAAACTAAATCAAAATGAGTAAAGTGGATCTGCAAACTAACTGAAACTAAACTGAATTTGTAATAAAAATCTTAAAAGGAATATAGAAATACAAACCTATAATGACCTTGGTGTGTTTGTGTGTGAGACTGTTTGTTCATCTCTTCCGTTCCCAGCTGGCCCTCCGAGCAGCACCATCCTACAGCAGCTTTGCGGCGGCCCTGGTGTCAAGAGAGGGGGATGAACTGAAAGAAGGATTCAACACAGGCATGCACCGGGACCTGGGGGTCTACCTGCCTGCCATGGAGAAACAACTGGCCATCCTGGATGCCCTGTATGAAGAATACAATCTGGAGTCAGATGAGGTAGTCTGAGACGAGTTCCCTACTGGTGGTCTGAGACTGACTGGGACACATTACCAGAGGAGGAGGAGGAGAGTTCTCTGAGACTGACTGGGACACATTACCAGAGGAGGAGGAGAGTTCTCTGAGACTGACTGGGACACATTACCAGAGGAGGAGGAGGAGAGTTCTCTGAGACTGACTGGGACACATTACCAGAGGAGGAGGAGGAGAGTTCTCTGAGACTGACTGGGACACATTACCAGAGGAGGAGGAGGAGAGTTCCCTGAGACTGACTGGGACACATTACCAGAGGAGGAGGAGGAGAGTTCCCTGAGACTGACTGGGACACATTACCAGAGGAGGAGGAGAGTTCTCTGAGACTGACTGGGACACATTACCAGAGGAGGAGAGTTCTCTGAGACTCCGACCATCTGGGATACACTGACAAAGGAGGAGGACAGGAGGGAGAGGAGAGAGCCCCCTGGAGGTGTGGGCTTGGTTGGTTGGCTCCCCAAGAACAGGGTTGAGCCCCAGGGAGCATGCTCACTAGATTAGCCAATCAGAGCCATCCGGAGGATTGAGGAGCGTGAGTGAGTGTGAGCATGCCCGGTGTAAAATGAGATGTCTGTAATACCAGGTGTTGTCTCCCTCCTAACTCTGGCACAATGCAATCTACATAGGTCTAATGGCTGTAGAGGGGCTAGGCTTTGGAGGGAGGACTTTTTCAGGTTTTAATTCTAGTGGTTCAGGCTCAGTACTTCCAATTACAAAGGGTGCCCTGTTTTACAAACTCTAACCTTGGTGGAGTTGAATGGTGGTCTTCTGACTGAGCACGTCCTGACGATGGATGCACTCTTCACTCCGTTATAGTGGCTTTGACTGTACTTGATGTAGTGTACAGTACTTTAGACTTAGGCTCTTTTCCTCTGGTGACATCCATGATGAAGAGGTGCACCGTTGGTTGCTGAGAATGCACAAATATGAACTTTTACTTTAAATTGAGGCTGATATTATTATTATTGATATAATTATTGCCATCATTATTTGACAGCATACTGTACATAGGCTGTATGTAATGAACTGCCTACAACACTGAGGAGTATAATGTAGCGGTCCTAGTATTGATCCCTGATGAACTCCATACAGCACCAACCGCCTCCACAACCACCTCCAGCCTCCACAACCGCCTCCACAACCACCTCCAGCCTCCACAACCACCTCCAGCCTCCACAACTGCCTCCACAACCACCTCCAGCCTCCACAACCACCTCCAGCCTCCACAACCACCTCCAGCCTCCACAACCACTCATTCTCTCTCTCATTATGTCTCATCTACAAACCTATTGTTTACCAAGTGACATTAACTTAACATGAGTAAAATACTAGTTCATGTTATCTTTTTCTTAATAATTTAAATGTAGTCTTTATGAGTAACTCATGGACATTTACATCCATATAGAACATGGTTTATTGCATGATTTAATGTATAGGGTTAGACTGAGGTGCCAACTGAAGTGGAATATACAGCCAGACCTTGATTCAAAATATATTAACGTTTTGAATGTTACTAAATGTATTAACAATCATGATGGATAGATTGTTAATTAATGTCTTCTATTACCTGGCTTTCCTCTCTGTGACTGATGGCCTAACAGATGGTGTAGGTTGACAATAATACAACAGTGATTATCACAGAGGCAGTCTAACTCTGGACATGAATTCAGTCTTTGTTTATAGATGCACTGAGCCATTTGGACAAAGCAGGAACATCTGACCAATAGGCCCATCGCGTGAAACCCAACATTCAACAGTATTTTCCTGTTCGTTGAGTTTATAGGGACAAACGGTAACAATGATGAGCATTCTCACCAGTGGCTAGATCGAAGATGTGCAATAGGCTGATTAGTTTTTTGTGAATCATTTCTAGTGTTAATGTTATTGCTATGCTATTGTATCTTACAATTTCAGATAGAACACATTTTATACGAATGTACATAAGATGGCATTTTTACATATGTATTAAACTTGATGAAATCATTAATGGGTACGTTTGATCATTTGGATGTTATTTTTACCTAGGGGGTTTCCATTACAACCATGTGAAATCCCAACCTTCTAAGACTTGGGTTCCCCTCTTCTTAGCCCTTGATCATGACTCTCAGTTCCAGTACATTACACATAAGAGTGATTGGATGAAGGAGTCTTCTCTGGAGTTTTCTTATGAGTCCATGCACTCTGAGTTTGTTGAGACCATGGTTTTGGAAGCATAAGGGCCTTGTCTTTCATATCAGTGAGAAATAATTTTCAAAAACAAAAGGTTAAATTGATACACCTTTTATAGGGTTAGATTTCCCACAAGGCCATATTTCCACATAGAGCCCCACAGTGAAGGTGTCAATACCCATAAAACCTAGCTGTCAAACAGGGAAATGGTTCCAATCGTTTTTCCACCATGAATTTTTCCCATAGGGGATTTTAGAAATGCTTAAAATAAGGGCTGTGTTTCGTGTAGGCTTACCCTGGCGTGATGTTTTGATAACCATGTAAATCTCTCTCGGACAAGGTGACTTTTATCAATATATTCCGCACTATTTACTCTGATTTGAAAATGCTAATTAGCATCAAAGTAGACATGCAAGACTACAACTCCCTGTCATCTCTAGCTGACCCCTTTGCTAACAGGTATTGTGTAAATTTAAAACTTGCCCAAGACAGTTCACAGAATTATACATTTAAAGAAATGTAGCCAATTCTTTCATTACTACATTTACCTAACATTAGATAGTTAATCCAGAGATTCTTACCTTTGCCTCGATTCAGCAGTCTGTCCAGATAATCATGGCATGTGTAGTTCTTTATGATCGCCTAATTAGTATTTCATTTGTTGGGGGAAAATACAGGCAAATATATTGATAAAAGTCGCCTTGTCCGAGAGAGATTTACATGGTTATCAAAACGGTAAGCCTTCACGAAACACAGCCCTTATTTTAAGTGTTTCTAAAACTGGAACCATTTCCCTGTTTGACCGCTAGGTTTTATGGGTATTATAACTCATACTGTGGTACTCTATTAAAGGGCTTGTTTAGGGAAAACAGATGGAAGAGAGAGTTCTGCGTCTCAGAACACCTGTGTGTAAACGGAAGAGGATCCCACAAATGTGTCGTCGCTGAAAAATACTGTCGGCTTCAACTGTTAAAACGGTGTTCAGTAAATGTGTATTTTGCGTTTGTGAAATTATTTTGATGTGATATGAAAGGGATTTATGTTTCTAGAGCCGTACCGCATCGATTGGCTGTTTTGGCTTCCAGAGCCAATTCACCTTTAAACAGAACATGTAAGGTGGACTATAAGGGGTAATGATAGGCTCCTTTAGTCATTATTGGGCTAATTATTATCTAGTTAACACTTATCCACCTATTCTTCAACGGGGGTAGATAGATTACACCAAGCAGGCATGGAAAGGGGAAATTTGTGAGGGTAATTAATTTGTGTGTGTATGCGTGCATGTGAAATTTTGGCCGATGAAACTGACAGCAAAATTCAAGAGAATCATGTCAATCACCTACAGTCGTGGTCAAAAGTTTTGAGAATGACACAAGTATTGGTCTTCACAAAGTTTGCTGCTTCAGTGTTTTTAGATATTTTTGTCAGATGTTACTATGGTATACTGAAGTATAATTACAAGCATTCCATAAGTGTCAAAGGCTTTTATTGACAATTACATTAAGTTTATGCAAAGAGTCAATATTTGCAGTGTTGACCCTTCTTCTTAGGCAAAATTGTGAGTGAGCCCACTCCCTTGGCTGAGAAGCAACCCCACACATAAATGGTCTCAGGATGCTTTACTGTTGCCATGAAACAGGACTGATGGTAGCGCTCACCTTGTCTTCTCCGGACAAGCTTTTTTCCGGATGCCCCAAACAATCGGAAAGGGGATTCATCAGAGAAAATGACTTTACCCTAGTCCTCAGCAGTCCAATCCCTGTACCTTTTGCAGAATTTCAGTCTGTCCCTGATGTTTTTCCTGGAGAGAAGTGGCTTCTTCACTGCCCTTCTTGACACCAGGCCATCCTCCAAAAGTCTTCGCCTCACTGTGCGTGCAGATGCACTCACACCTGCCTGCTGCCATTCCTGAGCAAGCTCTGTACTGGTGGTGCCCCGATCCCGCAGCTGAATCAACTTTAGGAGACGGTCCTGGCACTTGCTGGACTTTCTTGGGTGCCCTGAAGCCTTCTTCACAACAATTGAACCTCTCTCCTTGAAGTTCTTGATGATCCGATAAATGGTTGATTTATGTGCAATCTTACTAGCAGCAATATCCTTGCCTGTGAAGGACTTTTTGTGCAAAGCAATGATGACGGCACGTGTTTCCTTGCAGGTAACCATGGTTAACAGAGGAAGAACAATGATTTTAAGCACCACCCTCCTTTTAAAGCTTCCAGTCTGTTATTCTAACTCAATCAGCATGACAGAGTGATCTCCAGCCTTGTCCTCGTCAACACTCTCACCTGTATTAACGAGAGAATCACTGACATGATGTCAGCTGGTCCTTTTGTGGCAGGGCTGAAATGCAGTGGATTTTTTTGGGGGGGATTAAATTCATTTTCATGGCAAAGAGGGACTTTGCAATTAATTGCAAATCATCTGATCACTCTTCATAACATTCTGGAGTATATGCAAATTGCCATCATAAAAACTGAGGCAGCAGACTTTGTGAAAATTAATATTTGTGTCATTCTCAAAACTTTTGACCACGACTGTACACACAAATACAGTGGGGGAAAAAAGTATTTAGTCAGCCACCAATTGTGCATGTTCTCCCACTTAAAAAGATGAGAGAGGCCTGTAATTTTCATCAAAGGTACACGTCAACTATGACAGACAAAATGAGAAAAAAAAATCCAGAAAATCACATTGTAGGATTTTTAATGAATGTATTTGCAAATTATGGTGGAAAATAAGTATTTGGTCAATAACAAAAGTTTCTCAATACTTTGTTATATACCCTTTGTTGGCAATGACACAGGTCAAACGTTTTCTGTAATTCTTCACAAGGTTTTCACACACTGTTGCTGGTATTTTGGCCCATTCCTCCATGCAGATCTCCTCTAGAGCAGTGATGTTTTGGGGCTGTCGCTGGGCAACACGGACTTTCAACTCCCTCCAAAGATTTTCTATGGGGTTGAGATCTGGAGACTGACTAGGCCACTCCAGGACCTTGAAATGCTTCTTACGAAGCCACTCCTTCATTGCCCGGGCGGTGTGTTTGGGGTCATTGTCATGCTGAAAGACCCAGCCACGTTTCATCTTCAATGCCCTTGCTGATGGAAGGAGGTTTTCACTCAAAATCTCACGATACATGGCCCCATTCATTCTTTCCTTTACACGGATCAGTCGTCCTGGTCCCTTTGCAGAAAAACAGCCCCAAAGCATGATGTTTCCACCCCCATGCTTCACAGTAGGTATGGTGTTCTTTGGATGCAACTCAGCATTCTTTGTCCTCCAAACACGACGAGTTGAGTTTTTACCAAAAAGTTATATTTTGGTTTCATCTGACCATATGACATTCTCCCAATCCTCTTCTGGATCATCCAAATGCACTCTAGCAAACTTCAGACAGGCCTGGACATGTACTGGCTTAAGCAGGGGGACACGTCTGGCACTGCAGGATTTGAGTCCCTGGCGGCGTAGTGTGTTACTGATGGTAGGCTTTGTTACTTTGGTCCCAGCTCTCTGCAGGTCATTCACTAGGTCCTGGTTCTGGGATTTTTGCTCACCATTCTTGTGATCATTTTGACCCCACGGGGTGAGATCTTGCGTGGAGCCCCAGATCGAGGGAGATTATCAGTGGTCTTGTATGTCTTCCATTTCCTAATAATTGCTCCCACAGTTGATTTCTTCAAACCAAGCTGCTTACCTATTGCAGATTCAGTCTTCCCAGCCTGGTGCAGGTCTACAATTTTGTTTCTGGTGTCCTTTGACAGCTCTTTGGTCTTGGCCATAGTGGAGTTTGGAGTGTGACTGTTTGAGGTTGTGGACAGGTGTCTTTTATACTGATAACAAGTTCAAACAAGTGCCATTAATACAGGTAACGAGTGGAGGACAGAGGATCCTCTTAAAGAAGAAGTTACAGGTCTGTGAGAGCCAGAAATCTTGCTTGTTTGTAGGTGACCAAATACTTATTTTCCACCATAATTTGAAAATAAATTCATTAAAAATCCTACAATGTGATTTTCTGGATTTTTTTTCTCAATTTGTCTGTCATAGTTGACGTGTACCTATGATGAAAATTACAGGCCTCTCTCATCTTTTTAAGTGGGAGAACTTGCACAATTGGTGGCTGACTAAATACTTTTTTTCCCCACTGTATACTGAACAAAAATATTAACGCAACATGCAACAATTTCAACAATTTTACAGTTCATAGAAGGAAATCAGTCAATTGAAATAAAATCATTAGGCCCTAATCTATGGATTTCACATGACTGGGCAGGGGTGCAGCCATAGGGAGCAAGGTCCACTCACTGGGGAGCCAGGCCCAGCCAATCAGAATGAGTCTTTCTTCAAAAAAGCACTTTATTACAGACAGAAATACTGCTGATAATTTAAGACTTTCACTTTAATTTATTTAAATTGATACTGGCGTCTATATTGCTCCCCTGCCATGCCCAAGATTCCAGTGCCTCTTTATGAATGCCTGGCCATTAATTTTGCTGCAGAGGCTGATAAAACCAATGGGGTGGTCTAATCGATATATCCTCAGAGACCGATGCTGTAGTGAATGCTGTGTGACACAAGTGGAGTCCTATTCATTGCGTATCCATGTGGTGCGTAAACCTTATTTTTCTGAAAATAATCGTATAATCTAACAAATGTTTTAGATTATATTGTTTACAGTGACAACCGGTCACAGGTGTATTGTGATTTGCATGCATTCATGACAGAACCGTGTTTATTTTTCCTTGTCTTGTGCAACATGTACAAGGTAATCTACCTTGTTCTGTTTATTTGCTACAGTTGTGAAGTGACCACATAGTATTTATTTATACAGTGGTCATAAGAGGTAAGTGTTTGTACTGTAGAGAGTATGGTCTTTCCAATGTCATTCCGGCCATGTAGTATATTTTGTAGTCTTGTATCCGTATGAGCGGAGAGGGAAACGATTAAGAAAGGCATCCCTTGCAGTAGTAACATTCTAATATTGTCACAAAGGGCAGCTGACAGGCTGCCTCCTGTAATTTTAGCGCACACTGATGCAGGAGTGGGCAATGGTTGGCAGGCACCCCCCTCCTAAAGGCGCAGGGATACTGAGAGAGAGAGAGAGAGAGGGAGAGAGAGAGGAGAGAGAGAGAGAGAGGGGGGAGAGAGGGGGGACAGTAGGCAAGAGAGAGTCAGAGAGAGTGAGAGAGAGTCAGAGAGAGTGAGAGAGAGTCAGAGAGAGTGAGAGAGAGTGAGAGTGGAGTCGTTTTGCTGTGGCTCTTCAGTAAACCCAAGTTAGAGACAGACAGGGTATTGTATTTACAGCAGCATGATCCTCATCACATTTGGACTCTATCTTCCACTATTGTTTTGTTATGTCCTGTCTCAGTCCTCTTTCCTGGACAATATTCTCTCATTCCCAGCAGGTAAGAGAGTCAGCCGTGTGTGTATGTGTGTACATGCGCACACTCATGCATGTGTGTGTTTATATGTGTGTCTGTGTGCGTGCAGGAATATGTCATGCATGGTTTTGACAAGCTGCAGTCCGACCCTGGGTAAACTCAATGTCATGTCTTATCATGATTGTCTCTGCACTTTGAAGTGTGTGTTACTGTGTATTTTCCTGTAATTTATGGAATATTAAATGCTGTCAGAATGGAAATGTCTCTATAAATAGCGTCTGTCTACAGTTCCTGACAGGGAGGAAGGCATATGGTGCCTCATATCTGTATTCAGCCAGAGCCGGGAGCAGCTCTCTCCAGTGTGGATGCCGTGATGTCACTACACTTATCATGTTACTGTCATGTTACAGTTCCCTGTCTGAATAGTCTGTGTGATTTCAGTTCTTATTATATTCTAGTTATTATTTGTTTGATTTGTAGATGTATTTCAGTTTTTGTAGTATATACCTATATAGATACCATTTGTAGCTTCTAGTGTCTGCAATAACCTGCCAGACAGTGCATTTCCATACATTTACAGATTATTTTCAGTTCAGCTGATGTTTGTTGTGAAGGGGAGGATCTGCTGATTGAGTGGATTTGAACTAGGCAGCTGCAACACCAGTTCTTTGGCAATGCCCCTATGCAGGAGCTTTTCCTTTATGGCTTGTTAGTGAGGTGTTGTCTAGTCTCTGCCTCTACAGGATGCAGTAACATACATATTCTTATACACACCTTACCATACACTCTGATGCTGTTAGAAATAAGCAAACATTGGGTTTTCTTTAAGCCCCTTCAACCAGTTTTGACACTGACTCTATTCATTTAATTTCCCACTGATGTCAACATGACAAACAAATTAAATATGTCTATTACAAAGGCATCCTCTGCTGGGTCGGTGTGTATTTATTTCCCAAGTGACTGACTTACCATACTGTCCACTACTTTCCCCAGGTCTCCAACAACAACCTGCCTTGGACCAGCAGAGGAAATTCAACCCCTGCTGTTTACTGAGTCCGCCCCCGCCCCCCCTGTTCCCTCCTCCCCCCTCACTGTGGCACCGCGGTGGTCATGTGAGTCCAAAGTCATGTGACTTGTCCTTGTGGAGTGTATGATTGTTGATTTGTCCTTGGGTGCTATCCAAACCTCACTCCCTGGCTGTGTTCTAAATGGCACCCTTTTCCCTATTTAACGTACTACTTTTGATAGGGCTATGGTCAAAAGTAGTGGACTATAATGTATAGGGAATAGCATGCCATTTGTGACTTAGCCTCACTCTTGCCCTCCTCTGCCCCTGACTAAGAGCAGTAGTGATTTCTGATGATAGAGTAGGTGTGTGTCGGAAGTGATGGATTAACTGGTCTCCCACCGAGTGCTGACTGCAGATCAGGGTTGATGAGGGGATACGACCTTAGAGGGTCCTCTTAGAGATACAACCCTCAGCCTATCCTGTTAGAGGGTCCTCTTAGAGATACAACCCTCAGCCTATCCTGTTAGAGGGTCCTTAGAGATACAACCCTCAGCCTATCCTGTTAGAGGGTCCTCTTAGAGATACAACCCTCAGCCTATCCTGTTAGAGGGTCCTCTTAGAGATACAACCCTCAGCCTATCCTGTTAGAGGGTCCTCTTAGAGATACAACCCTCAGCCTATCCTGTTAGAGGGTCCTCTTAGAGATACAACCCTCAGCCTATAGCCTAGACTGTAAACTCTAGAGGAGTGATGACCAGGAGTTTACGCTGAATGATTGTGTAGAATCTCAAATTCAAACTGACAGATGACATGACACACAGCTGTCATTTTGATTTGCAAATAGTGTATAAGTGATCCACAATCTTAATTGTACTGTAATTGTACTTCAGTACCGCAAATAACTACTGATCATTTTATTATTAAATAAAGCAATGATTGAATGGAAGAGTGTTTTTGTTTGATTGGTTTAGAATGAAGAGTCCGATAATGGAGGTAAACATGGTAAAGATCCAGATCCAGGGACGGAGCTGAAAGGTCCCACCTGTGTCCCAGGCCCCCCAGGCCCCGATGGACCCCCCGGTCCTCAGGTAGGTAAACTTATCCACCCCCCAGCTGTCTTACATTGTCATCCTGCTGGCTTCATCACTTTATCTTTTTATAAGCCAGAAAATGGTTAATACAGTTATAATGAAGATATTTGGAAGAGTATTTAATCAGGGCTTATCAGGTGGACACCTCAGTTAGTTGCCTGAGCTTCCTTACTTTTCAGTAATGGCGGTATACAGGTGTTGGGGGTTGGCTATGTCCTCTATAGGCCCCTAGCAGCGCTTTACCATCTGAGACCCGTGTGAGTTCCTTCTCCTCCCTTCCTGTTGTACCTCTAGAGCTGGGGACAGGGACGGGGATGGGGACGGGGACGGAGACAGGGATGGGGACGGTGACGGGAACGGGGACAGGGATGTGGACGGGAACGGGAACGGGGACGGGGATGGGGACAGGGACGGAGATGGGAACGGAGATGGGAACAGGGACGGGGACGGGGACGGGGACAGGGACAGGGACAGGGATGGGGACAGGGACGGAGACGGTAACGGAGACGGGAACGGGGATGGGGACGGGGACGGGGACAGGGACGGAGACGGGAACGGGGACGGAGATGGGAACGGAGACGTGAACGGGGACGGGACAGGGACGGGGACAGGGACGGAGATGGTAACGGAGACAGTGACGGGAACGGGGACAGGGACGGAGACGGGAACGGAGACGGGGACAGGGACAGGGACAGGGATTACATGGAGCCCTCCAACACAGCATCCCATTAACACTCCACATTTAGACACGACGCAAATAGACTTTTTCCACTGGCTGCCACGTCTCTCTGTCCCACCACACACCATTCTTAGAAACAACCCAAACAGCCCGGTCTGCTTGGAAAGGCATATTGAGTGGAGGGAGTAAATTCCTGTATCGCCTTGTGTACACAACAACCTGGTTAGGCTGCATGTGATTCATTTCCATGTATTGCTGTGTGGAGGGTGGGTGGGTGGTGGTGTTGTTACTGTGTGGAGGGTGGGTGGTGGTGGGTGGTTGTGGTGTTGCTGTGTGGAGGGTGGGTGGTGGTGTTACTGTGTGGAGAGTGGGTGGTGGTGGGTGGTTGTGGTGTTGCTGTGTGGAGGGTGGGTGGTGGTGTTACTGTGTGGAGGGTGGGTGGTGGTGGGTGGTTGTGGTGTTGCTGTGTGGAGGGTGGGTGGGTGGTAGTGGTGTATCTATGTGCGAAGGGTGCCTGGTGGTGTTGCTGTGTGGAGGGTGGGTGGGTGGTTGTGGTGTTGCTGTGTGGAGGGTGGGTGGTGGTGTTACTGTGTGGAAAGTGGGTGGTGGTGGGTGGTTGTGGTGTTGCTGTGTGGAGGGTGGGTGGTGGTGTTACTGTGTGGAGGGTGGGTGGTGGTGGGTGGTTGTGGTGTTGCTGTGTGGAGGGTGGGTGGGTGGTAGTGGTGTATCTATGTGCGAAGGGTGCCTGGTGGTGTTGCTGTGTGGAGGGTGGGTGGGTGGTGGTGGTGTTACTGTGTGGAGGGTGGGTGGGTGGTGGTGGTGTATCTATGTGCGAAGGGTGGGTGGTGGTGTTGCTGTGTGGAGGGTGGGTGGTGGTGGTTGGTTGTGGTGTTGCTGTGTGGAGGGTGGGTGTGTGGGTGGTGCTGTTTCTGTGTGGAGGGTGGGTGGGTGGTGGTGTTGCTGTGTGCGGTTAGTGGTGTTGCTGTGTGCGGAGGGTGGGTGGGTGGTAGTGGTGTTGCTGTGTGCGGAGGGTGGGTGGTGATGTTGCTGTGTGGAGGGTGGTGTTGTAATGTAGCAGATCCTATAGTAATCCCAGAGTCCTATAAATTGCCAATTGCCTAGATGGCATTCTGTCAGGGAGAGGAGAGCATGGTTAGCAGACCCTTCAGATTGTTTTCAGTATTCATGCACAATTCATGCACAATTTAGCCTATACAGCATGGCACCCGAGTTAGCTGACTGCAAATGAAGCTAACAAGCACATTTGGTGTCAATATTGATCCTGTACCTGCTAATTGATATTAAAGGATATTATGATAGGAATTCAGAATATTATTGGGATTGTAAATAATCAGTCGATTGCCCCCCCCCCCCCCCAAATAATAATAACATGTTCTGATTGTTTATATATCTGATTATTGTTGACCTTTTACAGGGTCCAGCTGGGCTACCAGGTCTGAAGGGACCAAAAGGAGAAAAGGTAAGTGTCATTTCTAAAAAAAAAATTTTTTTTACATTAGATGTTTAGTGACTGATTGAAAACTGTCATTATACGAAGAGGAAAGGGCTTGTATGAAAAGCACTAGTTATAACTGTATGTCTCTGTCTCTGCCTCTGCCTCTGCCTCTGTACCTCTGCCTCTGCCTCTGTCTCTCTGCCTCTGCTTCTGCCTCTGCCTCTGTACCTCTGCCTCTGCCTCTGTCTCTCTGCCTCTGCTTCTGCCTCTGCCTCTGCCTCTGTATCTGTCTCTGCTTCTGCCTCTGTATCTGCCTCTGTCTCTGTACCTCTGCCTCTGTCTCTGTACCTCTGCCTCTGTCTCTGTACCTCTGCCTCTGTCTCTGTACCTCTGCCTCTGTCTCTGTACCTCTGTCTCTGTCTCTGTCCCTCTGTCTCTGTCTCTGCCCCTGCCTCTGTCTCTGCCTCTGTCTCTGTCTCTGCCTCTGCCTCTGCCTCTGCCTCTGCCTCTCTGTCTCTGCCTCTGTCTCTGTCTCTGCCTCTGCCTCTGTCTCTGCCTCTGCCTCTGCCTCTGCCTCTGCCTCTGTCTCTGTCTCTGTCTCTGTACCTCTGTCTCTGTACCTCTGTCTCTGTACCTCTGTCTCTGTCTCTGTCTGTCTCTCTCTCTGTCTCTGTCTCTCTACCTCCAGGGAGAACTGGGACGACCTGGACAAAAGGTGAGGGCGTCCATTGATCATTCTATTAGCTCTGCTAAGTGGATTTGCTCAAAAATGAGATCCAGTCCCTCCTCAGTCTGTCTGGTGGGCTGTAACTCACGTCCCCACCGCCCGCCTGTCCGCCCGCTGCCTGGTTTTGAACATTATGAAATTCAGAGCAAGACTAGCAGCACAACCTTGACAGGATGCTAGGACAGCTAGGACACAGAGAGAGCTGCTGAGATAGAAGATGTATAGAAGCATTCTGCTGAGTTGGATGTATAGAAGCATTCCGTCCCATGTCTCCTCTAACAGATGGGGAAGTATTGGTCACCCTGTTAGCTCCTGAAACCTATCCAGCTTCACTAGGCCCTGTTCAGGAGGGTGCAGCGTTACAGCACCTTCACATAGAGATGTATTGCATAGAAAATAGATGATTGTAGGTCGTATAGAATAGGGAATCGAACTCACTCTATCTATTTCATTTCTATCTGCAACATTCTGAACATTTAATCTTTCAGAATACACCCCCACTTTCCTGTCATGTGGTCCATCCCCGCTCCCATTGGTATTGGAGGATGGATCCATCTACAGTGGGGGAAAAAAGTATTTAGTCAGCCACCAATTGTGCAAGTTCTCCCACTTAAAAAGATGAGAGAGGCCTGTAATTTTCATCATAGGTACACGTCAACTATGACAGACAAATTGAGAAAATAAAATCCTGAAAATCACATTGTAGGATTTTTTATGAATTTATTTGCAAATTATGGTGGAAAATAAGTATTTGGTCACCTACAAACAAGCAAGATTTCTGGCTCTCACAGACCTGTAACTTCTTCTTTAAGAGGATCCTCTGTCCTCCACTCGTTACCTGTATTAATGGCACCTGTTTGAACTTGTTATCAGTATAAAAGACACCTGTCCACAACCTCAAACAGTCACACTCTCCACTATGGCCAAGACCAAAGAGCTGTCAAAGGACACCAGAAACAAAATTGTAGACCTGCACCAGGCTGGGAAGACTGAATCTGCAATAGGTAAGCAGCTTGGTTTGAAGAAATCAACTGTGGGAGCAATTATTAGGAAATGGAAGACATACAAGACCACTGATAATCTTCCTCGATCTGGGGCTCCACGCAAGATCTCACCCCGTGGGGTCAAAATGATCACAAGAACGGTGAGAAAAAATCCCAGAACCACACGGGGGGACCTAGTGAATGACCTGCAGAGAGCTGGGACCAAAGTAACAAAGCCTACCATCAGTAGCACACTACGCCGCCAGGGACTCAAATCCTGCAGTGCGAGACGTGTCCCCCTGCTTAAGCCAGTACATGTCCAGGCCCGTCTGAAGTTTGCTAGAGTGCATTTGGATGATCCAGAAGAGGATTGGGAGAATGTCATATGGTCAGATGAAACCAAAATATAAATTTTTGGTAAAAACTAAACTCGTCGTGTTTGGAGGACAAAGAATGCTGAGTTGCATCCAAAGAACACCATACCTACTGTGAAGCAGGGGGGTGGAAACATCATGCTTTAGGGCTGTTTTTCTGCAAAGGGACCAGGACGACTGATCCGTGTAAAGGAAAGAATGAATGGGGCCATGTATCGTGAGATTTTGAGTGAAAACCTCCTTCCATCAGCAAGGGCATTGAAGATGAAACGTGGCTGGGTCTTTCAGCATGACAATGACCCCAAACACACCGCCCGGGCAATGAAGGAGTGGCTTCGTAAGAAGCATTTCAAGGTCCTGGAGTGGCCTAGTCAGTCTCCAGATCTCAACCCCATAGAAAATCTTTGGAGGGAGTTGAAAGTCCGTGTTGCCCAGCGACAGCCCCAAAACATCACTGCTCTAGAGGAGATCTGCATGGAGGAATGGGCCAAAATACCAGCAACAGTGTGTGAAAACCTTGTGAAGACTTACAGAAAACGTTTGACCTGTGTCATTGCCAACAAAGGGTATATTGAGAAACTTTTGTTATTGACCAAATACTTATTTTCCACCATAATTTACAAATAAATTCATTAGAAATCCTACAATGTGATTTTCTGGATCTTCTATGATGAAAATTACAGGCCTCTCTCATCTTTTTAAGTGGGAGAACTTGCACAATTGGTGGCTGACTAAATACTTTTTTTCCCCACTGTATACGTTCACTGCCCTGCTCTGTGAGCTGTGGGGCTGGCTGTGTGCAGCAGCAGCATTGCAGTGCAATTTAGCTTAGTGCTTGAGCCAGACCATAAATCATTTTATTTCCCATAAGCAGCGGGCCCTCCTGTTCTATATGCGGCCTATCATTTAATTAAAGAGGGCAGAGTGACAGCCCTTGTTAAAGTCCTTCTCTCTCTCCACATGGCGGACCAGGGTAAAAACAGTACACAGGTTGTCATGTCAACATCCCCACCAGCTCACGGAATTCTCTGTAACTATTCAGAACAATCATGTTTGTAACTCATGCTAACTATGTTACTTCTACTTTTACAATATTACACACGAAAAGATGATACTGCACAGTACACAGTTTACATGGAGAGCTGCTGATTCATTCAGTTGAATGGTTGTGTTCTAGCGTCTGGTATTTTTGTTTTTTTGTTTATGACGCTAGGTCAGCTGGTGATTCTTTATATGGCCGTCTTCATGGCCTGTGTTTTCTAGTCAGTTCAGAACTTCTGGTCTGGTTAAAGTAGTGTTTTAATGGTTCTGATATGACTCAGCTATTCTCACATATACCCTATGTACCGTACAAAGGAGGCTGCTGAGGGAGGACAGCTCATAATAATGGCCTTAATGGTACAAATGGAATGTCATCAAACTAATGGAAACCATGGAAACCATGTGTTGGATGTATTTGATACCATTCCACTGATTCCACTCTAGTCATTACCATGAGCCTTCCTCCCCAATTAAGGTGCCACCAACCTCCTGTGGTACTATGTGTGATAACTGTAAAAAGTCTGCTAAATCAGTCGTCCCCAAAGGGGGAGTACTGCAGGGGGTCTGCAGCCAGATCAAAAAAATATATAATAATAATAAAAATAACAAAAAACAATGAATATTGCTCAACAGATCTGCGAAAAGAGTTTAGACTAGAGGGTGCAATACAATGTAATATTCATCCACAATTTATGTTCTTAACCGTTAGACACACAACATGGGCCGGGGAGGCTCACAGGGATATTGGTATCCACAGTACTCTATCAATAATACATTTGTTTAACTAAATTCTTATTTTATTCCCCAAAAATGTTGTTTTGAGTGCACTGTAATTTAAGCCAAAAACTGCAACATGGCAAAATGTATAGAATTCACTGTTGATTTCGTCACCTTTTTTAGATTTAGTTTTAGTCTTAGACCTAGATTTAATTAGATCAAGTGTTAACAGGTGATAGCCGACACCTCATAGCTGATGTTTTGGCGGTGTCAGAGGTGTAACTGTGTTAGAGCTGTCAAATCAGTGAGCAGCAGCTACTCATGTGGTCATTGTCACGAACATCCGTTCCACTCGCGTTAGTCGTTCAGAATGAGAAAGTGTTACCTTGTAGAGCCCATGTCCCGACGAATTGAGGCTTTTCTGAGGGCAAAAGGGGGTGCAACTCAATATTAGGAAGGTGTTCTTAATAAACATTATTGTTTCTAGTTGAGGTTAGTTACAAGTGAAGAGTCCTGGCTTCGCATCAGTTCAAAAAAGATTGAAGAGTGACTGAAGAGACCACCTGGGAGCTGTGTGGGAGAGCCGGGCAGATCAGCTCAATCAGATTGCGCACCTGAAAGATGTCAACTCTGCCAATGAGAGGGTTGCATGAAATATTCTGCATGCATGCTCTGATTGGACAAAACAGATAAATAGGAGCTTCATTTCAAATTAAATGTCCATTAATCTCACATGGAATTCTCGTCTGGCCACATATTTGTCAACTAAAATGAAAACGAATTTGTTACAGTTATTGTTTTTTTTCCCAGGGCATCTCGTTATCGCCATAGTCAGGAAAAATAAGTTGTTGACAAGTATTTTTCGTCATAGTTATTGTTGACGAAATGTACACTTGTACTAGAATTGCAAGAACTTAGCTTTAAAATGGTATCTATGCCCAAAGGCAAAATGTGTAGAATTGCAGGTAATGAGCTTTTTTTCTCTGACGCTAAGAGGGGGGACATTTAAAAATGTGTTTCCCGTTGCCCAAGACTTGAAGTCATAGTAAAACTGCTTGTATGCTATTTGTAGTGCACTCTAAAGTAGGACTTGCATTCTGATATTATGAGGGTGTCCCCGATTAATTTTCTATCACAATTCCCCACGCAAAACATAATAATGTGGGATCCTCTGTGCTAAATGACCGTATAATGTGTTAAATGATGTTGTGGTCCATCAGGGTCGGACGGGGCCTCCAGGTCTCCCAGGTCGCCAGGGACCAGCCGGGTGGCCAGGACCAAATGGGCCCAAAGTGAGTAAGTCCTATTTCAAAGTGCCCATATATCAATATGGTATTTTACCGTACCATAGTATGGTAAGCAGCAGGAGGATTTGATTATTTTCTAACGAGAAATGACTGTAGTTTTGATAGGGGAAAGTAGGCTATATATTAGGATCTAGTAAGAGAAAGAGAAAGGGTTTTCAGTGAATTTATGTAAATCACGAGGCTCATTTGAATTTCCTACGGTGCAGGAAAATTCTCTGCGACAACAGAGTGATCAAATTAAGATACCACGTCTGTATGATATGATGTGTAAAGGTAGATGAAGACTGTGTTATCAGAGCCATGTCTCTGTGTGTGTGTGTGTGTGTGTGTGTGTGTGTGTGTGTGTGTGTGTGGCGCAGGGGGAGAAGGGAGATGGTGGATTGATGGGATTACCTGGAGTAAGAGGACCTCTTGGACCTAAGGTCTGTGAAGCTTCATCTTTCCCCGAGAAAATTGTCTGATTTCAACCATAAAGTTATTCATCTTTTCTATACTTCAGACTTCTGATCTTCCTTCCTAGGGTTTACCCGGATACAAAGGAGAAAAGGTGTGTGATTACTTCAAATGTGTTAGACTGCTTTCTTTTATTCTATTACATTACATACCATATCTCAGTTCCACTGGGTTGGTTCAACAACACTGTTTGTCTGTTTTCAGTGTTTACAGTTGGCTGTACAGTTGTTTTGTCTCCTGTCTCATTAGGGTTCCCGTGGTGACCGTAGTGAGGCTGGGATGAAGGGAGACAAGGGCACAATGGGCTTCCCTGGAATGCTTGGACAGAAAGTGAGACATACATCTTGTGTTCTCTTGATCTAGACATTATCTGATGTTTATCAGCTGCTGGGGTTGATGTGGAGAGGAGATGGAGGAGGTGGAGGGGGGGGGAGGAGGAGGAGGAGGAGGAAGAGCAGCAGCAGCAGGAGGAGGAGGGGGAGGAGCAGGTAGAGGAGGAGGAGGAGGGGGGAGGAGCAGGTGGAGGAGGAGCAGTAGCAGGAGGAGGAGGAGGGGGAGGAGCAGGTAGAGGAGGAGGAGGAGGGGGGAGGAAGAGCAGCAGCAGCAGGAGGAGGAGGGGGAGGAGCAGGTAGAGGAGGAGGAGGAGGGGGGAGGAAGAGCAGCAGCAGCAGGAGGAGGAGGGGGAGGAGCAGGTAGAGGAGGAGGAGGAGGGGGGAGGAGCAGGTGGAGGAGGAGCAGTAGCAGGAGGAGGGGGGAAGGAGGAGCAGTAGGAGGAGCAGTAGGAGGAGCAGTAGGAGGAGCAGGAGGAGGTCATTGTAGGATGACGTGTAGTGGAGGTTCATTGAACAGGATAGTACCAGAATCAACTGGCCCTCCATAATAACTCAATAACACAATTCTAAATTGGACCACAGTTATTTATATGATGTACCGGTATATGTTGTTATTGATGGAGTGCTGTGGTTTGTTATGTCTTTAGGGTGAAATGGGTCCAAAGGGAGAACCTGGAATCTCAGGGAATAGAGGACCGACGGGCAGACCAGGGAAGAGGGGCAAACAGGTGAGAGATATACTTTATTAAACAGGTGAGAGATATACTTTATTAAACAGATGAGATATACTTTATTAAACAGGTGAGATATACTTTATTAAACAGGTGAGAAATATACACTGCTCAAAAAAATAAAGGGAACACTAAAAGAACACATCCTAGATCTGAATGAATGAAATAATCTTATTAAATACTTTTTTCTTTACATAGTTGAATGTGCTGAAAACAAAATCACACAAAAATTATCAATGGAAATCAAATTTATCAACCCATGGAGGTCTGGATTTGGAGTCACCCTCAAAATTAAAGTGGAAAACCACACTACAGGCTGATCCAACTTTGATGTAATGTCCTTAAAACAAGTCAAAATGAGGCTCAGTAGTGTGTGTGGCCTCCACGTGCCTGTATGACCTCCCTACAACGCCTGGGCATGCTCCTGATGAGGTGGCGGATGGTCTCCTGAGGGATCTCCTCCCAGACCTGGAGTAAAGCATCCGCCAACTCCTGGACAGTCTGTGGTGCAACGTGGCGTTGGTGGATGGAGTGAGACATGATGTCCCAGATGTGCTCAATTGGATTCAGGTCTGGGGAACGGGCGGGCCAGTCCATAGCATCAATGCCTTCCTCTTGCAGGAACTGCTGACACACTCCAGCCACATGAGGTCTAGCATTGTCTTGCATTAGGAGGAACCCAGGGCCAACCGCACCAGCATATGGTCTCACAAGGGGTCTGAGGATCTCATCTCGATACCTAATGGCAGTCAGGCTACCTCTGGCGAGCACATGGAGGGCTGTGCGGCCCCCCAAAGAAATGCCACCCCACACCATGACTGACCCACCGCCAAACTGGTCATGCTGGAGGATGTTGCAGGCAGCAGAATGTTCTCCACGGCGTCTCCAGACTCTGTCACGTCTGTCACGTGCTCAGTGTGAACCTGCTTTCATCTGTGAAGAGCACAGGGCGCCAGTGGCGAATTTGCCAATCTTGGGGTTCTCTGGCAAATGCCAAACGTCCTGCACGGTGTTGGGCTGTAAGCACAACTCCCACCTGTGGACGTCGGGCCCTCATACCACCCTCATGGAGTCTGTTTCTGACCGTTTGAGCAGACACATGCACATTTGTGGCCTGCTGGAGGTCATTTTGCAGGGCTCTGGCAGTGCTCCTCCTGCTCCTCCTTGCACAAAGGCGGAGGTAGCAGTCCTGCTGCTGGGTTGTTGCCCTCCTACGGCCTCCTCCACGTCTCCTGATGTACTGGCCTGTCTCCTGGTAGTGCCTCCATGCTCTGGACACTACGCTGACAGACACAGCAAACCTTCTTGCCACAGCTCGCATTGATGTGCCATCCTGGATGAGCTGCACTACCTGAGCCACTTGTGTGGGTTGTAGACTCCGTCTCATGCTACCACTAAAGTAAAAGCACCGCCAGCATTCAAAAGTGACCAAAACATCAGCCAGGAAGCATAGGAACTGAGAAGTGGTCTGGGGTCACCAACTGCAAAACCAGTCCATTATTGGGGGTGTCTTGCTAATTGCCTATAATTTCCACCTGTTGTCTATTCCATTTGCACAACAGCATGTGAAATTTATTGTCAATCAGTGTTGCTTCCTAAGTGGACAGTTTGATTTCACAGAAGTGTGATTGACTTGGAGTTACATTGTGTTGTTTAAGTGTTCCCTTTATTTTTTTGAGCAGTGTACTTTATTAAACAGATGAGATATACTTTATTAAACAGGTGAGAGATATACTATATTAAACAGGTGAGATATACTTTATTAAACAGGTGAGATATATACTTTATTAAACAGGTGAGAGATATACTTTATTAAACAGGTGAGAGATATACTTTATTAAACAGATTAGATATACTTTATTAAACAGGTGAGATATATACTTTATTAAACAGGTGAGATATATACTTTATTAAACAGGTGAGAGATATACTTTATTAAACAGATGAGATATACTTTATTAAACAGGTGAGAGATATACTTTATTAAACAGATTAGATATACTTTATTAAACAGGTGAGATATATACTTTATTAAACAGATGAGAGATATACTTTATTAAACAGATGAGAGATATACTTTATTAAACAGATGAGATATACTTTATTAAACAGGTGAGAGATATACTTTATTAAACAGGTGAGAGATATACTTTATTAAACAGGTGAGAGATATACTTTATTAAACAGGTGAGAGATATACTTTATTAAACAGGTGAGAGATATACTTTATTAAACAGGTGAGAGATATACTTTATTAAACAGGTGAGAGATATACTTTATTAAACAGGTGAGAGATATACTTTATTAAACAGGTGAGAGATATACTTTATTAAACAGGTGAGAGATATACTTTATTAAACAGATGAGATATACTTTATTAAACAGGTGAGATATACTTTATTAAACAGGTGAGATATACTTATTAAACAGGTGAGATATATACTTTATTAAACAGTTGAGATATATACTGTATTAGGATCTTATTTGGATCTTAATGATGTAATACAGTGCCTTGCAAAAGTATTCATCCCCCTTGGCGTTTTTCCAATTTTGTTGCATTACAACCTGTAATTTAAATTGATTTTTATTTGGATTTCATGTAATGGACATACACAAAATAGTCCAAATTGGTGAAGTGAAATGAAAAAAATTACTTGTTTCAAGAAATTCTAAAAAATAAATAATGGAAAAGTGGTGCGTGCGTATGTATTCAACCCCTTTGCTATGAAGCCCCTAAACAAGATCTGGTGCAACCAATTACCTTCAGAAGTCACATAATTAGTTAAATACATTTACATTTACGTCATTTAGCAGACGCTCTTATCCAGAGCGACTTACAAATTGGTGCATTCACCCTATAACCCCGGGGGGGGGGGGGGGGGGGTAGAAGGATTACTTTATCCTATCCCAGGTATTCAAATGTCTCCGGAAGGTGGTGAGTGACTCCGCTGTCCTGGCGTCGTGAGGGAGCTTGTTCCACCATTGGGGTGCCAGAGCAGCGAACAGTTTTGACTGGGCTGAGCGGGAACTATGCTTCCGCAGAGGAAGGGGAGCCAGCAGGCCAGAGGTGGATGAACGCAATGCCCTCATTTGGGTGTAGGGACTGATCAGAGCCTGAAGGTACGGAGGTGCCGTTCCCCTCACAGCTCCATAGGAAAGCACCATGGTCTTGTAACAGATGCGAGCTTCAACTGGAAGCCAGTGGAGTGTGCGGAGGAGCGGGGTGACGTGAGAGAACTTGGGAAGGTTGAACACCAGACGGGCTGCGGCATTCTGGATGAGTTGTAGGGGTTTAATGGCACAGGCAGGGAGCCCAGCCAACAGCGAGTTGCAGTAATCCAGACGGGAGATGACAAGTGCCTGGATTAGGACCTGTGCCGCTTCCTGTGTAAGGCAGGGTCGTACTCTCCAAATGTTGTAGAGCATGAACCTGCAGGATCGGGTCACCGCCTTGATGTTAGCGGAGAACGACAGGGTATTGTCCAGGGTCACGCCAAGGCTCTTCGCACTCTGGGAGGAGGACACAACGGAGTTGTCAACCGTGATGGCGAGATCATGGAACGGGCAGTCCTTCCCCGGGAGGAAGAGCAGCTCCGTCTTGCCAAGGTTCAGCTTGAGGTGGTGATCCGTCATCCATACTGATATGTCTGCCAGACATGCAGAGATGCGATTCGCCACCTGGTTATCAGAAGGGGGAAAGGAGAAGATTAGTTGTGTATCGTCAGCGTAGCAATGATAGGAGAGGCCATGTGAGGATATGACAGAGCCAAGTGACTTGGTGTATAGCGAGAATAGGATAGGGCCTAGAACTGAGCCCTGGGGGACACCAGTGGTGAGAGCACGTGGTGCGGAGACAGCTTCTCGCCACGCCACTTGGTAGGAGCGACCGGTCAGGTAGGACGCAATCCAAGAGTGAGCCGCGCCGGAGATGCCCAGCTCGGAGAGGGTGGAGAGGAGGATCTGATGGTTCACAGTATCAAAGGCAGCAGACAGGTCTAGAAGGACAAGAGCAGAGGAGAGAGAGTTAGCTTTAGCAGTGCGGAGAGCCTCCGTGACACAGAGAAGAGCAGTCTCAGTTGAATGACCAGTCCTGAAACCTGACTGGTTAGAATCAAGAAGGTCATTCTGAGAGAGATAGCAAGAGAGTTGGCTAAAGACGGCACGCTCAATAGTTTTGGAAAGAAAAGAAAGAAGGGATACTGGTCTGTAGTTGTTGACATCAGAGGGATCGAGTGTTGGTTTTTTGAGAAGGGGTGCAACTCTCGCTCTCTTGAAGACGGAAGGGACATAGCCAGCGGTCAAGGATGAGTTGATCAGCGAGGTGAGGTAGGGGAGAAGGTCACCGGAGATGGTCTGGAGAAGAGAGGAGGGGATGGGGTCAAGCGGGCAGGTTGTTGGGCGGCCTGCAGTCACAAGTCGCAAGATTTTATCTGGAGAGAGAGGGGAGAAAGAAGTCAAAGCATAGGGTAGGGCAGTGTGAGCAGGACCAGCAGTGTCATTAGACTTAACAAACGAGGATCGGATGTCGTCAACCTTCTTTTCAAAGTGGTTGACGAAGTCATCCACAAAGAGGGAGGAGGGGGGGGGTCGGATTCAGCAGGGAGGAGAATGTGGCAAAGAGCTTCCTAGGGTTAGAGGCAGATGCTTGGAATTTAGAGTGGTAGAAAGTGGCCTTAGCAGCAGAAACAGATGAAGAAAATGTAGAGAGGAGGGAGTGAAAAGATGCCAGGTCCGCAGGGAGTCTAGTTTTCTTCCATTTCCGCTCAGCTGCCCGGAGCTCTGTTCTGTGAGCTCGCAATGAGTCATCAAGCCACGGAGCTGGAGGGGAGGACTGAGCCGGCCGGGAGGATAGGGGACACAGAGAGTCAAAGGATGCAGAAAGGGAGGAGAGGAGGGTTGAGGAGGCAGAATCAGGAGATTGGAGGGAGAAGGATTGAGCAGAGGGAAGAGATGATAGGATGGAAGAGGAGAGAGTAGTGGGAGAGAGAGAGCGAAGGTTGCGGCGGCGCATTACCATCTGTGTAGGGGCAGAGTGAGTAGTGTAGGAGGAGAGCGAGAGAGAAAAGGATACAAAGTAGTGGTCGGAGACATGGAGGGGAGTTGCAGTGAGATTAGTAGAAGAGCAGCATCTAGTAAAGATGAGGTCAAGCGTATTGCCTGTCTTGTGAGTAAGGGGGGACGGTGAGAGGGTGAGGTCAAAAGAGGAGAGGAGTGGAAAGGCAGAGAGAAATGAGTCAAATGTAGACGTAGGGAGGTTGAAATCCCCCAAAACTGTGAGGGGTGAGCCATCCTCAGGAAAGGAACTTATCAAGGCGTCAAGCTCATTGATGAACTCTCCAAGGGAACCTGGAGGGCAATAGATGACAAGGATATTAAGCTTAAATGGGCTAGTGACTGTGACAGCATGGAATTCAAATGAGGAGATAGACAGATGGGTTAGGGGAAAAATTGAGAATGTCCACTTGGGAGAGATGAGGATTCCTGTGCCACCACCCCTCTGACCAGATGCTCTCGGGGTATGCGAGAACACATGGTCAGATGAGGAGAGAGCAGTAGGAGTAGCAGTGTTTTCAGTGGTAATCCATGTTTCCGTCAGCGCCAGGAAGTCGAGGGACTGGAGGGTAGCATAGGCTGGGATGAAGTCAGCCTTGTTGGCAGCAGAACGGCAGTTCCAGAGGCTGCCTGAGACCTGGAACTCCAGGTGTGTGGTGCGTGCAGGGACCACCAGGTTAGAGAGGCAGCAGCCACGCGGTGTGAGGCGTTTGTGTAGCCTGTGCGGAGAGGAGAGAACAGGGATAGGCAGAGGCATAGTTGACAGGCTGTAGCAGATGGCTGCAATAATGCAGAGGAGATCGGAATGAAATGAACTAAACATCTGGGAAAGGAGAGAGCAGGGCCTCCCTCACCATAACTCCCAAATATAACTCTCCCAGCTTCCACCTCAGAAACTATAATTGTTTCACTGAACCACCCGAATAAAACTCTCCCAACTTCCACTTTAGAAATTAGAATTGTTGTAAACTACAGCAGTTCAATGTTTCAAGGAATAGACTCAACTTACTTTATTCAGCTAGCTAACTATGAGGCCATAGCTAACTAGCATGCTAGCATCCAATAACACACAGTTTAGCACCAATACTTGGTTACAACAAACTACCAATAGTGTGTTAACACACTAAACAGATAATTCGTGTCCGTGTCTAGTTCCTTTCATAACGCAGCAATAATTAAACGTTGGCTAGCTAGCACAAATATATTGTATTTAGCTGCTACAGTACAGCTAGCTGGCAGTGTTGGCTAGCTAGCAATGGCTGCTGTGTTGACTTTGTTTGAAAAACGGCATCACTGCGAACGAATGTAGCTGGCTAAAATTATATTGTATTTAGTTGCTATAGTACTGCTAGCTGGTAGCGTTGGCTAGCTAGCAATGGCTGCGGTGATGACTTTGTTTGAAAAACGGCGTCGCTGCGAACAAATGTAGCTGGCTAAAAGGATATTGTATTTAGTTGCTACCGTTGCTAATAGCTACTCGCCAGCTAGTCCAGGAGGTGAGTTAGCTAGCTAGCTAGCTAGCTTCGTGCTACACCCGGCACCGCCGAATACAATACTAACCTACAATAATTACATACAATAACTACCCACAACAACCCACGATGCCTACCTACAATACCTAACTACAATCTAAATACATAGTTTAAGCCTTACTCGACAAAGCCCAAGCTATGTATAAAGCCAAACTTACCCGACGCCAGCTGTCTGGGTGGCAGACAAGAATACATTGGTCTTCTGCAATCAGTAGCTGTAATTAAGTACAGTAGCTACTAACTACCTAACGTTAATGCTTCAGATAATGAGGTTAGAAAAACAGCTGAATGGTAGGTAGCTAGCTGGCTTAATTACAGGTACTCTTAAGCGTGAAATAACATTGGAAACAACTATCCACAGTTGCTAAAAGTTAACAGTAGCTACCCGCTAGCTAGCTAGCTTTATTGGTCCAGGTAGTGGGTTAGCTAGCCTCGTGCTTCGCCGGGCTCAGCCGAATACAATACTTACCTACAATAATTACCTACAATAACCTACAATAACTACCTAAATAAACTACCTACAATACCTAACTACAATACCTACCTACAATCTAAATACATGGTTTAAGCTTTACTCAACACCATATAAGAAGCCAAGCTTACCTCCTGCTAGAGAAAACACAACCTCACCCGACCTCGCTCCTCCGCTAAAGAAATAAAGTCCACCTGTGTGCAATCTAAGTGTCACATGATCTGTCACATGATCTCAGTATTTATACACTTGTTCTGAAAGGCTCCAGAGTCTGCAACACCACTAAGCAAGGGGCACCACCAAGCAAGCGGCACCATGAAGACCAAGGAGCTCTCCACACAGGTCAGGGACAAAGTTGTGGAGAAGTACAGATCAGGGTTTTTTTCAGCAGACGCTCTTATCCAGAGCAACTTACAGTTAGTGAGTGCATACATTTTCATACATCCCACGGAGCACCATTACATCCGTTATTAAAAAATGGAAAGAATATGGCACCACAACAAACCTGCCAAGAGAGGGCCGCCCACCAAAACTCACAGACCAGGCAAGGAGGGCATTAATCAGAGAGGCAACAAAGAGACCAAAGATAACCCCGAAGGAGCTGCAAAGCTCCACAGCGGAGGTTGGAGTATCTGTCCATAGGACCACTTTAAGCTGTACACTCCACAGAGCTGGGCTTTACGGAAGAGTGGCCAGAAAAAAATAAGCAAACATGTTTGATGTTCGCCAAAAGGCATGTGGGAGACTCCTCAAACATATGGAAGAAGGTACTCTGGTCAGATTAGACAGAAATTGAGCTTTTTGGCTATCAAGGAAAACGCTATATCTGGCGCAAACCCAACACATCTCATCACCCGAGAACACCATCCCCACAGTGAAGCATGGTGGTGGCAGCATCATGCTGTGGGGATGTTTTTCATCGGCAGAGACTGGGAAACTGGTCAGAATTGAAGGAATGATGGATGGTGCTAAATACAGGGAAATTCTTGAGGGAAACCTGTTTCAGTCTTCCAGAGAATTGAGACTGGGACGGAGGTTCACCTTCCAGCAGGAAAATGACCCTAAGCATACTGCTAAAGCAACACTCGGGTGGTTTAAGGGGAAACATTTCAATATCTTGGAATGACCTAGTCAAAGCCCAGACCTCAATCCAATTGAGAATATGTGGTATGACTTAAAGATTGCTATATACCAGTGGAACCCATCCAACTTGAAGGAGCTGGAGCAGTTTTTCCTTGAAGAATGGGCAAAAATCCCAGTGGCTAGATGTGCCAAACTTATAGAGACATACCACAAGAGACGTGCAGCTGTAATTGCTGCAAAAGGTGGCTCTACAAAGTATTCACCCCCCCAAAGTCAATAGTTATGCACGCTCAATTTTTCAGTTTTTTGACTTATTTCTTGTTTGTTTCACAAGAAAAAACATTTTGCATCTTCAAAGTGGTAGGCATGTTGTGTAAATCAAATGATACAAACTCCAAAAAAATCCATTTTAATTCCAGGTTGTAAGGCAAAAACAAAATGCCAAGGGGGGTGAATACTTTCGCAAGCCACTGTATCACATGCTGTTAGAAGCTGTGATTTAAAAAAGTTTTGCCGCTCTTTGAGCAACTTCAAATCACTATGATGTGGTGACATGTTTTGACCGCTGAAGGTTTACCATATGTTTGTCTGTCGATGTTTTTACATGTGTTGTTTATCTTGTCTGATTTATCAGGGAGGAAAGGGCGACAATGGGATTATCGGCCCTCTAGGTCCAGCAGGTCCTCAGGGGCCCCCCGGCCACCCTGGTCCCCCAGGTCTGCCAGCCTCAGGTAAGGACCTCTCCACCACCTCCTCCATCAGCTCTTCCATCTGAGCTTGGCTGCTTTAGAGCCAGCTGTAGGGCTAGGGAGTGTGGCTGGGCTAACATGCTAATCTGTTGCCAGTCTGTAGATGCATGCTGAGTGTGTAGCTGGATGAATTCTAGGGAAGAGCATTGTGTCAGATTTAGAGTTATTGGTTTGTTCATTTGTGTTTATATTTTTTATTTTTTTTGTCATTTAGCAGACGCTCTTATCCAGAGCGACTTACATGAGCAATTAGGGTTAAGTGCCTTGCTTAAGGGCACATCGACAGATTGTTGGAGGCTCTGCCAATTTTCTGGACTCTGAAGGCTAGTTTCTCAGACCTAGATTATTAAACCTAGTCCTGTAATAAAAAGCATGCCCAATGGAGAATCTCACTGGAAAGTACAGGTTGAGGTTTAATGTATGGTTTGGAAATCGTCCATATGTCCTGTCAGTGTGAGAAGCTTCAGGGATGGGTGTGAAGCTGCAGGCAGGCAACCTCCTGTGTCAGCATCTGCGAAAGGAAGCAGACATTAAAACACAGCAGGAGGTAACACCAGAGAGCTTATTTAGCTTCAGAGGAACCTGATCCCCCCCCTCTCTATCCCCCCCTGAGGTGAAACAGGAACCTGATCCCCCCCTCTCTATCCCCCCCCCCCTGAGGTGAAACAGATGCCCAGAGGGGGGGTGGGGTGGCAGGGGGACACTGGGATGGGACGGATGATGAAGCCATGACATCATGTCCTTAAAACGGATTCATAGAGGGCCAAGAAGCTCCTTACATATTTACAAACATTATGTCACCATGTAATTAAACTGTGACAGCCGGTGTCTTGTTCAAGTTTCTGCGCAAATTGAGTTGATTGCTTTACCAACTTGATAGATAGACAAGGGGGCCTGGATAGTGCATTTATAACATACAGTCCCTGTGAATATGGTACTCTGTGCTTGTGTGCCTACATCGATAATATATGATCTAAAGGTTTATTTCTTGTTCAGGACTCTACGTGGTCGGAACGAAAGGTGAGAGGGGGCTACCAGGTCTTCCTGGACCTTGCAGCTGTAACTCTGTTAGTGTTAACAGCCCACAGTTTGATGAACATAGTTCCAGGAGCGACTACGCCAAAGTGCCAGCGGTGAGCATGCAACACATGATCAACATTATTGCGAATCATAAACTTGCCTCAGCTAAGGCACTTGATTTATTGTCTTTATTGTGTCACCCAGAATGAGTCTTTATTGTGTCTCACCCCAGAATGAGTCTTTATTGTGTCTCACCCAGAATGAGTCTTTATTGTGTCTCACCCAGAATGAGTCTTTATTGTGTCTCACCCAGAATGAGTCTTTATTGTGTCTCACCCAGAATGTGTCTTTCTGTCTCACCCAGAATGAGTCTTTGTGTCTCACCCAGAATGAGTCTTTATTGTGTCTCACCCAGAATGAGTCTTTATTGTGTCTCACCCAGAATGAGTCTTTTTTGTGTCTCACCCAGAATGAGTCTTTGTGTCTCACCCAGAATGAGTCTTTATTGTGTCTCACCCAGAATGAGTCTTTTTTGTGTCTCACCCAGAATGAGTCTTTCTGTCTCACCCAGAATTAGTCTTTGTGTCTCACCCAGAATGAGTCTTTGTGTCTCACCCAGAATAAGTCTTTATTGTGTCTCACCCAGAATGAGTCTTTGTGTCTCACCCAGAATGAGTCTTTATTGTGTCTCACCCATAATGTGTCTTTGTGTCTCACCCAGAATGAGTCTTTTTTGTGTCTCACCCAGAATGAGTCTTTATTGTGTCTCACCCAGAATGTGTCTTTCTGTCTCACCCAGAATGAGTCTTTATTGTGTCTCACCCAGAATGAGTCTTTATTGTGTCTCACCCAGAATGAGTCTTTATTGTGTCTCACCCAGAATGAGTCTTTTTTGTGTCTCACCCAGAATGAGTCTTTTTTGTGTCTCACCCAGAATGAGTCTTTATTGTGTCTCACCCAGAATGAGTCTTTATTGTGTCTCACCCAGAATGAGTCTTTGTCTCACCCAGAATGAGTCTTTGTGTCTCACCCAGAATGAGTCTTTATTGTGTCTCACCCAGAATGAGTCTTTGTGTCTCACCCAGAATGAATCTTTATTGTGTCTCCCCCAAATTAGTCTTTGTGTCTCACCCAGAATGAGTCTTTATTGTGTCTCACCCAGAATGAGTCTTTATTGTGTCTCACCCCAGAATGAGTCTTTATTGTCTCACCCCAGAATGAGTCTTTATTGTGTCTCACCCCAGAATGAGTCTTTATTGTGTCTCACCCCAGAATGAGTCTTTATTGTGTCTCACCCAGAATGAGTCTTTGTTGTTTACAGATATTTGTGGTAAACAATGAAGAAGAACTAGATCGTCTTCATACGGACAACGCCCTAGCCTTCCGGAAAGACCAGAGATCGCTTTACTTCAAAGACACCAACGGATGGCTGCCGATTCAGGTACCTCACCCGATGCACTTATCTTCTAAACGTGATGTCTAAGTGCTTACAGTATTGCCTGGCGAGGTTAATCTTTAAGTTATAGTTTTATTTCATTTTCTTTGTTTTAGTTTCTAATCTCTGTAATAGACTTCTTTCTTCCAGCTGACGCCGTTCCAGTCTACGGAGAACGCTCCGGAACAGGAGGGTTATTGTGGCGACGGGATCGTTCAGATTCCCAACGGGGAGGAATGTGACGACGGGAATAGGATTGTCACCGACGGCTGCGTCAGTAAGTCACGTTATCAGAGTGGATGAACAAGATCTGTGGTTTGGTTCTGCCGATGGTTCCGTTTGTTGGAGCCTGGAGTTGTGGGTTTGATTACCGCATGGGAAGTTGATTTAGATGAAGTAACTTGCTAAATGATAATGCTATTGATGACATACAGAAGCACCGGTCTGGTTTGGATGGCAATTTATCTGTCTCTCTGTCCGTGTCTCTCTCTCTCTCTCTCTCTCTCTCTCTCTCCGTCTCTCTCTCTCTCTCTCTCCGTGTCTCTGTCTCTCTGTCCGTGTCTCTCTCTCTCTCTCTCTCTCTCCGTCTCTCTCTCTCTCACCGTGTCTCTGTCTCTCTCTCCGTGTCTCTCTCTCTCTCTCCGTGTCTCTCTGTCTCTCTGTGTGTCCCTCTCTCCGTGTGTGTCCCTCTCTCCGTGTGTGTCCCTCTCTCCGTGTGTGTCTCTCTCCGTGTGTCCCTCTCTCCGTGTGTGTCTCTCTCCGTGTGTGTCTCACTGTCTCCCTCTGTGTGTGTCTCTCTGTCTCCCTCTCTCTGTGTGTCCCTCTCTCTGTGTCTCTCTCTCCGTGTGTCTCTCTCTCTCTCTCTCCGTGTGTGTCTCTCTCTCTCTCCGTGTGTCTCTCTCTCCGTGTGTCTCTCTCTCCGTGTGTCCCTCTCTCCGTGTGTGTCTCTCTCCGTGTGTGTCTCTCTGTCTCCCTCTGTGTGTGTCTCTCTGTCTCCCTCTCTCTGTGTGTCCCTCTCTCTGTGTCTCTCTCTCCGTGTGTCTCTCTCTCTCTCTCTCCGTGTGTGTCTCTCTCTCTCTCCGTGTGTCTCTCTCTCCGTGTGTCTCTCTCTCCGTGTGTCTCTCTCTCCGTGTGTCTCTCTCTCCGTGTGTCTCTCTCTCCGTGTCTCTCTCTCTCCGTGTCTCTCTCTCTCCGTGTCTCTCTCTCTCCGTGTGTCTCTCTCACTGTGTGTCTCTCTCTGTTTTTCTCCCCCTCTGTTTCTCTCTCCATCTCTTCCTCCTGACAGAGTGTAAACATGCTTACTGTGGAGATGGTTATCGTTACGACGGGGCCGAGGAATGTGATGGAAAGGACTTTGGCTATCAGACATGCAACTCATATCTCCCAGGGTTAGTAGGACTACTGTCTTGATCCATTCTTGTCTGCTTTCCATATCTTACTGTATGTAACCTCATAACTTTGTGTTCCCTATGAAGCAGTAACACTGTCTGCCATTGTCATGATTAGTTGACAGAGGGTTCTATTTCTCCTTGATTCCCAGGTCTTATGGTCGTCTCAGATGCACTCCGTACTGTGTCATTGACTCTACAAACTGCAAGTATTTCACATGAAGAGGAACCTGGACACAGCAGTGGGATCCTTCATGTCTTGTTTGCTTTGGCACTAAACAGGATGACCGTAATGCAACAAAAAAAAAAAGAAGAAGAAAGATCAACAACAACACTGCAAACAAGAGACTCAAAAAGGAAGTGGTGACAAACTGGACTAAACCTGACAAAATGACTAAAACTACACACACTAACTCTGTTGAAACGCTGCTGAAGCCATGTAGCTCCCGAGGAGGTGGGGGGAGGGGGGGGTGGCGGCGAGTAAAATGCCCCCTCACCCATTCACAGGAAACGCACAGGACAATTTCACTTTGTCTTAAATAAAACTCAACCCAAGACTGAAGAGGCTCCGCCCACACCATACCTGATAGGACCAGGGCCTGCCGCTGAACGAGAGGCGGTCAAATGAGAGAAGTGACAGACAGCCAATGGGAGAGCTCTGAGAAAGAGAGAGAGACTCGTGGGTGGAGCCGGAAGCCATATTTACCTCGACGTAGCACTGTTAAAGAAAAGAGAACCAGGTCTGGAGAAACAGAAGCAGGGTGCTGTGTATTTTACTGCAATGTGAATGACGTCATGTAGCATTTGCATGAGGCTGAGATTGCTGTGTGACCATGGCAACAGATGTCACTACCTAGGCATGTAACCAATCACAATACTTACTATCGTTGTCATGAGCTTTGTGCTGTGTATATATAGTAGGTAGACGTCTCCAATTGTACGTAGGGAGTATATTGTATGTTATAATTTCACTAATCAGGACAGGAGGGGCATGTTATAATGATACTGTATTCAGGAGGATTCTGAAAGCCTTGTTCAATAGAGGCAGATCTTAAGCCTTGTTCTGTATGTTCTTAAGAGGTAGATCTTAATCCTTGTTCAGTATGTTCTGAAGAGGTAGATCTTAAGCCTTGGTCTGTATGTTCTGAAGAGGTAGATCTTAAGCCTTGTTCAGTATGTACTGAAGAGGTAGATCTTAATCCTTGTTTAGTATGTTATGAAGAGGTAGATCTTAATCCTTGTTCAGTATGTTCTGAAGAGGTAGATCTTAAGCCTTGTTCAGTATGTACTGAAGAGGTAGATCTTAAGCCTTGTTTAGTATGTACTAAAGAGGTAGATTATAAGCCTTGTTTAGTATGTACTGAAGAGGTAGATCTTAAGCCTAGGTCAGTCTGTACTGAAGAGGTATATCCTCTTCAGAAGAACAGTAAAGCTATGTACTGTATAGTAGTAGCATAAAGCCAAGATGGCCGCTTGTGGAAATAGCAGCCAAGCTGATAGACCGGGATCCCTCACCACCTGGTAGAACTGAACAGGGGCCTTGTCCCAAATGACACCATATTCCCTATATAGTGCACTACTTTTGACCAGAGTCCTATGGGCCATGGTCAAAAGTAGAGCACTATATAGGGGATAGGGTGCCATTTGGGACAGCCAGGCCTGTGCGCTCTATTAGCTTGTGATAGCACTGGACTGTAGTTCAAGAGGGCCGTTCAGAATCTGGACATTGTGGACATGGTCAGCTTTGCTTTAGTTTAGATTGACATTTCCACGATTTAACTCAGGAACCACTAACATAATGTAGCTGTGGTCGTGCGGTTTTCACAGACATCCTCCCTTATATCCATTGTAGACCACAGATGAGACCACCGAGTCTGTGCTGCACACTGACTTACACTGTCCCTCTCCTCACTCAGAAGTGCTTACTGTACACGTTGATGACTCATGCCATCAGTCCTCTAGGTATGGAGGAGGACCTCAGTGCACTACTGTCTGCAGGGAGATATGACACGTGAAGGCTGGCAAACTGTTATTATTACTACTACTACATTTTCTTCAATCATTTCCTCATTGCAGAACAGGAACCGTTTTAGCTGCTATTTGGTAGGAAGTGAATTCCGATAGTTAGATAGATAGGGTGGGAAACCTTGGGACAGTCTACGGTGCCTCAGTTAGAAAGCTCTGGACACATCTTTCTGTATCATATTGTAGCAGTACTCCTCTTGATACCTCTTTATCCAGCCTGCCTGCTTAAATAACTGGATAAGAGCTACTGCACCACTCAGTGGTGAACTGAACACTACACAGTGCCTTGCAAAAGTATTCATCCCCCTTGGCGTTTTTCCTATTTTGTTGTATTACAACCTGTAATTGAAATTGATTTTTATTTGGATTTCATGTAATGGACATACACAAAATAGTCCAAATTGGTGAAGTGAAAGGAAAAGATTAATTGGTGCGTGCATATGTATTCACCCCCTTTGCTATGAAGCCCCTAAATAAGATCTGGTGCAACCAATTACCTTCAGGAGTCACAAAAAGTCCACCTGTGTGCAATCTAAGTGTCACATGATCTGTCACATGATCTCAGTATATATACACACCTGTTCTGAAAGGCCCCAGAGTCTGCAACACCACTAAGCAAGGGGCACCACCAAGCAAGCGGCACCATGAAGACCAAGGAGCTCTCCAAGCAGGTCAGGGACAAAGTTGTGGAAAAGTACAGATCAGGGTTGGGTTATAAAAAAATATCAGAAACTTTGAACATCCCACGGAGCACCATTAAATCCATTATTAAAAAATTGAAAGAATATGGCACCACAACAAACCTGCCAAGAGAGGGCCGCCCACCAAAACTCACAGACCAGGCAAGGAGGGCATTAATCAGAGAGGCAACAAAGAGACCAAAGATAACCCTGAAGGAGCTGCAAAGCTCCACAGCGGAGATTGCAGTATCTGTCCATTGGACCACTTTAAGCGGTACACTCCACAGAGCTGGGCTTTATGGAAGAGTGGCCAGAAAAAAGCCATTGCTTAAAGA
This sequence comes from Coregonus lavaretus, assembly GCF_964263955.1. Lineage (NCBI taxonomy): Eukaryota > Metazoa > Chordata > Actinopteri > Salmoniformes > Salmonidae > Coregonus > Coregonus lavaretus. The sequence continues at coordinate 44,414,276 of NC_139990.1, forward strand.
AAAAAATAAGCTAACACATTTGGTGTTCGCCAAAAGGCATGTGGGAGACTCCCCAAACATATGGAAGAATGTACTCTGGTCAGATGAGACAAAAATTGAGCTTTTTGGCCATCAAGGAAAATGCTATGTCTGGCGCAAACCCAACACCTCTCATCACCCCGAGAACACCATCCCCACAGTGACGCGTGGTGGCAGCATCATGCTGTGGGGATGTTTTTCATCGGCAGGGACTGGGAAACTGGTCAGAATTGAAGGAATGATGGATGGCGCTAAATACAGGGAAATTCTTGAGGGAAACCTGTTTCAGTCTTCCAGAGATTTGAGACTGGGACGGAGGTTCACCTTCCAGCAGGACAATGACCCTAAGCATACTGCTAAAGCAACACTTGAGTGGCTTAAGGAGACACATTTAAATGTCTTGGAATGGCCTAGTCAAAGCCCAGACCTCAATCCAATTGAGAATCTGTGGTTTGATTTAAAGATTGCTGTACACCAGCGGAACCCATCCAACTTGAAGGAGCTGGAGCAGTTTTGCCTTGAAGAATGGGCAAAAATCCCAGTGGCTAGATGTGCCAAGCTTATAGAGACATACCCCAAGAAACTTGCAGCTGTAATTACTGCAAAAGGTGGCTCTACAAAATATTGACTTTGTGGGGGTGAATAGTTATGCACGCTCAAGTTCTGTTTTTTTGTCTTATTTCTTGTTTGTTTCACAATAAAAAATATGTAGCATCTTCAAAGTGGTAGGCATGTTGTGCAAATCAAATGATACAAACCCCCCAAAAATCAATTTTAATTCCAGGTTGTAAGGCAACAAAATAGGAAAAATGCCAAGGGGGGGGAATACTTTCGCAAGCCACTGTAGTTGTAGTCTGCATTTCTTCCTGTATTCCCTCAATAGTATAAGAGAATGTTTCAGGATAAGCTGTTCTTTACCACAAGCTGTGGGTCGCCATGCCAACGGAGGCCGACCTTTAACCTCACCCACACTTTGGGGAGTTAGGAAAATATTGTTGCTCATGTAAAAGTGGATGTATACAAATATGTAATTTCAAGACTGTTCTAATATTACATCTGCATGTTAGTGGTACTGTAATTTACAAGTTTAAAATGCAACCGATTTGCCAAAGATGGCTGTGAATGAAGCCTACATGCTATAAGTAAATATTAGTCAGTTAACTCTCGACAAGGTATATGCTTTAAAGAAATATTGATGGTTCTTGTTAATATAACTGTATAACTTTAATGACTGAATATTACGTCAACTTTTGTATGACATGTATAACTGTATTATCCATGTATAAACACATGAAATATCAATTTGTTTGGCTAATATAATAGTGTACTGTATACTGTAGGTACACTGGTAGCATGTGGTAACATTACACCATGCTTGGTGGTGGTGAATGCGCTCGCATATCAGGATTTCAGAACTCCTCTGATTTCATCATTCAGACATGTTTGACACAGTCATGCATTATTGAGAACAAAATAAAGATCAGAAAATGGAAGCTGTTGACTGTTACAAGCTATTCACTCTGCCAAGGAACTCAAATCAAATGTTCAAATCAAATTGTATTGGTCACATACAGGTAGGCCATCATTGTAAATAAGAATTTGTTCTTAACTGACTTGCCTAGTTAAATAGAAAAAATACACATTGTTGACCAGAGTCAATACTCTCTAGTTAGTGTCAGGGCATTTGATTGGACTGACCGGCTGACTGACTGACATGGGGCTGAGAGTCAGGGGTTTGTCAGCATCCCTGAGTGGAGGAGGCTCCTCTGTCGTTGACAGTGATTGGATTGTGTGTAGTGGGCAGCAGACTGATAGTGATGGAGATGCTATTGACGTTCTCTCAGGGAGGAAGAGCACACACTGCACAGCAGTAGACCTGCATCAAGCAGAGAAAAGACGCTGTCAGCAGGCAGCTGCTCACAAAGTGCTGTGTCTGTGGGACTCTGCTATTTCATGTAGTGGCAGGACATCAATATCCTCAGAGAGCCTTGAACTGAACACACCACAGCTAGAATTGTCATTCAACACTCCTCGTTTGGCCTAGTATTCTATAGTCAGCCTGTAGGCCTACCTCACGAGCAGTAAAGTTATTCTGTGATGTTTTGTAAATGCCCTAATCAGATGAATAACTGAAACACAAACAAAGGAATTATATGATCACTCAGAATGAGCTTGATCTGAGTTGGCAACCATAATCATAATACCTGTCTTTACATTAACTCACCCTGTGTGCGTGTGTGTGAGAGTGTGTAGACCTGAGGCAGAAGAGTGAGGGCTCAGGCCGTGGCAGGGAGCCAGCGGTATAGGACAGGAGTAGGTAGGAGCAGTTCTGCCTTCCCCTCTGTCTCTAACTCCATTACCATGCCATATTTCTCTCCCATGATTTCATTAAGGTTCATTTGCCTGCAGAGATGCCCAAGTAAAAGCTTACATATGCTTTTCTTTATCCTACCACTCTGGGTTCCCAAACCAGACCAATGTGATTTGTGGGCAGTGCACAGATGTCTCTCTGTAGATGCCTGTGGAAATGAAGCAGCGAATGCAGCCGATTCTATTAGCATCTTAATGAAGAGTTCTGAAGTTGACAAAAGAATGTAGAGGATTTTTTCCCTATAGCCATTTTGTGCTCTGTGTGACCCTAAAATACCCCCATTTGAGACGGCCAGTCTGGGTGACCTGCATCAGTTTAACCTGGTGGGGGGGGGGGGCTTTGACCTCTGACGCATCAGGATGCCTGGGTGATGGCAGGTCATTAAATAATGAACACAGTCACTGGCTTTTTGTTCCCAGAGAAAATGTATTATTTGAGAGCAGGTTGGGATGGTTTAAGTTATGGCTGTGGTGACAAGGGGAGGAGGGCGTGGGGGGGCTGGGGAGGCCTCAGGGCAGGAAGCAGGCAGGGACCCAGCTGTCCAACCAGTCCCAGTGGAAATCCCTGACCTATAGGGAGGAATGACAGGCATGCAGGGTGCTGTGGGCCAGGCAGGGACACATAGCCACACATTGGAAATGCACTAACGCACGCACACATACAGTGAGGGAAAAAAGTATTTGATCCCCTGCTGATTTTGTAAGTTTGCCCACTGACAAAGACATGATCAGTCTATAATTTTAATGGTAGGTTTATTTGAACAGTGAGAGACAGAATAACAACATAAAAATCCAGAAAAACGCATGTCAAAAATGTTATAAATTGATTTGCATTTTAATGAGGGAAATAAGTATTTGACCCCTCTGCAAAACATGACTTAGTACTTGGTGGAGGTCAGACGTTTTTCTTGTAGTTGGCCATCAGGTTTGCACACATCTCAGCAGGGATTTTATCCCACTCCTCTTTGCAGATCTTCTCCAAGTCATTAAGGTTTCGAGGCTGACGTTTGGCAACTCAAACCTTCAGCTCCCTCCACAGATTTTCTATGGGATTAAGGTCTGGAGACTGGCTAGGCCACTCCAGGACCTTAATGTGCTTTGTCGTATATGAAGATTATGACTTTGTTAATGTTTTTAAGTGGAACCTGAGAGGATGTTTATTTTAGTGTCAGAGGGAATTGTTTTAGGGTGACGCCACATACAACAGACAGGAAGTGTGTGTTGTAGACAGGGGATTGGACAGTAGAGGGAGCCACCCATATCTTGGGAAGATTATATATACTGGGTAAAAACGAAGAAGAGGTTAGAGCGGCCATTGCAATCTGAGACGCCGCTCTCCGGGTGGTCTGGACATCCGTAAACTCATGCTGGAACAGTGGCGGCTCCTGAAAAAATTCTCAGGAGGGGCAATTTTTCTGATGATTTAGGTGACCTACACACATTTTAAAAAAGATATGTCCAGCAACAACATGAAGACAGGGGCAGCATATAAGTCAATACCAGAAGCATTTATTGACTGATCTGGGGAGATGGATTCCAGTTTCTGTGACAGATTATAAATAATCTCTGATGCCTTTGTTATATTAGCTTTTGGTTGAATGTACTGTCGTAGTAAATATATAATGTTATAGCTTGGTCTGACTAAAATCTTGTGCATGACCCATTTTGTGTTGGGCGTTTGTTTTCAATCAATGCTGTTCCTATCCTATAACAATGGACAAAAGAGTCCTATCTTGTCAGCCTTGTCAGCAGGTGGCTAAGGACAACACCCACGCCATAGGTCTCTCAGTTCTTCCAACTCACGAGTTCTTGCTCTGAGGACACACACACACACACCCACACACACACACACACACACATCATCACTGATAAACACACACACACACACACACACACACACACACATCATCACTGTTAAACACACACACACACACACACACACACAAATCCCCTTCTCTTAGGCTGAACATCTGAAGACAGAGAACCCGACTCAGAGCCAATGCAACAGTGATACTAACCTGGAGGGGACCTCGCCCAACTCATCAGGACCAATCAGAAGATCAGAACTACTAGATTCAACCTACTTCATTTTATTGTATAAAATGTCAGCACACAATGTTTCGGGGCTCTCTTCTGATAAACTCCCTACGAGTTTGACGAACGGGTCCGTGCACGCTATTCCAGATATCTTTACCTCTGAATAAACTGCCTATATTATACCATTATCCACCCTGTCCAAAGTCTCTACTTGGTCTCAGTTCTCCAGTAAACTTGTTTTATCAACAAAAGCAGTTCAATGTCGGGGTACAGAGTCGCTCTCTTACCAGGATCGCGGTCCGCTCTGACCAGGGTGAAGCCGGCCGGCTCCACTTCTCTGTCCGGGACTCTGTCATCCAGCCAAGTCTCCCAGCTGTATTGGGATTCCGCTGCCAGCAGCGTTTTCATTATTTAGTCCGTTCGTAGCGGGTATGTACACGATCGCCCCAAAAACGGGCGGGGCCATTTGAAGCACGACTTTAGCCTGATTTGACATTTAGTGGCTGGCAGATCAGACGTGAACACTGATAACTACTGTTGCCGTGATATAATTGATTAGAAAAAAAATCCCTTCCTTTTCCCGTTTGGCAGTGCGTCGCCCATATCGCCCTATTGAACAGGCCGTCCCTGTGCTGGAATCTTGTGATATGAATAAAACTTATGATCAAGGTTCAGTATGAGCGGACTCCTTTGTTTGACAGCAATAATTACCAGCATTGACTCGACACTACAAATGGCGTCACGAAAAGGGAGGGTCTGCATCTCTCCTTTGTTCCATTCATTGCCGCCAGGCTGACTCGTTCTGAAGTCATGGCCAGATAAGGGTGAGTTTTTTTTCTCACCACTTTGGAAATTTGTTAGTTTGGAGGCTATTTGAGTGTGCGCTGGAGAGATGTACCGTTAGGACCGATGTGTGCTTAGTGTTGCTTTATTGCTGAGAACTGGGATTCTGGCTAACCATACATTTGTTTGCACTGGTAGACAGCGCAAAAGGGGGGAGAGTACCTATAGAGATAGGAATTCTAGAACAATTGATGGTAGTGAATAAGGCAGGTGAATAAGGCAGATATACAAGGCAGATATACAAGGCAGATGTACAAGGCAGATATACGTATACAAGTTAGGGCATTGCAATCTTGTAAAGACCCCAGGGGGGCGACCTATAGGGTGGGCCTAAAATCCTGATAACGCATTCGGTGTGATTAGGTGGGTTCTGGGAACTCGAGTTTGTGGAATATACATTGTATTGCATGTTACCGCTCAGCTGGTGGTTGACGAAGCATTTGTTTGATGTAACCTCTCATATGAATATCCAGAACTCACGGCATCATAAACGGTAGGGACTAAGACAAAGAAAAAGGCGCAATGCAGGTTACATTGTTACATTGTTACATGCCACATGGTACATACAGGCTAAGGCTAAATGCTAATGCTAAATGCTAATTGTGTTACATGCTGCATGCTAACATGTGACCTTAGAGGGCCATTGCGATGGAATAAAGCCTCTTAAAGTATGTTTGTGTGTGTAGAGTTTAGGTTCTATGCTTTGTGAGCTCTGTTAAATGTTGTTTGACTATGAGGAGAAAACGGAGTTACAGCGGGACTGTTAACTGTCTGTTTGGGTTGGGGAGAGAGCTGAGAAGCTCCCTTCCACGGTGAAATCGTATTGATGAATGTACTGCGCATGCGTGAGATTTTACGACACTAGAGTGACGTAGGGAGCATATGCTTCTGTTACACTGGGTGCAAGGGGGGGAGACAGAGACACAGACGAAGGAACAAAGAGAAGAGATTTGAACACGAATGGAATGTTCTAGTTGTTACATCGGCTATTTGAAGATGAAACTATTTGTTGAGATCTATTGAATTTATAAATTAGATATATGTTGACGGATTAAAATAAATAAAATAAAATGACGGATTAAAATAAATAAATAAAATGTTATTGAGCTATCTATAATTATTCCTGAGTTAATTCTTAGAGCGAATGTGAACGGAGGAATATTGAATGGTTGAAGTGACTCAGTGATTGCATAAACTGCTAAATTCTTGTCTGTTTCTATGCTCTTTTGTCATATGAGAGGAAATAGGAACGATGGGACGAGAGGAGAGAGAGAGAAAGAAAGAGAGGTGCTGACGTGTACATCACGTGACAAGGTGTGACGCGACAGAGGATCGAGTCAAAAGGTTTTGGTGCTGTTCTGTTTACAAAATCTTCCCCTACAGGATATTTGATGTTATGACAATTTCACAGAGACTTGGCAACAGACTGATCAATTGAATAAAATTTGCATTGGAGTTTCTGTGCATGAGTGGGTTTGATTAAGAGTTCTATTGGAAATCGAGTACTGACATTATTCTGTAAAATTAAGATAATTGGGTGCTTATAAAGCAAGGGGGTTTATGGGCATTGTAGTGTTGTAGGATTAGAAGTCTTTATTTTTTGGATTGCTCTGAAGTTGACTACTTGCATTTACTTTCCTGATGGGATGTGGTAAGATAGCCACTAATTGATAAATTAGTAAAATAGGATATAGAAATGAAAAATTATTTTTAATTATTAATACGTTTTGAATAATTTTTTTTAAATACATTTTATTTTAATTAATTTTTTGAATAAATATTTTTAAATAATTTTTTGGGAATATTCATATTTTTGTTGATTGGGTAAAAAAATAGGTTATATTAATAATTAAAGGGGGGAAGCCATAGGCTATACAGTCTAAAATAAAATAATGCACAATAAAGGAATATAAAAGAGTTGTTACAATGGGGAAAAAACGACATCAAGGCTATGAAGGTAATTACACCTGTTGATATAGTACAAAATAGTAATCCTTTAACTAAAGTATTGCTAGGTTATCCGGCAAATGAAACAAAAGTTGGCCTGACATTGAACAAACCATAGCTAGTAGAGGGAATCTTAACCCTGACGTCATCAACATAATGAAAGTGCTTCTGTCAATTCATAAAGCAGATCAAAAGAAGTGAAAAAAGGGAACAACGTAAAGAAAAGACACAAAGAGAGCTGGGTGTTCTTAAGTTGTCCTTCATTCTCAAACAAAAACTGATAAAAGATTCCAGCGATAAGATAAACAAAGGTATAGAGAAAATTGTGAAACAAGGAAAGGCGACAGAAAAACTAATGGCAGTACACCTTTCTCACATACGGATTCAGCAAAAAGACCCCCACCTTATGAGAAGGAAGTAGAGCTTAGGGACGTTTATCCTCAGCTTCCAGTGATCATCCAGGAGGGTGATTATTGCATCAGAGATGAAGATGAACAAATAATAGAGAGAGGACAAGCAGAAACGACAATAAAAATGAATCCAAAACTCCAGAAGTAAGAAAAAACCGAGATGTCTGGAAACTAAGAGAAGAATGAGGTTCGGAAAGATGAAAATAAAGATGAAGACTTGGAGATTAAAGGTGCTTTATGTTCAAGAGGATTTTATTCAACAATGATTAGCACAGAAGAAATAGAAAGAGATATAGACTGATGTGTATCATGCCTGGATAAAGCGAATAGTTTAGAAGAAGTAACACAACTGGAGGAACAACTCAAGAAGCTGAAGAAAAGTAAGAAGATGATGGAAGATGATATTTCGAGGACAGAACTTAGAATATAACCTTTTGAAGAATACTGATATGTCAACAACAAGAAAGAACAGGACCAAGAAACTCTCAGAAAACTCAATCAAATACAACTGGTGGAGAATAAGAAGGAGAAGAAAAGCTTTGGTTATGAAGAATCAGTGTGCACCAAATCAACAATCACTGCCATAGCTTCAACTGAACAAGGTCAAATGCAATTGTATCAGCCACCAAGGGCGGTACCAGTTGTTCCATATCCACAGCCAGTTTCTGGACAGACACAGAATTGAAGAGGAAGAGGACGAGAAGGCTTAGAAGGAGGAGGAAGGTTTCAGCCACACTTCCAGCAACTTTCAGAAGCGTGTTATAATTGTGGACAGGTTGGTCACTTTACCTGTGATTGCAATGCGTCAGGAGGAAACAACAGAGGAAATTTCTGAGGAAGATAAAGGAGCAAGTGAAGATCACCTGTTCTCCAGGTGAACCCTTAAAGGAGCAAGGATTCTAGAGTGCCTAGAAGATCCGAAGGGGGGTGTCAGCTGATAGCACCGATTAGAGAAGAAGAGAAAATATCTAACAATTGAAGTGAAAACAAAGGACTAGGAGAGGTGAATAGTGGAAAAGCTTTTATCTGTGTTCAGCCTAAAGAGGTTAAACATCTCACTATGTAAAATTAACTAATTAGGATAGGATTTGAGGGAGTAAAACAGTTGATTACTCTTAAGGAACCAATTGAGCTCTGCTATAAAAATCAATGTGAAATTAAAATAAACATACTGGTATTAGAACATATACCTATTGCATTGTTGGGAAGAGATGCATGTGTAAATTGAACTGTACAATAAGATGTACACTAGACAGCTGTCTGGTAGAAGATTTTAAAAAGTAGGGTTTTTGGGAATCATATTTGCTTGAAAAGATAATATCATAGGAAGGATGACAATCTATTAGACTGCCTATTAGACAATCTGTCTGAAAAATAAAAGTTAAAAGGGGTGACTTATTCTTGGTTACATTCCTACACCAAGAGGTGGAAGAGATTTCAAAATAGGCTAAAAGATGTTCGATCGTTTGCCAAGTCTGTGTGTAAAGAAGTCAGAAGCAGGTGGGGACTTCCCAATCACACATTCAAAAAATTTGCTGGTAAAGGATTTTGTGAATAAATCAGTGGAAAATGTTTTTAAAGGTTAGGAGAAAAGATTAGATTAAAAAAGTTATGAGAACTAGGGTTGAAGGAGCTCTAGGACAGTAAGCTAAGTTTCAATGTTAGTTAGTAGGAAGAGAGAGAGAACTAGTGGTGATAGATGGAAATACAAGTCAAGAGTTCAAAGCTTTGGGGAAACTAGATGAAACAACGACAATGACATCAACACTTTAGTATATTATAACAACAGTGGGAAGCAATTTAACTCTTTCAACATTGATAGTTATTAAAGCCATAAATATATTGCATTTGATTACAAGGGAGCAGATAGCTCCAGCACCAATTTTAGAGGAAAAGACTGTTATTAGGGTTAGGATGGGTGATACAGCTCATCTTCCTTGTAGCTGTGAGAGATGGAGTGGGGATGGTGACGTTCCTCCCACATGGAGAGATAATTATGGAGAAGAAGTATTGTTATCAGGACCAGAAGTAGAAGCTGTTGCACCTAGTCAAAGGAAGTATATTTTGTACAACGATATGAAGTGGAAGAGGGTTATGAGTGATTGTTCACTTATTTTGCGTAATGTTACAGAGAAAGATCAGGGAGAATATATGTGTACTTATCTAGTGCAAGCATTAAAATTTGTTCCGGTTAAGAATTATTGGTTAAAAGGCTATGTAATTCGTAAAGTGATGCTTATAATGGAAGAGTTGAAGTCTGTTGAAGCTTCCACAGTCACCGAAGGAGTTCAGGAGAAGTATATTACAGTAGCCACTCCAACAGTAAATAATACACAGAGGATATCGGTAGCTTTCCCACTAGAAGTAGTTAAGGGTGTTAATACATCAACTAAATCAACTACTTTAATGGTAACTTTGAAAGGGGTTAATGGTACGACGGCAATAACAAATGTAGGAAGTATGACACCGACACCAACAACAACTTTTCTGAAATTAAAGGATGTAGCAAGAGTGACTCAGGAGTTTATGGTACGGATGGAGAGTGCTGTCAATGGTAGTAAGGATAGGGTTAAAATAGGAGAGCAGATGGTGGTAGAGAAGAATATAGATTCATCTGAAATAGTGCAAGATACTATCATGGAGGTACAGGATGAGTTCTTTGATTTCAACATAACATCAGAAGATACATCTGATCAAAACCGCTCGTTAGGGAAGAGAGAAACTAAATGGAAGGCATATGGATTTGATTCTTCTGTTTTGAAGATTAAAGATGAATGGGCAGGTAGAAATCTTTGGTTCCAACAGTTAACTCATTCTGTAAGATCAGTGAGGAATCTTGAGGGTCCATGTCTGTTGAGAATTCCAGCACCAGGCACGTGGGGTTCCATTTTAGAGACGGTCGCTCAACCTCTATCGAGTACGTGTCAATCTTATGCTTTGTTATGGCTGTTGTATCAGCAACAATCATTAACAGATAAAATAATGTTGTTGTCAAAACATTTGTTTAAGCCTAGGTTAAGGTGTTCTTGGTTAAATGAATTACCCTATGTGAATTTGTTAGATGGGAAGGAAAATCAGGTAACAGCGAACCCTGAAGCATTGGAGGTGAAACCAGTGAGGGCTAAAAGTTGTTTTTGTTCTAATAAAACATATGATGGAAAGGGTATGTTCATGGGAATATCAGATTGTGATGATTATATGATGACTTTGGGTAAGCATGAACATAAGGTTAGAGATGAGAAATATAATGTTACTTTTTATGTTCCAGTTAGTAAGAAGAGCAGGACTTTGATGGTGAAAGATTAGCTTTGCCTGACAATGTGACTATTGGGAATTTTATATATATTTGGTGGATTTGTGGTGATAAAGCATATATATTCTTACCCTATGGATGGACAGGATGTTGTTACATGTCAACGTTGAAGCTTCCATATGAGGTTTTTACCATTAAAAGAGGGGTAGCACCGGACACAGATACATCTGAATCTAGGTTTGGAAATAGGGTGAAAAGAGACATGGCGACATTTCATAGTCTTGAAGCCTACCATTGGATGATAAGTCTAGGAGAGAGAGAAGTGGGGACTGGGATTTTTCCATGGTATGGTGTAAAATTTGGGAAGATCATATTGATAATATTAGTTATACTTTGATTCCAGATAGTTCAGATAATATCACTGGGGTTATAGATACCTTGAAGAATATAAGGGATGCATTTGGTAGATCTGAAGGAGCGGGATGGTCAGTGAAGTCTTGGTTGCAAGATCAGTTAGGTCCAGTGGGAGCAGTGATGGTTTACGATTTAATAGCAGTTTTGATAGCACTGTGTGTGATATTTTTCTTTTGTAATTTGTTACTGACCTTTGAGAAAGCTATGATATTGAGATGGGTTGGAGTAGTGATGCCTGGAGACAACACTCAGATGCCGTTGTTGACTGTTCCTGATCTGGATGAAGATGGACAAGTGGGACTGGATGGAGTATTGATGGATAAATATCCTTTTTGATTATTTGATCATTTTTCAAAAAAATTGTTTCAATATTAGTGTGATTTTAGTATGATGTTATGAATCAAAGGGGGGAAATAGGATGATGTGATTCATACATCATTTATATATCATTTTTTATATTCTTAGTTGATATTGATGTTTTAATTTGAAAGTGTTGTTTTGCAAAAGATACTGTTTGGTCTTTTCTTTTCTTCCAGAAGCATATGGGGGAATATGTAGAGATTGAAATACGCAAACAAGGACAATATGAAAGGACAATGACTGGAGGAGATGGAACAAGGAAGGTGTGGAAAGGTTCCGATTCCATCATCAACGATGCATTGGATCGACACTGCTGAGGAGATGAAGTGTAGTGGACTACATTCCAGTGTCTGCAATGAAATATAGACATATTTGCATGTGTAATACATAATTTGTGTCATATTCTTTCTGTATTAATTTTTGTAGAATGATATTTGATGTTATTGGATACATGTGGGGATCTTAGATGTTTTTGTTTATTTCGTGAATGCTTAGGGACATGGAGTCTAGGCAGGGATAGAGATCCACTGTAGGGTTCGATGGGTCGACCAGCCTGAGAGTGGACATTTTTGGATAGTATTTTGTTTGCAGGGGCTTACATGTGTATTTAATTGCATCATAGTTTCAAATGCATTGATAAAGATTTATGAATTGATCTGGAGTACCTAGGTGGTTGCCTGGGGCAGAGGGACCGTGAGAGAATTTTACTGTCTTGATTGATGGATGGATATTTGGAAGAAGGCTGCCAGACAGGTTTTTCGCTCTCACACTCCATAAAGATTTCTTCATATTTCATAGTAATGTATTCACACTTCATAAAAATGTGTTCATATTTCATAGTAATGTATTCACACTTCATAAAGATTTGTTCATATTTCATAGAAAGGTATTTACACTTCAGAGGGAAATGTTTTTGGTTTAATGTTAAAGATACTCAATAAGATAAATTGTTACTTGTCATAATCAAAGTTTGTTTTCTAGACTTTTTAGTCTCGAAGGGGGGAATGTCGTATATGAAGATTATGACTTTGTTAATGTTTTTAAGTGGAACCTGAGAGGATGTTTATTTTAGTGTCAGAGGGAATTGTTTTAGGGTGACGCCACATACAACAGACAGGAAGTGTGTGTTGTAGACAGGGGATTGGACAGTAGAGGGAGCCACCCATATCTTGGGAAGATTATATATACTGGGTAAAAACGAAGAAGAGGTTAGAGCGGCCATTGCAATCTGAGACGCCGCTCTCCGGGTGGTCTGGACATCCGTAAACTCATGCTGGAATCTTGTGATATGAATAAAACTTATGATCAAGGTTCAGTATGAGCGGACTCCTTTGTTTGACAGCAATAATTACCAGCATTGACTCGACACTACAGCTTCTTCTTGAGCCACTCCTTTGTTGCCTTGGCCGTGTGTTTTGGGTCATTGTCATGCTGGAATACACATCCACGACCCATTTTCAATGCCCTGGCTGAGGGAAGGAGGTTCTCACCCAAGATTTGACGGTACATGGCCCCGTCCATCGTCCCTTTGTTGCGGTGAAGTTGTCCTGTCCCCTTAGCAGAAAAAACACCCCCAAAGCATAATGTTTCCACCTCCATGTTTGACGGTAGGGATGGTGTTCTTGGGGTCATAGGCAGGATTCCTCCTCCTCCAAACATGGCGAGTTGAGTTGATGCCAAAGAGCTCGATTTTGGTCTCATCTGACCACAAAACTTTCACCCAGTTCTCATTTGAATCATTCAGATGTTCATTGGCAAACTTCAGACGGGCCTGTATGTGTGCTTTCTTGAGCAGGGGGACCTTGCGGGCGCTGCAGGATTTCAGTCCTTCACGGCGTAGTGTGTTACTAATTGTTTCCTTGGTGACTATGGTCCCAGCTGCCTTGAGATCATTGACAAGATCCTCCCGTGTAGTTCTGGGCTGATTCCTCACCGTTCTCATGATCATTGCAACTCCACGAGGTGAGATCTTGCATGGAGCCCCAGGCTGAGGGAGATTGACAGTTCTTTTGTGTTTCTTCCATTTGCGAATAATCGCACCAACTGTTGTCACCTTCTCACCAAGCTGTTTGGCGATGGTCTTGTAGCCCATTCCAGCCTTGTGTAGGTCTACAATCTAGTCCCTGACATCCTTGAAGAGCTCTTTGGTCTTGGCCATGGTGGAGAGTTTGGAATCTGATTGATTGATTGCTTCTGTGGACAGGTGTCTTTTATACAGGTAACAAACTGAGATTAGGAGCACTCCCTTTAAGAGTGTGCTCCTAATCTCAGCTCGTTACCTGTATAAAAGAGAAACGTACAAAATCAGCAGGGGATCAAATACTTTTTTCCCCTCACTGTACACACACACAATACAGGGGCCTTATTCCAACCAGTGGCGGTTGGTGCCGTTTAAGATGAGGGATAATTATAAAACATTTTATGAGCATGGCCTCATTTCTATTACAGCATATTGGATGATTGAGCTGGGTGAATGGAATATGAATGACAATGTAACATCAATAGGTTTAGGCTACTCTAATTTTCCCTATACACATCATGAGGTTGCTACAACCTAGCCTATGAATGAAAGTTTACAACGTAGGTGCACAGGTCGAGAGAAATTTGAGTAATCAAGGTGACAGACAGTGACACATTCAATACCGCCTTGCACACTCTTGCCAACATCTAGCTGATATAGGGTGTAATCATTAGTCCAACAGTTACAAACAAGAGTTTCTATTGGACAAATTCATGTATGTTTATCCCCTTTTCGTTGTTTGTTTCCGTTTAAGAAACATTTTTCAACAGAATCTGCGGAATGAATTCACTCGATCACACGCAAACACAGTTCACTTCCATAGCAGCCATATACAAACAGTGTGACTTTGATCGTTAGATAATTCCTTATCGCATCAAGGCGCTCTCCTCATCTCACCTTTTTAAAACATTTTTTTTACATTTTTGTCATTTAGCAGACGCTCTTATCCAGAGCGACTTACAGTTAGTGAGTGCATACATTTTCATACTGGCCCCCGTGGGATACGAACCCACAACCCTGGTGTTGCAAGTGCCATGCTCTACCAACTGACCTACAGGGGACTTTTCCCTTCGCTTGTGGACTTCAGTGCACAACACATCAGCTGTCTGTGACCAGGCGAAAATAAATTGTTCCAAGCCAAACCTTCATATCATAACCGCTACACACAGCCTACATTGTTGTCACCATATTAGCTCACGTCAAGTCAACATGGCTACTAGAACTAACACGTTAGTTAACCCGCTACAATCATGCACTACAGTGTATAGTCAGCAAGCAGTTTAGCAGTTACACTGGCGGCCCCAGTGGCAATAAATTAATAAAACCAAAAGCTTACCTTGACTTGGAAGAGTTCCAGTGTTGGAAAGCCATAGCTAGCTAGGTAACATAGCATCTCTCTCTGTTTGAGCCGGGTGTTTGAGTAGGCTAAACTAGCTAGCTAAGTAAGTGAAAGTGGATAAAAATTATATATAGCTAGCGCTCTCTCTTGCTTCTTAATTTTTTTAGAAATTAATTTGTTCAATACTGTTCAACTATTGTCTTTCTCTCTCTTTGAGTCAACTACTTACCACATTTTATGCACTGCAGTGCTAGCTAGCTGTAGCTTATGCTTTCAGTACTAGATTCATTTTCTGATCATTTGATTGGGTGGACAACATGTCAGTTCATGCTGCAAGAGCTCCGATAGGTTGGAGGACGTCCTCTGGAAGTTGTGTAAATTTATGGAAGGGGGTGAGAACCACGACCCTCCTAGGTTTTATATTGAAGTCAATGTACCCAGAGGAGGACAGAAACTAGCTGTCTTCCGGCTACACCATGGTGCTACCCTACAGAGTTCTGTTGAGCCCACTGTCGACCTTTATTGCAACACTGTGTTTTAATCGATTATTTGGTGACGGGAATATATTTAGTATAGTTTTATCTAAAAAGGTTAACTTTTTTAATGTTTCACTATATTTTTATGAAATTCACTGAGGAGGATGGTCCTCCCCTTCCTCCTCTGAGGAGCCTCCACTGATTCCAACCCAATGTCACACAGACTGACATGGCACACATTTCTCATTAACCAATGACAGCCATGATGTTTCCTTGACAGGGGAACCCTGAAGAGGGGTAAGAGGAAGGAGTTGCGTTGGACCACATGCTACACATGAGCTCATTTTCAGCTGGTGAGCCATACCATTCTAATACCAGCAGTTACCTGGGTATTGTTGGGGACAAGTCACAGGAAATTGACTGAGGGACTGGGGAGATCTTGAACAGGACCCAGAATAATTTCCTATACTCCCAAAGGAACTGGGAAAGCGTCCTATATTCTACAGCTCTGCAAGACATTGACATCACTTTATCATTTTCTAAAATAACTTCTATTATCTTGTAGTTTGTCTGCAACAAAGTTTATTTTCAATTACACTTGTACAAGTATAGTAAATAAGTCAAAGACAAATATACCTGACATTTTGTCACAAATCTACATCTTAATCATGGTATAAATTTACAAAATCAAAAATGTAATACTACCGTGTAGTAAATGTGACTTGATTAAAACATTTCATAGGAACATTATTTTTTAGATACAAAAACACATTAAATGCAGCCTGCTCATGGCAGAGTGAGGAGCTGTCACTGTCTCCTAACACCATGTTATAGAGAGATAAACTTCACTGACAAGGGCTGCATACCAAATGGAACCATATTCCCTATTTAGTGCACTACTTTTGACCAGGGCCCATAGAGAATGAACCTTATAGAGAAGAGGTTGCCATTTGGGACGTACCCAATTTCTCCATCAGGTGGGAGAAGGAAGCAGGTCTTCCTCACTGTCCCATACAGCAGACCTCTCCTCTTGGGGCTACAGGTTGGAGCGAGTCAGCCATGGAAACTCCTAAGAGACACAGACAGACAGACAGACAGAGCGACAGACCATGGACAGTCAGGAGAGGAATGATAAATGACGTGGTTGGATGCAGTCAGGCTCATGTGTCAAACTCATTCTATGTTGGGCAGAGTGTCTGCAGGTTTTTTCACTCCTCCCTTTTACTTGATTGATCATTGAAGGTCACTGATTAGTTAGGAACGCCCTTAACCTGGTTGTCTAGGTCTTAATCGGACAGGAAATAACAGAAACCAGCAGACACTAGTTTGACAGCCCTGTTCTTAGGCAACATTAGCATTCAACATGCAGGTGAAGTGAGCTGACCATAGCTACCTTGATGGTACAAAAAAGGTTCCATCTAGAACCTAAAAGGGTTATTCGGCTGTCCCCATAGGGGACCCTTTGAAGAACCCTTTTTGGTTCCAGGTAGAACCCTTTAGGAGTCCATGTAGAACCCCTTTCCACAGAGGGTTCTACATTGAGGGTTATACCTAGAATAATTTTCCTATGGGGACAGCCAAAGAACACTTTTGGAACCCTTTTTTATTAAGACTGTATATATATATATATATTTTTTTTTTTAACCCCTTTTTCTCCCCAATTTCGTGATATCCAATTGGTAATTACAGTCTTGTCCCATTGCTGCAACTCCCCTACGGACTCGGGAGAGGCGAAGGTCGAGAGCCATGCATCCTCCGAAACACGACCCTGCCAAGCCGCACTGCTTCTTGACAGACTGCTCGCTTAACCCGGAAGCCAGCTGCACCAATGTGTCGAAGGTAACACCGTCCAGCTGGCGACCGAAGTCAGCTTGCAGGTGCCCGGCCTGCCACAAGGAGTCACTAGAGCGATGGGACAAGGAAATCCCGGCTGGCCAAACCCTCGCCTAACCCGGACGACGTTGGGCCAATTGTGCACCGCCTCATGGGTCTCCCGGTCACGGCCGCTTGTGACAGCCTGGGATCAAACCCAGGTCTGCAGTGACGCCTCAAGCACTGCGATGCAGTGCCTTAGACCGCTGCGCCACTCGGGAGGCCCCATTAAGAGCGTATTTGATGACTGCAGCCTTACAGGACCAGAAATAAACAACACTTTCTTACACATTATAAACACTTTCCTACACTAGATACACATCATAAACAACACTTTCCTACACTAGATACACATCATAAACAACACTCGAACTGGCTTTGAGGTCTTGATTTGAATTTGCCTGGTATAGACTAGGGAATACCTGTTGCTTCCTGTCTGAGGAGGGGTCTATGAGGACGTTGAGGAGACTAGGTCTCTCCCAGTCACTGAGGCTGAGCTGTAAGGCACTACGCAGCTCCTCCTCTGTCCGCACCAGGAACCCTCGTCCTCCAAAGGCCTTCATGACCTCGTCATAGCGGGCTTCAGGCAGCAGGGTCACAGGGGGGGCTCTGGAGAGAAGAGGGGAGAGGAGAAGATGACCAACATACCTTCACTAGAGGGAATCCTGACCTGGACATAACCAGTCAGAGTAGGCCCAGTCCCACATTGACCATTAAACCCAAACCCCTATGTACTCACACAGTGGTCAGATCTCCCATCTTCCCCATCATTTCCCACGTCTCTGTGTCCACTCCGCTGTAGATCCCATTGTTGTTGACCACGATGATGACCACTGGGAGTTTATACCTGGTCAGAGGGAAGAGCATCAATGACCTGGGAAAGCATCAATGGCCAGGGAAAGCATCAATGGCCAGGGAGAGCATCAATGACCAGGGAGAGCATCAATGGCCAGGGAAAGCATCAATGGCCAGGGAGAGCATCAATGACCAGGGAGAGCATCAATGACTAGGTTAGGTGGTTGACACTTAGGGAAAATTGATACATTTTTTTATTCTCCTATGCACCAGACCTGTGAATACTACAAGCACGTTTTGCTATGCGAGAGAGATCTTGACTGAACCAACCTGCACATGGTCTCCACCTCCATCCCAGAGAATCCAAAGGCACTGTCCCCCTCCACACACACCACCCTCTGGCCTGTGTTCTGGTTCCTCTGCACTACTGCAGCCGCGATGGCAAAGCCCAGACCCACCCCCATCGTCCCGAAGGTGCCAGCATCCAACCTGCACACACACACACACAGACCAAGACACACACACACAGACACACACACACACCAGGCTGCATTAATAAGAGCTCAGTGTGTGTAAAGGTACCGTAGTTGGTGTATGTGTGTGTGTGTGTGTTAAGTAGGAAGCAAGGAACAACATCTCCCGAGTGGCGCAGTGGTCTAAGGCACTGCATAGCAGTGCTAGCTATGCCACTAGAGATCCTGGTTCGAGTCCAGGCTCTGTCGCAGCCGGCCGCGACCGGGAGACCCATGGGCGGCGCACAATTGGTCCAGTGTCGTCCAAGGTAGGGGAGGGTTTGGCCGGCAGGGATATGGGTTTGTTTCCCACGGGGGGCCAGTATAAAAAAAAATAAACATGTATGCATTCACTAACTGTAAGTAGCTCTGGATAAGAGCGTCTGCTAAATGACTAAAATGTAAAATGCTAAAAGAGTCCATCTAGTGAGCCTGTCAGTCAGCACTACATTGAGAAGTCATCCAGTCAGCCTGTCAGTCAGCACTACATTGAGAAGTCATCCAGTCAGCCTGTCAGGCAGCATTACATTGAGAAGTCATCCAGTCAGGCAGCACTACATTGAGAAGTCCTCTAGTCAGCCTGTCAGGCAGCACTACATTGAGAAGTCTTCTCAGGCAGAACTATCAACAGATCCCAACTCATTCCTACTTGTCTTCAGGGCAAAGGCACGGGATACTTGGCGGATTTGACCTTTGATCTCTGTGTGAGGTGGCATGCCTTGCCTGTGTCGAGGAAGGTAGTTGTTCAACATGGTGCGCCCGATGTCCATGGTGTTGGCCCCCTCACTCACGATGACACAGTCGTGGGGCAGCAGCTGGGAGATGTGGTGGAACACTTGGTAGTAGTTCATGGGTGTTGTCGACTGTAGAGCTAACGCCTGGAGAGAGGAACACAATCAAATCAGGGGTGGTAGGTACCAAACAGCAAAGTTGTTGGACCTGTAGCCGAAAGGTGGCCGGTTCGAATCCCTATGACAAGACTCAGAATACATCTGTACCATAATGTCTTCTACCTGTTGAATTTAAGAGCAATACTACATCTGTACCATAATGTATTCTACCGGTTGGATTTAAGTCAAGTTATTTCACAGATAACAAAGAGTCAGTAATACAGACACACAGGCAGAATCTAACTTGCTTAGGTCACAGGTCACAGACGGACACACCAACACACCTTTGTCATTGTTGCGTTAGCAGCCATCTTCTCTTTCAACATGGTCCACCATTCTGTATCAGCTGGATACTTCCAGCCATCTTTGTGAACGTACTCCAGGAGCTGAACGTAAAGATGAGGAGTAGAAACTAAACAAACTGAATCAAGTACAGATGTAGGATCTTAATTTGATCACCTTGTTGCAGGAGAACTTTCCGTGTAGAGTATTTGAGGTTTAAAAAGGCTTCTGAAGTTTGTACTCTTAGAAATGTCTTACATAAATGTCCATTCATTATAATCCATATAATAATTCACATTGCTGTGCTGCAGGACAATCAATGCTTGTTTCTTTAAAAAATTATATGCAGATATAGGGCAGATATTAGATGCCTGTGTTGTGTTACCTGCTTGACAATAGCATTGATGTCCCACAGGACTGAGTTGTGTTACCTGCTTGACAATAGCATTGATGTCCCCCAGGACTGAGTTGTGTTACCTGCTTGACAATAGTATTGATGTCCCCCAGGACGGAGTTGTGTTACCTGCTTGACAATAGTATTGATGTCCCCCAGGAGAGCAGCAGCAGGTTGCACATTGTTCCCCATCTCCTCAGCACACAGATCAACCTTGACATAAATAACGTATGTGGAACGTTACTACAACATACCAGCAACGACACAACAGGAAGAGCGCCGTGCGTGACACCTGTAACAGCAGCTGGAGGAGTGGCCAAACCTCAAGCTAAACACAACAGAAATAACCAGGCACCACCACATAATGCTAAGGCTGACACACACGTTCCCTTTTATAAACCGGGTGATTTGAGCCCTGAATGCTGATTGGCTGAAAGCCGTGGTATATCTGACCGTATAACATGGGTATGACCAAAAATGTATTTTGACTGTTCGAATTACGTTGGTAACCAGTTTATAATAGCAATAAGGCACCTCTGGGGTTTGTGGTATATGGCCAATATACCACGGCTAAGGGCTGTATCGAGGCACTCCGCGTTGCATCGTGCATAAGAACAGCCCTTAGACGTGGTATATTGGCCATATAACACACCCCCTCGGGCCTTATTGCTTAAATATAGATGTACTGTACAGCACTATGACAGACATGACATTATTTGGAGAGACCACAAAGACTTATAGAGAAGCTATATAATTGATAGACTAAATCCAAAAGACTGACTCAAATACCTTTATACCTGGTTACAATGAACTGTAGTTCACTATGAAATGACCTGTGACTAGGGTTGCAAAATTACAGTTACTTTCCCAAAATTCCCAGAAATCCCTGTTGGAAAATTCCAGAAATCAGAACGGAATTAGCAGAAAATCTGGAATCCTAAAAAAAGAAGGACAAAAAAAAAACTACTGGTGACCATTGACCTACCTGGATGACCTTTACATGGGGGTCAAACCTGGGGGGAAGGCCAAAGTGCAGGATCCAGATGAGCCTGGCACCAAGTAGGACCACAACATCAGACTGGAGCAGAGCTCTGCAGTCCCCACCAAGACCATAGAACCAGGAGGATAGGAAGAGGAGGAGGAGGAGGAGGAGGAGGAAGAGGATAGAAAGAGAGGAGGAGGAAGAGAGGAGGAGGAGGATAGGAAGAGAGGAGGAGGATAGGAAGAGAGGAGGAGGAGGATAGGAAGAGAGGATGAGGAGGATAGGAAGAGAGGAGGAGGAGGATAGGAAGCGAGGAGGAGAGCAGGGAAAATAACACAATCAGATAGAACAAAACAAAATGTAATGAAAAGAGGCTAGTTGTATGAGTAGTGTAGTTGATTGACACCAGTTTACATTGACATGACCTGGCCAGGAGAGACTAGTTATAGATAGGGATTTCAGGAAGGCCCAGAGTTCTCCTGGTCCATTCATATGGTAATGGGAATTCTTGGTCCTACTTATACAGTCAATGGTCTGTACATTAATATGATGCCAGCTGAGAGAAGGAGAGGCTGACCTGGAGCGGGCAGCAGCAACACAGTTGGGGTGATCATCAGGCAGCACCCCTTTACCCATGGGGGTGGGCAGGAAGGGCAGGTCACACCCCTCCACCAGCTCCCTCAGAGCCCCCTCTGCTCTTCCATGGGCTGCACCTGCAGAGGGACACAGACAGAGGGCACTGCCACACGGATTTCAACAGACTGACCTTCACAACTGGGATGCATTCAGCTGAGCAAAACGTTGTGCAACGTTCAGATAGAAATATAGCATGTAGAACGAACGTGCCTCTCGGACAGGTAGAATGAGAAATCATGTCAACAATGTTTGTTGACTGAACGTGGCCCTGTTTTCAACTGAACCTTGGTACAGTGCTATATGTGTTACAGTGCGTCTCAGCTGGCTATTGATCTCTCCTGGACAGACGCACGTAACATAACTGGAAGTAGCGTCTGTCAACAGACTGGGATGTGACAACTTTGTTCCGGTACGCAGATTTTTCACCACTAATCATTTGGACAAATCACGATTTCGCATGTGTGGGGGAGGGGACATTTGGCCCATAAACTTGCAGAGAGTTTCCGTTTAGGGGGGTGGAGACTTCGCAAGTGGCGTTAGTATCTTTCTCTTAACATCTCCCCAGACCTTAACCAAGTATCTGACGCAATTATGCAAGATTTTAGTTCTGTTTCCCCTAGATTATCTGGCTATTAAAAAAGCAATGCCTACCTTTGCCAATGATGAGTAAAGGCCGTTTGGCTCCTTTCAGGACCGCCAGTGCTTCTGTGATCGCCATATGGTCAGCCATACTCACAGGAGGAGGTGGACAACAGGGCACCTCTCTGACAAAGGAAATAGTAAATAATAGGTCAAACATTAAACATGTTACCTAGCAACTTTATTGCATATGTAAATAAATCATGAAGGTCTATCGAGGCTTATTGCTATTCTCTGATGAGAATATTTTGATATAGTGCTATATTTTCTAACTAATTTAATTTCTGGTTCACTTCAGACGTTAAAAGGTATAAGAAAATAAAATAAAAATGACTACGGTGATGTGAATTCAGAGGTATACATATTCAACAGTAACACATTAGTATACATTTTAAATGGATGAAAGACAGTGATAGCCACTAACCTGGCTCTGCTCCTGTCCAATTTAGCATTGACCATGTCCCCAGATATGTCTACGTATACAGCACCTGGACGTCCATACATGCTAGTGCGTACTGCCTTAGACAGACCAAACACCCTTCCATTCAGAATCAATTAAGGCTGTGCTGTGCTCTTATGAAGCAGTTAAGGTACCTTGCTAAGCTGGAAAATTAGAGGTCAGAAAACAGACAATTGCAGGTGATACCAAATGATATGAAGAGGACTAAACAGAGGGAGTCAGAGTAGACTGTATACCTTCTCTACCACTGAGGATATCATATCCAGACTGCTAGGCCTAGCAGAGAACTTACTGTACAGTCTGCATGCCTCCACCTGACAGAGAAAGAGGACCACAAATAACAAATTATTTCCTCTTTCAGCAATGAAACTGCTAGGGCCAGTTTCCCGGACAGAGATTCTCTATTGAGTTTGCTTTTTAGGCCATGACTAGGCTTAATCTGTGTCCCGTGAAACCACCCCCTAATGTTCAATAGTCAGAAATGTCATGGTTGAATCGGTACCTGTGGAAACTCTTGAAATGCCCCAGTGGTCTCTTGGTTTTGATCGGAGGAGCCTCCAATAACAATCACAGGCCTACAGAGAGAGAGGTATCACACAATGACATCAACTGACAAGCTGAGACAACAAGAAATTGGAGTCCTCTGATCATTTTTTGCAGTGTGCGGATAGCATCCCTTCTTTTGAAAAGACCACTGAACATGAGTAGTAGGGTCTTCTGTTTGTGGAGTTCTAGTATACCAGCAGTTCGTGTTAGCGTTGGCCATTCCACCAAGTGCATGGATGAGTCCCGGTCCAGACACAACCAGACACGCACCTGGACTGGAGAGGAACAGACAGACAGAGGGACAGACAGACAGGAAGACAGGCAGACACACACACAAAGGGTCAGACAGCCAGGCAGACATAATTAGCAATGCAAAAAAGCTATGAAACTGACCCTCACACACTACACGCTCCTGTAGTCTATGTAAGGGTAGTTAATATCACATGATTTAGGGAGAGCTGGTTTAGTATAGTGTGGAGAGAGTAGTCTCCCTGGGCAGACGGGTCGCTTCCCACATTAACAATGTTTTGACATAGGTCTGGGATTTCAGAGAGGAGAGACAGTATCTCTAAAGCTCTCTCCTAATGAGAATCCTCCTACCGTCCAGTGAGGTAACCAACAGCAGACGCAGCATAACAAGCCTGTTGGATGACGCATTACAACAACATATCAGTATTACTGGTGTCTCCACAACCAAATCACATCAAAAATGTCATGAGAAGATTCTGAATTCATAAAAAATTAAAAGATGGCTTACGGCTTGTTCATTGCGCATTCCCACATACTTGATTCCTGAGGCTTGAGCTGCCATAGCTACTTCAATGACTGGAACACCAACTATTCCAAACATATATTCTACATTCTGTAGAGAGATACATGTAGATACACTATATTTACATTAAAAATAAAATACAATTTGTCATTTAGCAGACGCTCTTATCCAGTGAGTGCATACATTTTCATACTGAATTGTATATGAATTGTTAAAATGTAGTTTAGATTTTCTTTGCATTGACACACACTTTGGCATGCATCAACAAGGGAGTTAACATATGCTATTCCACATAAACATCTAAATGTTTTGCTACAACAATATTCATAGTTAGCTATACCAGTGCAATGACCTTTGGCACACTTTCACAACTCGTAGTGCTACATTCTCACTGCCAAGGACATGATCAGCGACTAATATATTCTTAGCAACACGGTTACACAGTATAACACTGTTTTATATAAATTGCACACACTTTACCTGAGCTTTTAGTGCCTCTGCAATGAGCTGAGCCCCAGTCACATCTTCCATTATTATTGTCGAGAAATCTGTTCAAAGTGCAAACGAGGTTAGCAAGGAATTCTTGGACTTGTTGTTCAGTAGCTTATAAATCGTGTTTAGATCTCTTGCAAATCATTCGTTTTTGTCTGCTTTCCAGCATGCATTACATGAGTAGCTACAAGCGATAGGTATTTTGATAGCCACTTACTCCACAAAGTTACAATTTGAGTGACAGGATTTCTTCTGGCACTACTGCTCCTGTCTAAAGTATTACACGTTAATACCACTTCCGGGTTCACGGCCAATCACATGAGCCGTGCTTCTTCTTCGTCTTCGTCTTCTTTTTCTTCTTCAGTGGGGTTTATAGGCAGTCGGCATCCAACGTTATGGTGCATTACTGCCCCCTACTGTGCTGCAGTGTGGACATGAGCCGTGCAAGAGTAGTCATGAATATTTAATAAACTAGTAGCCTTTTTCTTTTTTTATTGCAAGAAATACATAACAAGCCCTCGTTATGTGTTTATAACTGCACTTAACTTAACACTTAACTCAATTAAGTCATTATGAGTGTATGACAGTATGAAAAAAAAAATTATGCACTCACTAACTGTAAGTCGCTCTGGATAAGAGCTTCTGCTAAATGACTAAAATGTAAAATGTAAATGACTTGAGTGTATGCATTATAGATATAGGCTTCATAGAAAGTGTTACAAATGTTCTCCTGTCATCTTATAGGAGATCCATTCATGGATTTAGTTATGGCTTGAGAATGTGACTGGTCTACAGAGTTTTCTCCTTTATGTCTGTCTTTATGTATATATATATGGCACCCTTTTTTATATGTGACAACAACTTTTCTGTATTATGTGTATTTCCACAATCAATAATAATAAACGGTACTTCACTATGAATACTTTTGACTATGTGGTTTGAAGTACTTTACCGTTATCGTGCACATACATTAAGACTATTATAGACAGAAATCAATGCAGTAATGTTTTATTAAATAAAGGCTCTGATTAAAATATAATATTAATGAAATCAGGCATTTAGCTAATTCTTCTTCCCAGAAGCTCCTCTGAATGGTTTGGAGATGGCTCTGGGGAGAGCGTGTAACACCCTGACTATGAGAGGGCGTTTACGGGACTGGGACTCCTGGGGAGCAGGGGCCGGTGTGGTTGTCAGGTCCTCCTTGGGTGGGGAAGTGGATGGAACCTCTGGAACCTCACACTCAGTATCTGTCATAAGAACATTTCATAATCAGAAAATGAATGTGTATGTTTGTGTCTGTCCGTCTGTCTGCCTGTCTGTCTGCTTGCCTGTCCGTCTGCCTGTCTGTCTGTCTGTCTGCCTGTCCGTCTGTCTGTCTGTCTGCCTGTCCATCTGCCTGCCTGTCTGTCTGCCTGTCTGCATGTCTGTCCGTCCGTCTGCCTGTATCTGTTGTCACTGTTTTAACAAGCTTGTCATAGGGTGATATATCAATATAACATCGATGCTTATCACTTACCCTGTGAAATATGAGTCTCTCTGAGACGTTTGGTAGGCAGCCAATCCAGTTCAGGGTGGCGCTTCGGTTCCCCTTTTGTCTTGAACAGCTGTTGACAAAACACATCAGGACAACTGAGCCTGTGTAAAATACAGAGTGTGCATCCCAAAAGGCACCCTATTCGCTATGTAAGGCACTACTTTTGACAAGGGCCCATAGAGCTCTGGTAAAAAGTAGTGCACTATATAGGGAATAGGGTGCCATTTGGGACATAACCATTGACTCTCTCCCATGTGTATTAGGATTGTATTACAGCGTCCTCACTCAACCTCCTCAAGACAATGACAACAGTATTGTTCTAATGCTGAGAGACAATAGGTGTGTAGTGAATCTGTAGGGTAAATTTCAGCCCTGCCTTACAGAGGTAATCTCAAAACACAGAGCACCCTACCTTAATCATGATCTTTGGAAACTTATGCATTTTCGGTAGGAAATGCCACTTCCTGTTCTTCTTAGTCTCTTCCCCTCTGGCAGAGGGAAGGCGGGCCATGCCGTCAGCCTTTACATCAGCCGGGCTAAGGCTCCTGGCAGGGAATTCCTCAGTAGCATTAAGGTCAGCTACAACACCATGAATGATGTCACTTGCGGCATTGCTGGTGTCTGAGTGAGAAGAGCACGCTAGTGTGACCGAAATGTGTACAATAACTGGGAGAAGAGGACGCAGCCATGGAAGTTAGTCACTGCGTCCCAAATGGCATTCTCTTCACTTTATAGTGCACTACTTTTGACCAGGGCCCATAGGGTCTGGTCAAAAGTAGTGCACTAAATATGGAATAAGGTGCCATTCTGGACACAACCAGTGAATTTTACATCATAAAACGCAATGTATTGAGCATCATGTTACAATTAAGTCCTATGCAGATGAAAATAGATACTTTCACTTACCATCCTCCATTGCAGACTTGGACCCATAAGTCAGGCTGTCCATCACCTCGTCTGTCATCAACTTGATGACCTGATCCAAAACCATTTCAGCCGAGGGTGGCATAGGCCTTCCCATACACTGCCCCAGGAGTCTCCTAACAGAAGTCTGGGCAAAGTTGTAAATGAGCTCTGAGGCATCGTCCTTTGACAGCTTCCTCAGGGCTGGCTTAGGCAGCGCTGGTTGAGAGAGGCTTCTGTGGCCAGCCATGGATTGAAGCTGGCGGCTTATGGTTATCTCCAGAATGAGACCGTGGACCTTTGCGATCAGGTTGTCAGACGCACCTTGAAGGGCTTCAACTGACAGGAGCCTATCCAGATTTTCTTCTGCTGAAGTCATCTCTGGGTCGTCCGTCTTCAATGTGTCCATTATAGTTTTCACTATGATATTGGTGTCAGATATGTTTATTTCTTGTTGGCTCACAAGCGTTGACCATGAACCTGTCTCGTCCATTGCGATAGAGGTATGGGATTCTGTCCTTGTGATCTCATCGGCAGCGCTCATGTCAGGCAACTGGTCAAGGCTCTCCAGTAAAGAGTCTAACATGTTAGTGGCTATCAGACACTCCTGACTTGCAATCTGCCCAACAGATGAACTCTCATAGTTGGCCACTCTACACTTGATCACATTTAGGATCAAGCTGAGCATCTTCTTTGCAGTTTTGCTAAAGCCTTCTTGGCTGACTGCCACTGTTACGTCTTTTAGAGCCACAAGAGGTTTGCAACTTTCACTCAATCCACTGCCGTGGAGAGGAGAGGCTCTCTTCAAACTGTTGTTGCTCACAACTGACATACTCCTGGTGGGCAGAGTGACATCCTCACTGCATGTGTCAATTACATGGTGGTCTGTTGAAGAGCCACTTGAAGACACAAGGGCTTTAGACCTTTTAGCCAAACAGACTTTTGACAAAGGCTTCTCACTTCTCACAGACGGAGGGCGGCTCCTGTCCTCAACAAGAGCAGTGTCAGGGGACTTAATGCGTCTGAGTGTCTCCACAGGGGTGGAGTCCAGCACATCTTTGGCTGTGGTGACTGACACTGGTGGAAAAGAGAAAAAGATGTTCAGTCTATCCTTTACTCTGTGGTACATGGTTTGAGCAGCATCCAATAAGTTGTCAAAGACAACTCTGGGTTTGAGCTGGGACTCCAGCTTTTTCTCTCCTAGTGGGAAGGAGTCTGCGTCGTCCACAGTGTACTGGGATACACTTTCAAGGTCTTGCATGATAATATTTACTATATCTTCGGCTGTAGAAACCACATGGTGTGAGAAGGTGGTGCTAGGCATGCCCTGTAGCAAAGAATGGTTGGCTTTGCTAGCAGCTCTGAGAATGGTCTCACTCACAATGTGTTTGGCCTTAGCTCGGAACTCAGTACTGTAAAAGCTCTGGATGGAAATGTTAGAGGTTCTGCTGGCTGCACTAAGAGATCGCATGAGTGTGGCAATCTCGGCTGACGTCACATCACTCAAAATGGTGAGGTCCTCCAATTTCGAAATTATCGAGTCCAACTTCTGGTTGAAGTCGAAGGATGAATTTGTCTTGCTCTCCCCAACGGAAGCGGAGCAGTCTTCCTTTGAAGTGTCCACCCTCAGCACCGAGATCACCTGTTTGATTACCCCTTTAGTGCAGGTGTCGAGGGTGAGCTGGTGGGCTGAGGACTTAGAAGGGGTCTTACTGTCTGTCTTCTGTACAGGAGATTCCTCCACAGTGGCCTCAGTTACAGGAGATACCTCCACAGTGGCCTCAGTTACAAGTAGTCCAGTTGCAGAGAGCTCGATTTGCACAGGAATATATTTTCCCTCAGTGAGATGGTTGGAGGTGAACAGCTTCCTTAGTTTGTCCAGGGTTTTGGTGTAAATCTTCTGGGAACCTGAACTCACTTCCACCCAGAACATTTTGCGACCTGGTTTCGTACGCTTGGAGGCCTTATTGACCTCATATACCTCATGCAGGTCGGAAATAATTCCACCAAAGAGATCAGAGGATGCCTCCTCAATATTCTCTGAGGAAACATGGACAGATAGGATTTCCGACAGTTTCCCACAAGTGTCGGTTTTATCCAGCGCAGCAGTATATGTCACAGCTGCATCCTGAATGACCTGAGTGATGCATTGCTCAGCTTTGACAATATACTCCTCCACTGGCTGACCAAGGAGGATGTCAACTTTATCAGCAGGGCGCTCCTTCTGAATACTCACATTCTCCTCTGATGGGCATGGGTTGTTGAAGATAATGCTCTCAGTGACCATCTTAGAGGAGGCGAGAGATGAGTCGAGAAGCAGAGATCTGTATATAATCGAGGTGGACATCTCTGGGTGCTTTATCACAGCAGCCTCCTCCAAAATGGCAGACGGGCCCTGGAGGATGTCAGAGATATCCATGTCCTCAATGGTCTCTACCAGAGACGATAGTAGGTCTCTGGCTGCCAGGTTGGTAGGTCTCTGGTTATCGAGCTCTGTTTTGATTGCTTGACAGGCAGTTGCCAGAGCAACAACAGAGCGAGAACACAACTGCTTCAAGGTGGAGTCAGAAAAAGATGATGACAGATCTGTCATGGACATGGTGGAGAGTTGACTCTCAGAGACAAATGGGCTGAGTTTGACAGACACCTGTCTGACCAAGTCCCCAGCAAGAGCTCTCTTATCTATTGCTCCACTAGCTGAGTTGTGGGAGCAGGCACTCTGTGGCCTTGACGGGTTCCTGTTATCCAAAAATCCTGTTGTCCAAAAAACCTCAAGTACAAGATCCACAACATCGGATGACACTTCTGTCATTCTGTTGTCAGACAGAAATGTACTTGGATGAATGGTGCCTGCATTCACAGTCCAGTCGCAAATGGAGTTGTTGGACTGACTCTGGACTAGTGGAACTAGACAGGTTTCACTTTGACCTTGGCCAAAGAGCTCTGCCATTTTGAGCAGAACTGATCTTAAGACCTTCGATTTGGAAATGTTCAGCAGTGGGTCGTTGTTGGACAGTCTGGTGGATGGTCTGCTAGCCGATCTGTGAACCACTAGGCTTTGTATTTCTGCCGAAATGGCAGTTAGAAAATAGGTCAAGGGGCTGGTCGCTCTCCCCTCATTTCCTCCGTTGGCTTTCGCCTTGGTGATGCTATCTATGATGATGACTATGACCTGTCCAGCCAGAGGAGGCTGAGAGAGGCTGGACTGAGGGCTTGTAGGCGTGTTGTAAGGCAAGTCCTCACCAGACATCACTGGCAACAACGTCGCCTATGGGCACAAACCCACCGTCGCTGGACCAGACAGGACTGGCAAAAAGTGCTCTTCACTGATGAGTCGCGGTTTTGTCTCACCAGGGGTGATGGTCGGATTCGCATTTATCGTCGAAGGAATGAGCGTTACACCGAGGCCTGTACTCTGGAGCGGGATCGATTTGGAGGTGGAGGGTCCATCATGGTCTGGGGCGGTGTGTCACAGCATCATCGGACTGAGCTTGTTGTCATTGCAGGAAATCTCAACGCTGTGCGTTACAGGGAAGACATCCTCCTCCCTCATGTGGTATCCTTCCTGCAGGCTCATCTTGACATGACCCTCCAGCATGACAATGCCACCAGCCATACTGCTCGTTCTGTGCGTGATTTCCTGCAAGACAGGAATGTCAGTGTTCTGCCATGGTCAGCGAAGAGCCTGTATCTGTTGGATTGGAGGGTGAGGGCTAGGGCCATTCCCCCCAGAAATGCCTGGGAACTTGCAGGTGCCTTGGTGGAAGAGTGGGGTAACATCTCACAGCAAGAACTGGCAAATCTGGTGCAGTCCATGAGGAGTAGATGCACTGCAGTACTTAATGCAGCTGGTGGCCACACCAAATACTGTTACTTTTGATTTTGACCCCCCCTTTGTTCTGTTAGACACATGTCTGTGGAACTTGTTCAGTTTATGTCTCAGTTGTTGAATCTTGTTATGTTCATACAAATATTTACACGTTAAGTTTGATGAAAATAAACGCAGTTGACAGTGAGAGGACGTTTCTTTTTTTGCTGAGTTTATATCTCAATGTCCCAACTCTATAAATACATAGTTCTGGGCCTACCTCTCCATAGGCGGTGACCTTTGACCTACTACTGAATCTGTATCTTTAGGCCTATGTGATCCTGTAACCAGTCACAAATGTGTCATTAGTGTAAATCACTTACCTGACTTCCTTCATAACATCAGCACCATTGATGGGGTCATCCAGGTCTATGAGGGTGAGGTCATTCCCACTGACCTCTGACCTCTGAAAGACAGCACAAAGTCATGTTTAGATGTCACCTACTGTGTCGCCTTTTGCCGTGTTCAAAACAACTGGGAAATCTCTGACTTCCGACTTCAGTGCGTTCAAGACAACTGGGAAATCGGGAAAAAAAACAAGCTCCGACTGGGAAAAATCTTTTTGAACAGTCATCCAACTCGGAATTCCAAGTCGGAAGCAGCGCGGCTTGGCGGGTCATGTTTTGGAGGACGCCTGACTCGACCTTCGCCTCTCCCGAGCCCGCTGGGGAGTTGCAGCGATGAGACAAGATCGTCACAAGATCGTAACTACCAATTGGATATCACGAAAAATTGGGGAGGAAAAGGGGGTAAAATTACCACCACAAAATGTAAAAAGGAATTCCAAGTCGGAAACTCTGGCATCTTTCTAGAGCTCCGACTTTCCGACCTGAAGATCACAGACGTCATGATTTGACCTAGTTTTTTTTCTTCGAGTTCCCGGTTGCCTTGAGAGCACCATTAACCCAACTCTCATTGTCACATCATAATGCATCATATTCATAGAAATAGAATCACCAGAACATCATATCAGGTGTACAGTTCAGTTTACCAGTCAAATTGCCATGGTCAGAGGCTCTATCCTTTCTAGTGATTCTATTTCTATGGTCACATCATAATGCATCATATCTATGCTTGTGTCCGAAATAGCACCCTATTTCCAATATAGTGCACTTATTTTGGCTGGAGCCCTATAGAGTCCCACAGTATGAGTCATAATACCCATAAAACCTAGTGGTCAAACAGGGAAATGGTTCCAATCGTTTTAATAATAATAATAATATGCCATTTAGCAGACGCTTTTATCCAAAGCCACTTACAGTCATGCGTGCATACATTTTTACGTATGGGTGGTCCCGGGGATCGAACCCACTACCCTGGCATTACAAGCGCCATGCTCTACCAATTGAGTTTTTTCACCATTCATTTTTCCCATTGGGGATTTTAGAAACACTTAAAATAAGGTCTGTGTTTCGTGTAGGCTTACCCTGGTGTGACGTTTTGATAACCGTGTAAATCTCTCTAGGACAAGGTGACTTATCAATATATTCTCTTGTATTTACCTCCCAAAAATGTAATGCTTATTAGCTGCTAATGTGGCTATCATAAAGAACTACAAATGCCATGATGATCATGCTGATCGAGGC
Organism: Coregonus lavaretus; assembly: GCF_964263955.1. Classification (NCBI taxonomy): domain Eukaryota; kingdom Metazoa; phylum Chordata; class Actinopteri; order Salmoniformes; family Salmonidae; genus Coregonus; species Coregonus lavaretus. The sequence goes on from NC_139990.1 coordinate 44,446,926, forward strand.
AAAGGTAAGAATCTCTGGATTAACTATCTAATGTTAGCTAAATGTAGTATATGAATAAATTGGCTGCATTTCTTTAAATTGACAATTCTGTGAACTGTCTAGTGCAAGTTTTAAATTGACACAATACCTGTTAGCAAAGGTGTCAGCTAGAGATGACATGCAGGAGCTTGCAGGGATTTGTAGTTTTGCATGATGTCTACTTTGATGCTAATTAGCATTTTCGAATCTGAGAGTAAATGGAGCCGAATATACTGATAAAAGTCACCTTGTCCGAGAGAGATTTACATGGTTACAAAAACGTCACGCCAGGGTAAGCCTACACGAAATACAGCCCTTATTTTATGTGTTTCTAAAATCGCCTATGGGAAAAATGAATGGTGGAAAAACGATTGGAACCATTTCCCTGTTTGACCGCTAGGTTTTATGGGTATTATGACACCTCCACTGTGGGACTCTATAGAGGGGTTGGTTGTTTAGCAACAAAACTGGCATGCAACTATGGGGCAAAATAGACAGGGTTTGCTTAGACTGTTGACAACATGTAAACTATATTTAGTCTCTAAATGTTTATTGCAACCATAAATACATTTGAACAATGAACTCGTCTAAAATACATTGTTACAGTTGTTGTTGGTTAGCTAGGTAGCGAATTTTAGCCATTGCATAGACATATCAGTCAAAACACCTCAAAACAAGACATGGTATCAATAACACCATACAATGAGCTGAAACATGCCACAGAGCTACGATTCCGCACATGGCAGCTTGTTGTTAGCTGAGGTTCAGAATCATAACAAGATACACGACTTCCAGCCATCGATGCGCGAGCATCATTTTCGTGACGTCAGCCAACCCTTCTATGGCTCTTGGTCAAAAGTAGTGCACTAGCCTACATAGGGAATATGGTGCCATTTAGGACGTATTTATGAAGGTGATGCCATAACCTTTGATCCCCATTTGACCCACAGCAGATTCTACTGTACCTTTAGCCAACTCTCATGACTCCCCGGCCATAGGCTTTCTAGTTTGATATTACAGCATGAATAGCACATTATTTCATTTGTTAAACAATATTTAATCCACAGTAATTATTATAATTGAAGATTTAAAAAATAAATAACATGCCTACCTTGCACTCTTTATTCTCCATCTCCTTGCAAAATCAGCACATTTCCTTGCCAAAATGAACGCGCATCCAGAGCGAAAACAAACGCATTCCTCCAGCACTAGCGAGGATCAGACTGAACTGCTCCAGCGGTTTCTGATCAGTTTCAACGTTTATCAGTGATGACGTAACAATGCTGTAAAGATTTGACGCACTTCCGATCTCGTGCTGATGCAACGCTCTGTGCTGTTGAAAGCTCACGTATGGAAATCCTGCGAGTTGTAAACAAATGTAGGCTATTGTTGCCCTTAAAACTGTAATGTTGAGGACGCCATGAAAAATAAAATACATAACCCACACCGTTAGGCCAAAGTAAATGCAATTTTCATCACTTTGCCAATAGACTTCTTGTTCCTCGTTGTAGCCTTTCTTTTGGGATTAGCACCACGGTCACTGCCTGACACCTAGAAATTGATACTGCGGTTGTCACATAAAACAGATAACCCATAGTTCATTATTAAATAACATAACTCATTTCTTTATTTTATTACTCATAAAATATACAGCAATCTTCAGATACTGAAAGAATTCATGGGAGTTTCGAATTCAGTCACTATTTCATATGTACATGCTAGTTTCATCCTTTTAAAGAAAAAAAAAGGACACGAAAAACCTGTGAACCTCCTGTTCCTGATTTGACTAACATAGCATATGTATTGTACATATTTCCAGTTAAAATGATTTTCAAAAAGAGACAAAAAAACGGGGGTTTGAACAAGCCATCACATAAAAGGATTGAGTGGTTTCATTTTTTTGAAGAAGTTAAAGCAAGCAAAACCTGTCAAAATACATTGATTATAAGACCAAGACAAATAATATAGATGTTTTTTTTTTTTTCAACAGAAGAAAATCTAAATGCTGCTGTCCTACCATTGGTTTACAGTGTTTCTCCTCTCCAAGGGAGGCATGTTTTCCGCCTCGTATGCCTCGGAATAGTATCAGTGCTTTTCACAAACGTTGTAATACTTAGTGTGCATCATTGCTTTCGCTCATACAGCTGCCCCTACTCTCCTAACCTCCACTCAGTAACTAAAGAAGGCACAAAATGATGATGACATAAATATCACAAGAAAGAATACATGAATGAATAATTTACTTTCTAAAATATTTTCTAGAGGGCAAAGGACAGGTAGGTTTAATAACGCAAATGTAAAAAGTCCTGTTGCTCACATACCAGTATGCAAAATCTACATCCTAAATGGCACCCTATTCTTTATAGAGTACACTACTTTTGACTAGAACCCTATGGGCCCAGGTCAAAAGTAGTGTACTATAAAGGGAATAGGGTGCCATTGGGGATGGAATTTATTCGAAATTACTAATGAGAGCAAATACTACGATTTTTTGGTTCCCACAGAGGGTCAGGAGCTTAAGACATGAATGATTTTATTAAAATGTTTGTTCATAAAAAATAAATGATTTCCCCTCCTTCCACATGGATTACAGACAAGAGGCTAGGTGCGTTGACTGTCTTAGTGTGCGGATAAACATGACCATCACTCTCATAAAACTTAAATGAAACATCACTCCTTATGTTTTTTCTCAGCCCAAAACGCTCAATCCCATTTCTACTGTCAAAACAGGTTTTGAAAAGGCTTCTTCCACATCTTTTGGTCCATGTCTGTTATTCACTCAGTGAAGTGCTACTATCTCCTAGGACTACAGGTTATTGCCGTCATAAGGTGTCCGTCTGTCTGTTGGCTGGACAGTTTCTACCGTTTAGGACCTTTGTGGGTAAAGGTGGGGTATAGCAGCAGCAGTTCCTCTGAAGTCCAGTATCTGCTGGAAGGACACCTGGTGGTACGAGAGGATGAGTGTGGCCAGCCAGCCTGTTGTGCCTCCCCCTCTCCCTCCCTCCCTCCCTCCCTCCATTTCTTTCTCTCCATCTGCGGGACTTTTAAGGCTCCTGTGCGGACTGTCTCGGCTCGTGCCCTCCCAAAGCTGGCTGTGGTGATTTAAGACACGGTGTGTATGTGTGTATTTGTTTGTGGCCTCTGCCCCACTTCACTGTCCATCCGCCTGCCCTTGGCTCCCCTCCTGGGCAGCGACCACCACCCCCCTCAGTACGTCTCTGAGTCTGAGTCGTTGAGGTCCTCATCCTTGTAGAAGCCTCCATCGTGGTCGCGGTGGCCGATGTTGTTGAAGCTGCAGTAGGAGCTGTGCTCGCTGCGCAGCACGGGCAGGCTGTCGAAGGTCACACTCTTGGAGGGGCTGGTGGTGTAGTGGTTAATGGCACTGAAGGACAGGCTGGGCGCCGGGTTGCAGGGGGACACGGGCATCATGGTGGCCAGGATCAGCGCCAGGCAGTCCGCCACGTCTTTGTTGGGGGCGCAGGCCAAGGCAGGCGTGTAACCTGAGGGGTTCAAACAGAACAGCAGAGGGTCACTTCAGGAGCATCACCGTTTACTACAACGCTTTTGTTGAAAAACATGAAATAACACCAGGCTAGGCGATACAAAGTTAAGACAATAACCAAGCAGTGGATTAGAGAGAAACATTTGTGGACACATTGAGAAGAGAAGTACAGAAGGAAACAGTGTTAGCGTAATGGATCTTACCATTCTCATCGACTGCGAGCACGCTAGCACCCTTCGCTAGTAGCTCCTGCACCACCACCGTCAGACCATTTCTGGCTGCAACGTGTAACGGCCTGAGGAGAAAGTACCGTCAGATTAGCCAGCAGAAAATGAGGATACCTCCCAAATGCCAGACTATTCCCTATATAGTGCACTTCTTCTGACCAGGGCCCAATTAATACAGCTGAACCATACGTACGTCTGTAAGGCTGCGTTAGTCGAGTTGATGAGGTTCCTGTCTGTAATCTTCTCCAATATCAACAAGGCACTGGTTTCATGCCCCTTTAAAAACCAGAGTCAAACATGTCAGACCAAAATTTAAACCAGAGAGAGCCAACTGTTCAGATGAACGTCATCTTGATGTGGGGATGCTCACCTTACTGCAGGCCAGATGAAGAGCAGTGTTCTTGACTGCATCCTGCAGGGTGAGTTCTGCTTTGGCACTGCTCACCAACAGCTCTGACACAGACAGAGAAACATAAAGAAACTCAATGAGGAAATGAAGCAACTTATTAAAATATAAAACAGACAGGTTGAACTTAAGCCGGCTGGCGAGGCAAAGTGGAGGAGAGGGGGCTGCATACCGACGGCGTTGGTTTGTCCGTTCTCAGCAGCCATCATGAGGGAGGTCTTCCCGGAGGCGTCGGGGGAGTTGACCTGGGCGTTGTGGCCTAGCAGCAGCTGAAGACACTCCACGTGGTCCGTGAAGGCCGCTGCATGCAGGGGGGTCCTGGAGAGAGGAAACGTATTTCACCGATATCGTGTAGGACTGTTATAAACAAGTTTGTTCAATTAACCCTGTTTATACCATAGAAATATAAAATCACTAATAGATGTATTAATTATATTTCTATGGTTTCTACAATCCCTCATCCAACCCCAGAGGTCATTTTAACAACATTATTCTCCAGAAGAAAAGGACTTTGTCATGTGCTGTAGTTACCGGTTCTTGGTGTCAGTGGCGTTGACAATGGCCGGCCCCAGAGTGTCAATCAGCATCTCTGCAGCCCCCTCGTTGTCATTGATCACAGCACAGTGGAGGGGGCTGAAGGAGTTGCCCTCAGTCTTGTGGAAAACCTCCTGTTCCAGCAGCACCTCTACACACGTGTCATGGCCTAGTGGAAGATTGATTCATTTAATTTATAATTAAAAGTAATAGGTTGCTCCAGCAGGAAACATTACATACAGGAAAAAGATGACGTCGCTGCAGACCACAACAATACTCTCAGAGAAAGCTAAAAATCTGACAATCCCTGACAAAGTCCTGTTTCAGTGTAAGGTCCTCCACTGAGAGTCATAACCCTTAATTCTGTTGTAGTCTTGTTCATTCCCCCACATGGCTCCGTCCACACCAATCGAATGCTTTTCAAGCCACAAGAGGGAGTGAATGAGTGTACACTTCATGGAGGAGAGAACAGAGCTACAGTCCAGTTAGTCAGTACGTACCGTTGTATGGCCTACCTAATTCAGGGACATGTTTACAGTGCTGAAGAGAGAAAATCAGAAAATATCTAGTGTTCCGTTAGTTCAGTACGTACCGTTGTAGCAGGCCCAGTGTAGTGGCGTGTAGCCCTGGTTGTCTGTGATGACGGGGAGGGTCTCCACTGACTGGGCGGCGTGTAGGAGCCCCCCCAGCACCCCGATGTGTCCGGATGCCGCCGCCAGGTGGACAGGGGTCCGCCCCTTACAGTCCCGAACCAGGAAGCTGGCGCTGTGCTGCAGCAGGGCCTCCACACACTCCTCATGACCCGTCACCGCCTGGGAGGAAGGGCGGGGAGACAAGAATGGATTTGAATAACTAATAATCAATGATATAATAATGAATCATCAATTATTTAAAATGATGTCTGGAGGCAGGTCCCTACAGGGATGAATACACCACTACCCATGGACAACTACTTTTCTGAAGATAATATGTATATTTGGGCATAACTTATATTCCATGCTAGATCCCACCCCAAAGCCATCCCTAGTAGTTCAATGGCCCCATCCCTAGATCAGAACAAGCCTCCCCGTCTCTTTCTGTGTGTGAGCGTATACAGCCAGCTCTCCTCCTCACCCCTCTGTGTAGCGCTGTTCTGCCCCACTTGTCTTTGGCTTCTATGCTGGCTCCCTTGTTGAGCAGTGAGTACACACAGTCTGTGTGTCCGCTCAGCACCGACAGCATCAGAGGGGTTCTGATACACAAGAGAACAAGGTCATATTACAAACTGGTAATAACTAAGTTGAGTCCCAAATGGCAACCTATTCCCTATATGGTACACTACCTTTGACCTGAGCCCATAGGGTTCTGGTTTAAAGTAGTGCACCAAGTAGGGCATAGGGTGCCATTTGGGACGTATACCTAGTGTCAAAATCTCTTTATTTCAGGAATTGTATCCAAAACCCAATTGACTTACTGTCCATTCCCGTCTTGAACGTCCACTGCACTCTGGAGGTCAGCATTTCCAATCAGCAAACGCAAACACTCTGAATGACCGTTGGTAGCTAGAGGAGGATAAATACAGAGGATAGAAGAATGTGAGATGATTGACCGTCAGTAGCTAGAGGAGGCTAAACAGAGAGGATATAAGAATGTGAGATAATTGACCGTTGGTAGCTAGAGGAGGCTAAACAGAGAGGATATGAGCTGATTGCTGGACGACTATTACCTTCACATAAACAGATAGATTTCTAGAACAGTGGTATTGGTAGATGACATCCTCATGATGTTAACACAGCAGATAATAAATCATTTTGGGGCTGAGGCCCTCGAAGCCTGTCACCTGCTAGCTGTGTACCTGGCTCTGGATAGAAGTCCCCCTGTGCACTGATCTAGGATCAGCTTACCCTCCCCAGATCCTCAACCATTAGTGGGGAACATGACAAAAAATGTCCTTAGATCAGTGTGTAGTGGGCATTTCACACTATACTATATAAACATCCCTAGAGTGGACATTGGCGTCGTAGCAACATGACCAAACAAATGTCCATCTTGGTCAGGAAAACTTTTGAATTACAGAATCTCTAGGTCTTACGTGATATCCTATGCATACCTGCAGCGTGGATGGGGGTCCTCTTCAGGGTGAAGTCTTTAACCAGGATGGAGGCTCCCTGGTTGATGAGGACGTCAACACACTCCACATGGCCTTTAAAGGCAGCCAGGTCCAGAGGGGTGCGCCCCTGGCTGTTCCTCACGTCTAGATCCAGCAGAGACTGAACCAGGACCTCCATAGCATGGTGGTGGCCGTGGTACGCCTGAATGGAAACAAACACACAGTCTGAAGCAAAGTCCAGTGGTATGCCTGAACAGATATACACTCCTAATATAATCAATGTCCTATAGTAGACCAGTGGTATGCCTAATATAATCAATGTCCTATAGTAGACCAGTGGTATGCCTGAACATAAACAGTCCTAGACCTCTAAAGTAGACCAGTGTCTCTCAAATCGGGTGCCCATTTTAGCTCCCGCCCAGCATCAACATAGGAGGTCCCTGTCAAGCGTGAGATTTAGAAACAAACACTCTACTTCTCCTCTGTTGGAGGTTGATTAACTCAAATGGCAAAATAAGGAAATCATCACTGTGTCAAAATATGCATGTATTTTACACTAATCAGGAACAGATAGGAACATGGTGTGTGAGTGTCTGGACAATCAACTTTTCGTAGAAAAACAACAACACCATGCCTGCATCCCAGATAGCACCCTATGTCCCATGTAGTGCACTACTTTTGATCTGGGCCCATAAGGCTCTGGTCAAAAGTAGTGCACTAAATAGGGAATAGGGTGCCATTTGTCATGTGGCGAGACACCTACAGGAGCAGGTAGGCTTTACTCACAGCTAAGTGTAGGGGGCTGATGGGAGCTCTGACATCAGAGTCGTTAAGGATGTCTGTCCCTGAGGTTTCCATTAGCTGGGGAAAGACAAGGACGGGCCAGTTTAGACTTGTAACATATTTACTTTGAAGGTTAGTCTAGTAGCATGTTTAATGTTGTAAATCTCAGTGACCAGCCCCTGCAGACATACTGGGGTGTTGCAGTCGTATCTTAAACAAGCTAGTGTGAGGAAAAGTAACCAACTGGTACTTACCACATCTAAAGGTGTTTCACTTGCAATCTGGAAAAAGAACATCAAGAGTGACGATGCGGCCACGACAAACATGCAACCACACCTTAAAACCTACTGAATATCAACGTCTGTGTCCCAAATGGCACCCTATTCCCTATATAGTGCATTACTTTTGACCAGAGCCCTATGGGCCCTACAGCCATTTGGGACGCAGACAAAATGGTCTGTGGATGCAGGGCGTCCAGTATCCTGTGGTTCTGACTCACCAGCTCCAGACAGAGGCGGTGTCCGTACGCAGATGCGTAATGGACTGCGTTGTAGCCCTGATTGTCCCTGATCCCTGGGTTAGCGTCGTTTCGCAGCAAATATTCCAGACACCTAGAGGTCAGAGGTCAAGAGTTCACTAATCATTATACCAACATCAAGACAGACAGATAAGCAAGCAGAGACACTTTCCCAAAAGGAGACGTGGCCAAGCTTTCACACTGCAGATTTAACAACACTATTATGCATTCAAACACGGCCAACAACATACTCTAGACTACAGTGAAATGTGAAAGGTCATGGCACCACAACATACTCTCCAGACTACAGTGAAATGTGAAAGGTCATGGCACCACAACATTCTCTCCAGACTACAGTGAAATGTGAAAGGTCATGGCACCACAACACACACAACAGTAAGAGAGGTGTGAGACGTACTTTCCGTCTGTGTCGGAGGCAGCAGCGTAGTGGAGCGGGGTGCAACCCCTCTTATCCAGATCGTTCACACTGGCCCCAGACCCCACCAAGGCAAACAGACACTGGTAGTTACAATTGGCTGCCGCATAATGCAGAGGACTCCTAGAAGAACGCACAGAAACCATTCAACATCAACAACAGAAACAGCTTATTGGAGCTGTAAAACATTTACATTTTAAATTTACGTCATTTAGCAGAAACTCTTATCAAGTGCGACTTACAGGAGCAATTAGGGTTAAGTGCCTTGCTGCAGGGCACATATACACATTTTTCACCTAGTCGGCTAGGGGATTCGAACCAGCAACGCTCTTAACCGCTAGGCTACCTGCCGCCCAATATTTCCCATAATAATTCCTATATGCCCCTATACTATATTCCCCATTATCATAAAGATCACATATGAAAGTTATTTGATGCCACAGACAGACCTTCCGAAGCTGTCCTTTCTGTTGAAGTCTGCCCCTGTGTTGAGCAGCAGATTCAGACAGTCCAGGTTCCTGGTAATAAGATATCAAGTTCAGAAAGGCCCTCGCACATCTGAGCTATCAGGTGGATGGTAACAAGATGTCAAGTTCAGAAAGGCCCTCGCACATCTGAGATATCAGGTGGATGGTAACAAGATATCAAGTTCAGAAAGGCTCTCGTACATCTGAGCTATCAGGTGGATGGTAACAAGATATCAAGTTCAGAAAGGCTCTCGTACATCTGAGCTATCAGGTGGATGGTAACAAGATATCAAGTTCAGAAAGGCTCTCGTACATCTGAGCTATCAGGTGGATGGTAACAAGATATCAAGTTCAGAAAGGCTCTCGTACATCTGAGCTATCAGGTGGATGGTAACAATGAGAACCTGAAAGAAAAGAGAAACCCGTACACTGCTCTTGCTATTATCACTGTTTTTTATAACGCTAATAAAAGCAATAATAAAAAGTGATACTAGCAAGAGCAGTTTGCAGGTTTCTCTTCTCTTTCAAGAAGATATAAAGACAATTTAGACCAGAGCGCAAGTCAATACCACCATGGCATGGAACCACATTATACAGAAATGATACCGCAGTAATGATCTATACGATTTTTTAAATAAATCTAAACAATACTGCTAAACAATGTGAAATGTAAGAGTGTGAATATGTGTTTGTTCTTTCTGGTGGCTTTCCAGTTCATGAACTAAATATTCCTTGGTGTAAAGCCTGGACCAGTCCACTCACCCTCCAGCTGCCGCAGCATGTAAACAGGTCCTTCCAAAGTCGTCAGGGGTGTCTATATCAAAGCCTGATGAGAGGAGCTTCCGACAGCAGTCAGAGAACCCACTGAGAGCAGCCAGGTGGAGGGGGAACATCCCATGGACGCCTCGCCTGCAACACATTTTTACATTTTAGACTTTAAGCAGACACTCTTATCCAGAGCGACTTACAGTTAATTCAGCTAAGATTGGAAACAGCACCACATCACAGTCCTCATTAAAGCCCACAGCAGATTAACACATTAGCATGCTGCAATGCACTGTCTATCAACCCCCCACACACCACAATGTGCTGAGCATAGTCTCCAAGTGGGAATTCGGTCAATGACAGAATTGCAGATGCATGTGTTCTCACTTGGCTGTGTCAGCTCCGTTCGTGATGAGTGTATTGATGAGTAACTCGTGGCCGTAGCGAGCAGAGATGTGCAGGGGTGTGTTTCCATTCTTATCTTCACAGTCGATCTCAGCACCTACAGAACACACACACACGTCAACCACTTGACCCTAGAGTCATCATGAAGCTTCATGTTCAACCACATTGCAAGTAACATTGCTCTGTGCCAGTGAATCATGGTTTGAAGACAAAAGACAATGCTGAAGAGCCTACTGGTTCATATATATTCAGTTGAGAGCATTCACAGCGACTCACCATTCTGGATGATGGCTTGAGATCTGGAGAAGCGTCCGTGGATGGCCGTCATGTGGAGGGGGGTCTTTCCATCTTTACTCTGCAGATAGAAAGACAAAGATGGTTCACACGGCAGTCTGTGCTGCTGACAACAGGCAAAATCAAACACGTATTGGAGGAGCGCTTGATTGCATTTAGTTTGCAATGTTAGCACTATTCCATTGGTATTTGAATGTAGACCAGGGCCAAATAGTAAGCCGTGTGCTGCGTCAGTGGGTGCGTCCCAAATGGCACCCTATTCCCTTTATAGTGCACTACTTTTTGAAACAAAGTAGTGTACTTATAAAGGGAACAGGGTGCCATTTGGGACACAGCCAGAGTCATCACGGCGCCTTACTCTATGGGCCCCTGGTCAAAAGTAGTGCACTACATAGGGAATAGGGTGTTATTGAGTTCAGACACAGTGTTGGTCATCCGGTCTCCTCACCTTGATGTTGACGAGGGCACCGTTGCCCACAAGCAGCTCCAGGCAGAGCGCCCCATGGCGCGAGGCGGCCGTGAAGTGGAGTGGGGCGAAACCCTTCTCGTTCACCTGGTTCACGTTGGCGCCGCACTCGATCAGCTCATTCACCACCACGTCCTGCCCGTTGTAGCATGCCACGTGGAGGGGGGTGTTACCGTACCCATTGGGCTCATTTATCTGGAGGGAGCAAGGGAGGGAAAATAGTGGAGAGAGAGAGAGAGAGAGAACAAAACAATACATTCCTGATCAGGTCACTTGGTTATGAAAACCCCCTGGTCCAACCTCTCTCTCTTCATTACTTGGTTATGAAAACCCCCTACACATTTGAATGCGTGTTGACTCACATCCACACCAAGGTCCAGGAGGTACTTGACCACACTGATCATTCCACTGGAGGCTGCAGAGTGGAGAGGGGTGTAGGCCTTCTTGTCTTTACAGGACACCTCTGATCCATGAGAGGCCAGCAGTTTCACCACCTCAATGTGCCCTATGGTAGAGAGAGCGAGGGATAGATAGATAAGATAGAGAGTGAGTGAGTGAATGAGTGAGTGAGTGAGTGAGTGAGTGAGTGAGTGAGAGAGAGGAGGGAGATAGTAAGGGGGTTAAGAGAGAAACAGAGATACACAGACACAGAGATAGGCAGAGAGAGGGAGAGATAGATTTGTTTACAGTGGTACACAGCACCATAAGCAACACCTACATCATGTTAGTACAACTGAAAACATCTTATCAACCTACTTAGTACATCATTCTGACATAACACTCTAGACGTGGCTCATACAGCTGAGCTGTGAGACTAAAACACAATCCATTCATTCATTCATTCATTCATTCATTCACTGGTAAAGAACATTAGTCAGAATGTAAATGATGTGGTAAACTCATCACCCATGTAAGCAGCCCAGTGGATTGCTCGGCGGTCCTTCTTGTCAAAGGCATTAATGTTGGCTCCTCTGGAGAGAAGCAGCCTCACCATCTAACAGGGAGAGGAGAGAGAAACAAAACACAGGCTGAGGAAAACTAAACAGCACAATCTGCAAAATCTGGCTTCAAAGCCTCCCCTTAAAAAAGAAAATATATAATATTTTTTATTCACAATGAATGAAAGATAACATGTAAAGACATGGTACATTTCTCCCCTTTTAGTCCCCCTTTGACCCCCCCCCCCCCCCCCCAGAATGCCTCCAAACACATTTAAAAAGAAAGGGAAAGTAATTGAGTTACATGTCAGAAAACAAAACAAAAGTATACAACAACGTTACTTCAATTCAAGCAAAAATGTAATAGCCTAACAATTTCAGGTGATTAAGTGATCTTATAGGCCTTTATCAGTAATCTCAAGGGGCGGGGGTGGGGCCAAGAGTACTCATCTGGAGGAAGTGTTTGGAGCTGTTCAAAATAGGATATCATCGGGTCCCAGGAGGAATAAAATGAGTTGGTTGACCCTCGAATGGTAACTTCATTTTTTTCTCATTTTAGGAACAGCATCAGATCTTTGAGCCAAAGAGAGGCTAAGGGAGGATTGATAGATTTCCAATCCAATAAAATCTTTCTGCGGGCTAACAGGGAGGCAAAGACAATGGCATCTAGCTGTCTATTGGTCAGAGAAGGATTGTTGTTTGGTACTCCAAAAATAGCAATTTCTGCACTAGGCTGCAACTTTATATCAAATGCTTCAGAAAGGGTTTTAAATATAATGGACAAATAATCTGCCAGACAGGTACAGGACCAGAACATGTGGGTCAAGTCCCCCAAGGAGCTTTTACACCTGACACATGTACCATCAATATTTGGGTAGAATTTGGACAATCTGGCCTTACTGAAATGGATACGTTGAAGTACCTTAAACTGTATAAGGCTGAGCCGGACACAAGAGGAGCTTCCATTTACCCCAAGTAAGGCACTATTCCAGACTTCATCAGAGATCTCTCTACCAAGTTCCATTTCCCACTCAGATCGGATTTTATTCAAAGCCTCCTCTGAACAAACTCAAGCATACAACTAGGGCTGTGATGGTCATGGAACTTCAGGTGTCGGTGATTGGCGTGGCTTATGTACGCGGTCATCGACTAAACTGACAGCCGACAGGGGGGCGGGGCGGACATTAGCAAAGGAAAACATTAGCACGTTTAGGCCAGTCTTGCTCTCAAGTTTGGGGAAGCTAATTTTCACCATGAAAAAATATAAAGCATTCCATGCATCATCACATTTGCAAACTTATGTAAAATAGCTGACTATTCCTAATGTGAATAGTAAATTGGATAGTCATAATTTAGGCTAATAATATAACTCAGTCATTGTTCGCAAAAAAGGCTGTTCAATGCAGCGCGTGGTGGAGTAGGTTTCTTTTCACTGGAAAAATGTGGCCTTTTATTATTTTAAAATCATGCAATTCTACTACACTTTATATGACTAGAGAGATTAGCAGAATCTTTTTCAATACGACTTTCAAGTGGCACTGACCCAGTGATAGACAGTGAATATGCACACTCACCGGGGATATAGCGATGTCAATAATACTGTTCCCTCAATTAAAGTTGAGGATTTTGATCATTAAAAGACATTAGTATTTTCATCTTCTTCTCTTTGAAGCAATAAGCCAATTGCTTCCCAAACTATGTTTTCCCACCATTGTATTTTGAAAAATTGCGATATGCCTGGCTGAGCCTCTCTTTCACTGACATTCACAACTCAACAGTCATCTATTTGGAAGCCTATTTGCCGCACCCGCTGCCTTCCGACAGGCTACGCGATTTAAAACAATCCAGAAGAAGCTAATGATCATGCTTTCTGGTATAGTACACACACGTAACATGTAGGATTCCCGGAATATGTTCTTTATTCTCATTATTAATTCATTATAATCAGTGGTTTAATTAGAGTATGATTGGCAAAATAAAACAATGGGCCTATGGTAATGCAACATTAGTGATTCAAGGAAACTAGCCTATTTTGTTTGTTTATTTGCTCGGGCATCTGAATAACAATTATACATGTACAATAATTTCACATAGCTTATTCTTTTAACATTGAATAGCCTATAAATGGTTATTACAGCTTAGTTATTAAAACTTAATTTCTCACAAGAATGAGGTTGTGAATTGGGAGGTTCAGCTCCGTCTGGGCCTTACTAGGTCCCTCTTTTAAATCGCCAGCTCTGCTAAAAAGTACCCACCAGAGTTCTACATAGGCCTAGAACCCAGCCTGTGCTCTGGCTTCACGTTGATGGTGACAGCGAGATGGAGATTGTGGCCAAAGCAATTTAGCCAAGGCCAGTTCAGTTGCCTCACTTCAGCCACAATGTTGGCCCCGTTGTCTGTGGCGATACAGGACATTAGATTTTCGTCAAGGAATCCCGAACGCAGGGCTTCGGAGAGTTTGTCGGTTGTGTGGTATTCCGGAATGTAGGTTGTTTCCAAACAGTTGGATTTCAGTGTCCAGTCTTTCGTCAGATAGTGCAATGTTAGGTTCATGTAAGGAGTCATATTTACACTTGACCACATGTCCGTCCGTATTCAGTGCAAAAATAAACAAATCTACGTCCTTTAGCTCTGTCTGAACCTCCCCCTTCACCTTGTTGAACAAGGTAGGGACCGCTGTTTAAGACAAATACTTTTTCCCCGGTAACTCGTATAGTCTGTCAAATTTCCGGAGCATTTATTTGAAGGCGGGTTTCTCCACCGTTCGTAAAGGCACCATTCCTATGACTAAATAACGAGTTACAGTGTCTGGCAGTGCTCGCCTCTTATCGGTGTCCTGTTTGTGGTGCTGGAATTCTTAGTAGGTAGCCTATGGGTTTTGCGCATATTCTGCAAACAGGCTGGTCCAAGTCATCTGGTTCTCCATTATCGTTATGTGTGAAACTGAAATGTGCCCAAATAGGTTATGGTTTTTTTTGCAATGAGAGCCATCTACTGTAACAATAAAAAAGGCCAGAAGCTACCCCCCCCCCCAGCCTGTAGGCTATAGATCTATAGGTACTATAGTTACCCCCGGCCCCCACTTTTCACCCCCCCCCCCCTTCAATTAACCTCAATTGACCTTCAAAGATTCTCTCCTATCCGCGCATACAGCAGATTTGGTGATTGCGGCGCATCAAAAGATAGTTGGAGAGAGGAGATATAGACAGTTTAATAGATGGACTAAGTCAGCAAAACAATACCATATAATCAATAGTTAACACTCCCACTATGGATAAAGTATATCTACATTAAAATAAAGGTGATAAAACATTTTATGGAGAGAAAAATCACACTTCTTTTTGGTTATGACGGTTATTTTATTTTCATGGCGTTCTTCATCCAAAACCGTCAATGTCACGGTTATCCAATTACCGTCACAGCCCTACATACAACCATTGTAAGTAATCAGATGCACAGTAAGCTCAACGTGGGGATAGGACAGGTATAAAGTGTAGACTACAGTGTGTAATCATGTCCATGCTAATTGCTAACCTCCTGGTGTCCGCTGAAGGCTGCATGGTGCAGCGCCGTGCGCCCGGCCCGGTCTGACACGTTCACGTTGCTGAGGAGAGGGACCAGGGCCTCGGCACAGCGGACTGCCTTATTGGCCGCAGCGATGTGGAGCGGCGTTTGCCAGTTTTTGTCCCTGGCGTTCACATCAGCAGAGTGTTTCAATAACACCTGGACAGCCTCCTACGGGAACACAGTTCATATCATGTTCAACTTTGTTTAAAGTGCATTTAAAAATCACAACACACTTAATAGTCAAACGCATATGCACAGGAGTGTTTGTGAGGGCTGACAGTATCAGTACACGTACCTCACTGCAGGAAGCCACGGCCCGGTGCAGAGGAGTGAGCCACTTGTTGTCTTTGGCATTTACTCTGGCTCCTGGGACACAGACAGAAAAACAGGTGACAGACCGACTATAGGGTTAGTTAGGTCACTGGGATTGATTAGGCAACATCCTTTAAATAGCTGGAGCACAGAAAGGAGGTGTCCAAAACAACACCCTATTACCTTTATAGTGCACTACTTCTGATCAGGGCCCAGGTCAAAAGTAGTGCACTATATAGGGAATAGGGTGCCATTTGGAACGCGCACAAAGCCTCTTGTAGAGCGCTATTCCGGGACAGGGACTTTCATTACACAGCAACACTAAAGAAAATGTCACTGAGTGGAGAGGAGTAGGAGGAGCCCAGCCAACGTGAGACGAGGTGCAACACAAAATCATGAGGGCATTCGGAAGGAAAAGGTTTGAATGTCGCTCACAATTAAAATCTGGATGCTTCACTTATCAAGTTAAAATAGGGACGTTTCAGCTGTCAACGGCCTTAATTAAAATTACCTTTTAAACACATCAGCTGCACATAAGATCTGAATGGGGATAAGTATGAGGGAAACGGTCACATTCAAACACAACCAGCATCAAAACAGAAGTCAAAGTCCGACGGACATGAGTCATAGCGTAATCCATCTCATCAATGATAACCTTACCTGATAGTATGAGCAGCTCTAGAATTTCTGCATCTCCTAGATAGGCAGCTGCATGCAACGGTGTCCGCTTCTCATTGTCCTGTAGGGAAGAGCAAATAAGTGTTATAGCCATTTCATATTCAGCTAGTATGGATACAGGAATACATTTGATTTTAAAATCGTACTAGTTTAGCAATACATTCTTATGGCTTGGATAATTCAGCTGGCAGCTGGATATTTATGTCTCTAACCAGCCTATACTGCAACTAGGCTACATACTGCAACTAGGCTACATACTGCAACTAGGCTACATACTGCAACTAGGCTACATACTGCAACTAGGCTACATACTGCAACTAGGCTACATACTGCAACTAGGCTACATACTGCAACTAGGCTACATACTGCAACTAGGCTACATACTGCAACTAGGCTACATACTGCAACTAGCTTACACTAACTAGGGAATACTGTAACTAGGCTATACTGTAACTAGGCTATACTGTAACTAGGCTATACTGTAACTAGGGAATACTGTAACTAGGCTATACTGTAACTAGGCTATACTGTAACTAGGGAATACTGTAACTAGGCTATACTGTAACTAGGCTATACTGTAACTAGGGAATACTGTAACTAGGCTATACTGTAACTAGGCTATACTGTAACTAGGCTATACTGTAACTAGGCTATACTGTAACTAGGCTATACTGTAACTAGGCTATACTGTAACTTCAACATAGTGTATGGCTTTATGAAAACAAGTATGCTATTGCACGAAGTACATACTCTAACGCAGGGTTTACCAAACTCGGTCCTGGGGCCCCCACTGGGTGCACGTTTTGGTTTCTGCCCTAGCACTACACAGCTGATTCAAATAATCAAAGCTTGATGATTAGGTTATTTGAATCAGCTGTGTAGTGCTAGGACAAAAAACTACATTTGTACCCAGGGGGGACCACTTGACAGAGTTTGTGTAAAGTGACAGATACTGAACAAGGTGCATACGGCTGATGGAAGGAGGCATCTGTTCTGATCAGGCTAAAATATGTGATTTCGGTAGGGTTGCAAAATTCCAGTAACTTTCCCCAAAATCAGAGGTTTTTCCAGAAATCCTGGTTAGACAGAGGATTCCGGAATTCCTGCTTATTCCCTTCTGATTCAGGAATCTTCATATTGGGATTTCTGGAAAATCTAGGCATTTAAGTTACCAGAATTGTGCAACCTTAGATTTTGGCAACAAATGACTTAAGTTATAAATGTGAAAAAATAGTGTGTTCCTATCCGGAGGACAGACAGGAGGGTGGAAATAATGGTAGGAAACAGCTGGGATGATTACCTGAACATTCACATCCTCTTTCTGAAATATGAGGGAGCGCACTTCATCTGGGTCCACATTGAAGATGGCTTTCAGCAGGCCAGGCTGGAAGAGAGAGAGAGGGAGAGAGGGACAGAGAGAGGGACAGAGGGACAGAGAGGGAGGGGGAGAGAGGGACAGAGAGAGAGAGGGACAGAGAGAGGGACAGAGAGTCAATCATTGATTTGAACAGTCAGTGCCTCTCAAAAGACCTGTTACTATTCACTCAGCTTTGCTAAAACCAACACAAAAGGAACAATCCAAGAATAAAAACCAAGTAGGTTAAAATTCCAACTCTATAGTGAGACATTGAGTCAGTACTATTTGTATTTATTATGGATCCCCAATAGGCAGCAGCTACTCTTCCTGGGTCCAGCAAAATTAAGGCAGTTATACATTTAAAAAAACATTACAATACATTCATAACAGATTTCACAACATATTAAGTGTGTGCCCTCAGGCCTCTACTCTACTACCTGGGGGCACACACTTTCTAGTAGGCTTAAATTGAAGATATGGCAAATAGGAGTGGCAATATCGTCTGCTATTATCCTCTGTAATTTTACATCCAAGTTGTCAGACCCCGGTGGCTTGTCATTGTTGATCGACAATAATACTTTTTTTACCTCTTCCACACTTACTCAAAATTACTATGCTTGTCTTTCCTAATTTGGTCAGATATACTTGGATGTGTAGTGTCAGCGTTTGTTGCTGGCATGTCGTGCCTACAGTGGCTTGCAAAAGTATTCACCCCCCTTGGCATTTTTCCAATTTTGTTGCCTTATAACCTGGAATTAAAATGGATTTTTGGGGGGTTTGTATCATTTGCTTTACACACCACGCCTACCACTTTGAAGATGCAAAATATTTTTTATTGTGAAACAAACAAGAAATAAGACAAAAGAAACTTGAGCGTGCATAACTACTCACCCCCCCCAAAGTCAATACTTTGTAGAGCCACCTTTTGCAGCAATTACAGCTGCAAGTCTCTTGGGGTGTCTCTATAAGCTTGGCACATCTAGCCACTGGGATTTTTGCCCATTCTTCAAGGCAAAACTGCTCCAGCTCCTTCAAGTTGGATGGGTTCCGCTGGTGTACAGCAATCTTTAAGTCATACCACAGATTCACAATTGGATTGAGGTCTGGGCTTTGACTAGGCCATTCCAAAACATTTTAAAATGTTTCCCCTTAAACCACTCGAGTGTTGCTTTAGCAGTATGCTTAGGGTCATTGTCCTGCTGGAAGGTGAACCTCCATCCCAGTCTCAAATCTCTGGATGACTGAAACACGTTTCCCTCAAGAATTTCCCTGTATTTAGCGCCATCCATCATTCCTTCAATTCTGACCAGTTTCCCAGTCCCTGCCGATGAAAAACATCACCACAGCATGCTTCACTGTGGGGATGGTGTTCTCGGGGTGATGAGAGGTGTTGGGTTTGCGCCAGACATAGTGTTTTCCTTGATGGCCAAAAAGCTCAATTTTAGTCTCATCTGACCAAAGTACCTTCTTCCATATGTTTGAGGAGTCTCCAACATGCCTTTTGGCGAACACCAAACGTGTTTGCTTCTTTTTTTCCTGGCCACTCTTCCGTAAATCCCAGCTCTGTGGAGTGTACGGCTTAAAGTGGTCCTATGGACAGATAATCCAATCTACGCTGTGGAGCTTTGCAGCTCCTTCAGGGTTATCTTTGGTCTCTTTGTTGCCCCTCTGATTAATGCCCTCCTTGCCTGGTCCGTGAGTTTTGGTGGGCGGCCCTCTCTGGGCAGGTTTGTTGTGGTGCCATATTCTTTCCATTTTTTTACAATGGATCTAAAAATGGTGCTCCGTGGGATGTTCAAAGTTTTTGATATTTTTTTTTATAACCCAACCCTGATCTGTACTTCTCCACAACTTTGTCCCTGACCTGTTTGGAGAGCTCCTTGGTCTTCGTGGTGCAGCTTGCTTGGTGGTACCCCTTGCTTAGCGGTGTTGCAGACTCTGTGGCCTTTCAGAATAGGTGTATATATACACTGAGATCATGTGACAGATCATGTGACACTTAGATTGCACACAGGTGGACTTTATTTAACTAATTATGTGACTTCTGAAGGTAATTGGTTGCACCAGATCTTATTTAGGGGCTTCATAGCAAAGGGGGTGAATACATACGCACAAACCACTTTTCCTATATTTTTTGAAACAAGTTATTTTTTTCATCTCACTTCACCAATTTGGACTATTTTGTTACATGAAATCCAAATAAAAATCCATTTAAATTACAGGTTGTAATGCAACAAAATAGGAAAAACGCCAAGTGGGATGAATACTTTTGCAAGGCACTGTAAATTTGCTAATCTTGCCAAAAAAATCATTAAAGTAGTTAATGTGGGTTTTGTGATGAAAGAGCCATCTGATTCAATGAATGATGGAGAGGAGTTTGCCTTGTTGCCCAACATTTCATTTAAGGTCGTCCAATGCTTTTTACTATCATTCTTAATGTCATCTATCTTTGTTTCATAGTGTAGTTTCTTCTTTTTATTCAGCTTAGTCACGTTTCTCAATTTGCAGTACGTTTGCCAATCGGTTGTACAGCCAGACCTATTTTCCATCTCTTTTGCCTCTTCCCTCTCAACCATACAATTTTTTAATTCCTCATCAATCCACGGGGAATTAACAGTTTTTACAGTCATTTTCTTAAATGGGTGCATGCTTATTAGTAACTGGAATAAGCAATTACATAAATGTGTAAAGTGCAGAGTCTGGTTGCTCGTCATTACACACCACAGACCAACAAATATTCTTCACATCAACAACATAGGAATCACTACAGAACTTCTTGTATGACCTCATACACAATATTAGGTCCAGCCTTTGGAACTTTGGTTTTCCTAGATATGGCTACTATATTGTGATCACTACATCCGATGGATTTGGATACTGCTTTCAAACAAATTTCTGCAGCATTAGTAAAGATATGACCAATACATGTTGATGATTTCATTCCTGTACTGTTTGTAACTACCCTGGTAGGTTGATTGATAACCTGAACCAGGTTGCAGGCACTAGTTACAGTTTGAAGCTCTCGAGTGAGCAGCCTGATGAAAGCCAGTCAATATTTAAAAATCACCCAGAAAGTATCCCTCTCTATTGATATCACATATTATCAAGCATTTCACACATGTTATCCAGATACTGACTGTTAGCACTTGGTGGTCTATAGCAACTTCCCACCAGAATGGGCTTTAGGTGAGGCAGGTGAACCTGTAGCCATATTACTTCAACAGTATTTAACATGAGATCCTCTCAAAGCTTTACAGGAATGTGGTTCTGAATATAGACCGCAACACCGCCCCATTGGCATTTCTGTTTTTTCTGTAAATGTTATAACCTAGTATTTCTACCACTGTATCATCAAAGGTATTATCTAAGTGAGTTTCAGAGAATGTCAGAATATGAATGTAATCTGTTATTAGCAAATTATTGATTTCATTAACCGTGTTCCTTAAGCTACACATGTTAACGTGGGCTATTTTAACACTTTTCTGGGATGCTTGCATATTTTTCTTGCTTTACTGGGAAGCTTAGCAGAGGTAGACATACTCAGGTTATTTTATTAGTGCAGGGTGAGATGCACACAGTGGACTTCCTACTAGGGCACACCACCTTAGTGCTAACAGTATTACTCTGGTTCATAAGCATATGATTACTGCATACAATAGCTGTAGGATCAGCAGAGGCATTCCGGGCAGTAAGAGGAACATAAATTAGGCTATTTGCATTGTGTCTTCCAACGCCCCTAGGATACTGTACATTTGCTGAATCATTATGACAACTCAGCGACACAATGGTAGGGATTAAATGAGCTGGACGTGGGTCATTGATAAGTCATTGTCTCAACGCAGCCTTATAACGCTGTGAAAGGATCCAGGAACCCAAATGATTTGGGTGGATCCCATCCTCCTTATAATACGAGCTTTGTTTCCAGAAGGTATCAAAATTGTCAATAAATAACCATGGAGACAACCTCATTGTTGCTGTGCAAAGGCAGCTAACCTGGAGTCCTTTAGCCCAATACCTCATGACGGTATGGAGAGAAAAATAACTCATCCTCCTCCTCAACAACCACAATACACAGACACCACTCATTCACTCAGAAAACACACGCTAGTCCCAGTGTCCAACGAAAATTCCTTCTAGAAAACGTCAGAGCTGAGAGCAGCAACTTCCCCCGAGCTGCAGGGTTTATGAGGAGAAAGAAAACAATCCCCTGACCATCTCACACACACACAAAGAGGGTGGCAGCTACCCAGTCGATTCAAAGATGAAACCAGGCAACGTGACCTCATCTACAGTCAACCATTAACCCCCCGCCCCCGTTCTGTTTACAGTCTCTACACTCTGGATAGAAGTCCAAAGTCCTATTCTTAGACAGCAAGAAGCATTTATCCTTTTTTGAAAAAAGAAAATACTCGGTGGAACATGCCATTCCTGTAGAGATGAGGGGAGTATCTCTGTAGAATGTCTTATACATGACCTTCCCACCCAGGACCCTGCCTCCCATCACAACAGAGTGAAGAAGCAGAGGAAGAGACACATTTTTTTTACAGGGTGACTAATCACACACAGTCCTGGTTTCCTGTCCTCACTTCCCTTCCAGAGAGAGCAGCGGCTATTCAACAAACAGCCCCAAAGCGCTACATTACACAACAGGGCTTTTACTGAAATAGGACATTTTTATACATGCTGCTGGGCACATAGAAATCCTATAAATCTACTACATGTTTTATATGTAAATCTGTGTCTGGGCTCCTCTCCAAATCACAAAGGCCCAAGATTGAAGGGGGAATTGATTGAAGCATCAACATGCAGCCAGATATTGTACAGCTCATCCATTACGGTAACACCTCTGATAATATAATACCCCACTGACCTCCAGCCTCCAGGGCGGCATGCAAGGCAGCAGCACCACTCAAACTGCAATACAGTGTTTCTGATCCATAACACTGGGTATGAGAGCCATGTGTCTGCTGGTGATCATTGGGGCTGTTATGTTTTTTCCATTGCAAACCTGGAGGGAAGGGGTACTGACTGACTGGCCTGGAGGATAGTGAGCACGCTCTCTGTGGGCAGGGGATCCCTTCCACTGCTGCATCCCAAACGATGTAGTGTAAGTGCACTAACTTTTGACCAGGGAGCATAGGGCTATGGTCAAAAGTAGTTCACTACATTGTAGCTGTGCCATTTGGGATGCACAGAGGCTCTGAGGGCCTGATTGCCCATGAGAGAGCCAGATGGAACATTTCCTGGCTTGCCACAAACCCTTTAACTCTTCAGTGACTTAATCCACGCTGCCAACAAGTAAACTCACTGGGTGAAATTAGCCAACTCACAGACTGTTGTTAACTTTCCATTAAGTTTCATTATGATAACACTGACAAGCACTTCCCATCTCTCCGAGGGACGGTTGCGAAGACAAAGGCTTGGACAGCAACTGATTATATCGTTGTTCTTTATTAATAGAAAAAATATGACCAGTAGGATCACCACTATTTTCTAGTGTATTCTGAATAGGTAGACAGACAGCTAGCTGGCTTTACGCTACAGCTCCAGCCTGCATGTGTACGTTCAGCACCTTTCATCTTTATTTGGATCCCAATTAGCTGAAGCCATGACTTCCTGTTCCTGGGGTCCATTCCTCACATCCACATCCTTTACCTCTATTCATTAGTATTCCAGAAAGTACCCTTCATTAGCATTCCATAAGTGCATCGATGACGTCGTCCCCACAGTGACCGTACGTACATACCCCAACCAGAAGCCATGGATTACAGGCAACATCCACACTGAGCTAAAGGGTAGAGCTGCCGCTTTCAAGGAGCGGGACTCTAACCCGGACGCTTATTAAATTATATATAGCTAGCGCTCTCTCTTGCTTCTTAATTTTTTTAGAAATTAATTTGTTCAATACTGTTCAACTATTGTCTTTCTCTCTCTTTGAGTCAACTACTTACCACATTTTATGCACTGCAGTGCTAGCTAGCTGTAGCTTATGCTTTCAGTACTAGATTCATTTTCTGATCATTTGATTGGGTGGACAACATGTCAGTTCATGCTGCAAGAGCTCCGATAGGTTGGAGGACGTCCTCTGGAAGTTGTGTAAATTTATGGAAGGGGGTGAGAACCACGACCCTCCTAGGTTTTATATTGAAGTCAATGTACCCAGAGGAGGACAGAAACTAGCTGTCCTCCGGCTACACCATGGTGCTACCCTACAGAGTTCTGTTGAGGCCACTGTCGACCTTTATTGCAACACTGTGTTTTAATCGATTATTTGGTGACGTGAATATATTTAGTATAGTTTTATCTAAAAAGGTTAACTTTTTTAATGTTTCACTATATTTTTATGAAATTCACTGAGGAGGATGGTCCTCCCCTTCCTCCTCTGAGGAGCCTCCACTGATTCCAACCCAATGTCACACAGACTGACATGGCACACATTTCTCATTAACCAATGACAGCCATGATGTTTCCTTGACAGGGGAACCCTGAAGAGGGGTAAGAGGAAGGAGTTGCGTTGGACCACATGCTACACATGAGCTCATTTTCAGCTGGTGAGCCATACCATTCTAATACCAGCAGTTACCTGGGTATTGTTGGGGACAAGTCACAGGAAATTGACTGAGGGACTGGGGAGATCTTGAACAGGACCCAGAATAATTTCCTATACTCCCAAAGGAACTGGGAAAGCGTCCTATATTCTACAGCTCTGCAAGACATTGACATCACTTTATCATTTTCTAAAATAACTTCTATTATCTTGTAGTTTGTCTGCAACAAAGTTTATTTTCAATTACACTTGTACAAGTATAGTAAATAAGTCAAAGACAAATATACCTGACATTTTGTCACAAATCTACATCTTAATCATGGTATAAATTTACAAAATCAAAAATGTAATACTACCTTGTAGTAAATGTGACTTGATTAAAACATTTCATAGGAACATTATTTTTTAGATACAAAAACACATTAAATGCAGCCTGCTCATGGCAGAGTGAGGAGCTGTCACTGTCTCCCAACACCATGTTATAGAGAGATAAACTTCACTGACAAGGGCTGCATACCAAATGGCACCATATTCCCTATTTAGTGCACTACTTTTGACCAGGGCCCATAGAGAATGAACCTTATAGAGAAGAGGTTGCCATTTGGGACGTAGCCAATTTCTCCATCAGGTGGGAGAAGGAAGCAGGTCTTCCTCACTGTCCCATACAGCAGACCTCTCCTCTTGGGGCTACAGGTTGGAGCGAGTCAGCCATGGAAACTCCTAAGAGACACAGACAGACAGACAGACAGAGCGACAGACCATGGACAGTCAGGAGAGGAATGATAAATGACGTGGTTGGATGCAGTCAGGCTCATGTGTCAAACTCATTCTATGTTGGGCAGAGTGTCTGCAGGTTTTTTCACTCCTCCCTTTTACTTGATTGATCATTGAAGGTCACTGATTAGTTAGGAACGCCCTTAACCTGGTTGTCTAGGTCTTAATCGGACAGGAAATAACAGAAACCAGCAGACACTAGTTTGACAGCCCTGTTCTTAGGCAACATTAGCATTCAACATTCAGGTGAAGTGAGCTGACCGTAGCTACCTTGATGGTACAAAAAAGGTTCCATCTAGAACCTAAAAGGGTTATTCGGCTGTCCCCATAGGGGACCCTTTGAAGAACCCTTTTTGGTTCCAGGTAGAACCCTTTAGGAGTCCATGTAGAACCCCTTTCCACAGAGGGTTCTACATTGAGGGTTATACCTAGAATAATTTTCCTATGGGGACAGCCAAAGAACACTTTTGGAACCCTTTTTTATTAAGACTGTATATATATATATATATATATTTTTTTTTTACCCCTTTTTCTCCCCAATTTTGTGATATCCAATTGGTAGTTACAGTCTTGTCCCATTGCTGCAACTCCCCTACGGACTCGGGAGAGGCGAAGGTCGAGAGCCATGCATCCTCCGAAACACGACCCTGCCAAGCCGCACTGCTTCTTGACAGACTGCTCGCTTAACCCGGAAGCCAGCTGCACCAATGTGTCGAAGGTAACACCGTCCAGCTGGCGACCGAAGTCAGCTTGCAGGTGCCCGGCCTGCCACAAGGAGTCACTAGAGCGATGGGACAAGGAAATCCCGGCTGGCCAAACCCTCCCCTAACCCGGACGACGTTGGGCCAATTGTGCACCGCCTCATGGGTCTCCCGGTCACGGCCGCTTGTGACAGCCTGGGATCAAACCCAGGTCTGCAGTGACGCCTCAAGCACTGCGATGCAGTGCCTTAGACCGCTGCGCCACTCGGGAGGCCCCATTAAGAGTGTATTTGATGACTGCAGCCTTACAGGACCAGAAATAAACAACACTTTCTTACACATTATAAACACTTTCCTACACTAGATACACATCATAAACAACACTTTCCTACACTAGATACACATCATAAACAACACTTTCCTACACTAGATACACATCATAAACAACACTTTCCTACACTAGATACACATCATAAACAACACTTTCCTACACTAGATACACATCATAAACAACACTAGAACTGGCTTTGAGGTCTTGATTTGAATTTGCCTGGTATAGACCAGGGAATACCTGTTGCTTCCTGTCTGAGGAGGGGTCTATGAGGACGTTGAGGAGACTAGGTCTCTCCCAGTCACTGAGGCTGAGCTGTAAGGCACTACGCAGCTCCTCCTCTGTCCGCACCAGGAACCCTCGTCCTCCAAAGGCCTTCATGACCTCGTCATAGCGGGCTTCAGGCAGCAGGGTCACAGGGGGGGCTCTGGAGAGAAGAGGGGAGAGGAGAAGATGACCAACATACCTTCACTAGAGGGAATCCTGACCTGGACATAACCAGTCAGAGTAGGCCCAGTCCCACATTGACCTTTAAACCCAAACCCCTATGTACTCACACAGTGGTCAGATCTCCCATCTTCCCCATCATTTCCCACGTCTCTGCGTCCACTCCGCTGTAGATCCCATTGTTGTTGACCACGATGATGACCACTGGGAGTTTATACCTGGTCAGAGGGAAGAGCATCAATGACCTGGGAAAGCATCAATGGCCAGGGAAAGCATCAATGGCCAGGGAGAGCATCAATGGCCAGGGAAAGCATCAATGGCCAGGGAAAGCATCAATGGCCAGGGAGAGCATCAATGACCAGGGAGAGCATCAATGACTAGGTTAGGTGGTTGACACTTAGGGAAAATTGATACATTTTTTTATTCTCCTATGCACCAGACCTGTGAATACTACAAGCACGTTTTGCTATGCGAGAGAGACCTTGACTGAACCAACCTGCACATGGTCTCCACCTCCATCCCAGAGAATCCAAAGGCACTGTCCCCCTCCACACACACCACCCTCTGGCCTGTGTTCTGGTTCCTCTGCACTACTGCAGCCGCGATGGCAAAGCCCAGACCCACCCCCATCGTCCCGAAGGTGCCAGCATCCAACCTGCACATACACACACACACACACACACACACACACACACACACAGACCAAGACACATACAGACACACACACACAGACACACACAGACACCAGGCTGCATTAATAAGAGCTCAGTGTGTGTAAAGGTACCGTAGTTGGTGTATGTGTGTGTGTTAAGTAGGAAGCAAGGAACAACATCTCCCGAGTGGCGCAGTGGTCTAAGGCACTGCATCGCAGTGCTAGCTGTGCCACTAGAGATCCTGGTTCGAGTCCAGGCTCTGTCGCAGCCGGCCGCGACCGGGAGACCCATGGGCGGCGCACAATTGGTCCAGTGTCGTCCAAGGTAGGGGAGGGTTTGGCCGGCAGGGATGTGGGTTCGTTTCCCACGGGGGGCCAGTATAAAAAAAAATTAACATGTATGCATTCACTAACTGTAAGTCGCTCTGGATAAGAGCGTCTGCTAAATGACTAAAATGTAAAATGCTAAAAGAGTCCATCTAGTGAGCCTGTCAGTCAGCACTACATTGAGAAGTCATCCAGTCAGCCTGTCAGGCAGCATTACATTGAGAAGTCATCCAGTCAGCCTGTCAGGCAGCATTACATTGAGAAGTCATCCAGTCAGCCTGTCAGGCAGCACTACATTGAGAAGTCATCCAGTCATCCAGTCAGGTAGCACTACATTGAGAAGTCCTCTAGTCAGCCTGTCAGGCAGCACTACATTGAGAAGTCTTCTCAGGCAGAACTATCAACAGATCCCAACTCATTCCTACTTGTCTTCAGGGCAAAGGCACGGGATACTTGGCGGATTTGACCTTTGATCTCTGTGTGAGGCGGCATGCCTTGCCTGTGTCGAGGAAGGTAGTTGTTCAACATGGTGCGCCCGATGTCCATGGTGTTGGCCCCCTCACTCACGATGACACAGTCGTGGGGCAGCAGCTGGGAGATGTGGTGGAACACTTGGTAGTAGTTCATGGGTGTTGTCGACTGTAGAGCTAACGCCTGGAGAGAGGAACACAATCAAATCAGGGGTGGTAGGTACCAAACAGCAAAGTTGTTGGACCTGTAGCCGAAAGGTGGCCGGTTCGAATCCCTATGACAAGACTCAGAATACATCTGTACCATAATGTCTTCTACCTGTTGAATTTAAGAGCAATACTACATCTGTACCATAATGTATTCTACCGGTTGGATTTAAGTCAAGTTATTTCACAGATAACAAAGAGTCAGTAATACAGACACACAGGCAGAATCTAACTTGCTTAGGTCACAGACGGACACACCAACACACCTTTGTCATTGTTGCGTTAGCAGCCATCTTCTCTTTCAACGTGGTCCACCATTCTGTATCAGCTGGATACTTCCAGCCATCTTTGTGAACGTACTCCAGGAGCTGAATGTAAAGATGAGGAGTAGAAACTAAACAAACTGAATCAAGTACAGATGTAGGATCTTAATTTGATCACCTTGTTGCAGGAGAACTTTCCTGCAATGCAGGACATTTAAAACGTGTAGAGTATTTGAGGTTTAAAAAGGCTTCTGAAGTTTGTACTCTTAGAAATGTCTTACATAAATGTCCATTCATTATAATCCATATAATAATTCACATTGCTGTGCTGCAGGACAATCAATGCTTGTTTCTTTAAAAAATGATATGCAGATATAGGGCAGATATTAGATGCCTGTGTTGTGTTACCTGCTTGACAATAGTATTGATGTCCCCCAGGACTGAGTTGTGTTACCTGCTTGACAATAGCATTGATGTCCCCCAGGACTGAGTTGTGTTACCTGCTTGACAATAGCATTGATGTCCCCCAGGACGGAGTTGTGTTACCTGCTTGACAATAGCATTGATGTCCCCCAGGACTGAGTTGTGTTACCTGCTTGACAATAGTATTGATGTCCCCCAGGACTGAGTTGTGTTACCTGCTTGACAATAGTATTGATGTCCCCCAGGACTGAGTTGTGTTACCTGCTTGACAATAGTATTGATGTCCCCCAGGAGAGCAGCAGCAGGTTGCACGTTGTTCCCCATCTCCTCAGCACACAGATCAACCTTGACATAAATAACGTATGTGGAACGTTACTACAACATACCAGCAACGACACAACAGGAAGAGCGCCGTGCGTGACACCTGTAACAGCAGCTGGAGGAGTGGCCAAACCTCAAGCTAAACACAACAGAAATAACCAGGCACCACCACATAATGCTAAGGCTGACACACACGTTCCCTTTTATAAACCGGGTGATTCGAGCCCTGAATGCTGATTGGCTGAAAACCGTGGTATATCTGACCGTATAACATGGGTATGACCAAAAATGTATTTTGACTGTTCGAATTACGTTGGTAACCAGTTTATAATAGCAATAAGGCACCTCTGGGGTTTGTGGTATATGGCCAATATACCACGGCTAAGGGCTGTATCGAGGCACTCCGTGTTGCATCGTGCGTAAGAACAGCCCTTAGACGTGGTATATTGGCCATATAACACACCCCCTCGGGCCTTATTGCTTAAATATAGATGTACTGTACAGCACTATGACAGACATGACATTATTTGGAGAGACCACAAAGACTTATAGAGAAGCTATATAATTGATAGACTAAATCCAAAAGACTGACTCAAATACCTTTATACCTGGTTACAATGAACTGTAGTTCACTATGAAATGACCTGTGACTAGGGTTGCAAAATTACAGTTACTTTCCCAAAATTCCCAGAAATCCCTGTTGGAAGATTCCAGAAATCAGAACGGAATTAGCAGAAAATCTGGAATCCTAAAAAAAGAAGGACAAAAAAAAAAAACTACTGGTGACCATTGACCTACCTGGATGACCTTTACATGGGGGTCAAACCTGGGGGGAAGGCCAAAGTGCAGGATCCAGTTGAGCCTGGCACCAAGTAGGACCACAACATCAGACTGGAGCAGAGCTCTGCAGTCCCCACCAAGACCATAGAACCAGGAGGATAGGAAGAGGAGGAGGAGGAGGAGGAGGATAGAAAGAGAGGAGGAGGAAGAGAGGAGGAGGATAGGAAGAGAGGAGGAGGAGGATAGGAAGAGAGGAGGAGGAGGATAGGAAGAGAGGATGAGGAGGATAGGAAGAGGAGGAGGAGGAGGATAGGAAGAGGAGGATAGGAAGAGAGGAAGAGGAGGATAGGAAGAGAGGAAGAGGAGGATAGGAAGAGAGGAGGAGGAGGATAGGAAGATGAGGATAGGAAGAGAGGAGGAGAGCAGGGAAAATAACACAATCAGATAGAACAAAACAAAATGTAATGAAAAGAGGCTAGTTGTATGAGTAGTGTAGTTGATTGACACCAGTTTACATTGACATGACCTGGCCAGGAGAGACTAGTTATAGATAGGGATTTCAGGAAGGCCCAGAGTTCTCCTGGTCCATTCATATGGTCATGGAAATTCTTGGTCCTACTTATACAGTCAATGGTCTGTACATTAATATGATGCCAGCTGAGAGAAGGAGAGGCTGACCTGGAGCGGGCAGCAGCAACACAGTTGGGGTGATCATCAGGCAGCACCCCTTTACCCATGGGGGTGGGCAGGAAGGGCAGGTCACACCCCTCCACCAGCTCCCTCAGAGCCCCCTCTGCTCTTCCATGGGCTGCACCTGCAGAGGGACACAGACAGAGGGCACTGCCACACGGATTTCAACAGACTGACCTTCACAACTGGGATGCATTCAGCTGAGCAAAACGTTGTGCAACGTTCAGATAGAAATATAGCATGTAGAACGAACGTGCCTCTCGGACAGGTAGAATGAGAAATCATGTCAACAATGTTTGTTGACTGAACGTGGCCCTGTTTTCAACTGAACCTTGGTACAGTGCTATATGTGTTACAGTGCGTCTCAGCTGGCTATTGATCTCTCCTGGACAGACGCACGTAACATAACTGGAAGTAGCGTCTGTCAACAGACTGGGATGTGACAACTTTGTTCCGGTACGCAGATTTTTCACCACTAATCATTTGGACAAATCACGATTTCGCAGGTGTGGGGAGGGGACATTTGGCCCATAAACTTGCAGAGAGTTTCCGTTTAGGGGGGTGGAGACTTCGCAAGTGGCGTTAGTATCTTTCTCTTAACATCTCCCCAGACCTTAACCAAGTATCTGACGCAATTATGCAAGATTTTAGTTCTGTTTCCCCTAGATTATCTGGCTATTAAAAAAACAATGCCTACCTTTGCCAATGATGAGTAAAGGCCGTTTGGCTCCTTTCAGGACCGCCAGTGCTTCTGTGATCGCCATATGGTCAGCCATACTCACAGGAGGAGGTGGACTACAGGGCACCTCTCTGACAAAGGAAATAGTAAATAATAGGTCAAACATTAAACATGTTACCTAGCAACTTTATTGCATATGTAAATAAATCATGAAGGTCTATCGAGGCTTATTGCTATTCTCTGATGAGAATATTTTGATATAGTGCTATATTTTCTAACTAATTTAATTTCTGGTTCACTTCAGACGTTAAAAGGTATAAGAAAATAAAATAAAAATGACTACGGTGATGTGAATTCAGAGGTATACATATTCAACAGTAACACATTAGTATACATTTTAAATGGATGAAAGACAGTGATAGCCACTAACCTGGCTCTGCTCCTGTCCAATTTAGCATTGACCATGTCCCCAGATATGTCTACGTATACAGCACCTGGACGTCCATACATGCTAGTGCGTACTGCCTTAGACAGACCAAACACCCTTCCATTCAGAATCAATTAAGGCTGTGCTGTGCTCTTATGAAGCAGTTAAGGTACCTTGCTAAGCTGGAAAATTAGAGGTCAGAAAACAGACAATTGCAGGTGATACCAAATGATATGAAGAGGACTAAACAGAGGGAGTCAGAGTAGACTGTATACCTTCTCTACCACTGAGGATATCATATCCAGACTGCTAGGCCTAGCAGAGAACTTACTGTACAGTCTGCATGCCTCCACCTGACAGAGAAAGAGGACCACAAATAACAAATTATTTCCTCTTTCAGCAATGAAACTGCTAGGGCCAGTTTCCCGGACAGAGATTCTCTATTGAGTTTGCTTTTTAGGCCATGACTAGGCTTAATCTGTGTCCCGTGAAACCACCCCCTAATGTTCAATAGTCAGAAATGTCATGGTTGAATCGGTACCTGTGGAAACTCTTGAAATGCCCCAGTGGTCTCTTGGTTTTGATCGGAGGAGCCTCCAATAACAATCACAGGCCTACAGAGAGAGAGGTATCACACAATGACATCAACTGACAAGCTGAGACAACAAGAAATTGGAGTCCTCTGATCATTTTTTGCAGTGTGCGGATAGCATCCCTTCTTTTGAAAGGACCACTGAACATGAGTAGTAGGGTCTTCTGTTTGTGGAGTTCTAGCATACCAGCAGTTCATGTTAGCGTTGGCCATTCCACCAAGTGCATGGATGAGTCCCGGTCCAGACACAACCAGACACGCACCTGGACTGGAGAGGAACAGACAGACAGAGGGACAGACAGGAAGACAGGCAGACACACACACAAAGGGTCAGACAGCCAGGCAGACATAATTAGCAATGCAAAAAAGCTATGAAACGGACCCTCACACACTACACGCTCCTGTAGTCTATGTAAGGGTAGTTAATATCACATGATTTAGGGAGAGCTGGTTTAGTATAGTGTGGAGAGAGTAGTCTCCCTGGGCAGACGGGTCGCTTCCCACATTAACAATGTTTTAACATAGGTCTGGGATTTCAGAGAGGAGAGACAGTATCTCTAAAGCTCTCTCCTAATGAGAATCCTCCTACCGTCCAGTGAGGTAACCAACAGCAGACGCAGCATAGCAAGCCTGTTGGATGACGCATTACAACAACATATCAGTATTACTGGTGTCTCCACAACCAAATCACATCAAAAATGTCATGAGAAGATTCTGAATTCATAAAAAATAAAAAGATGGCTTACGGCTTGTTCATTGCGCATTCCCACATACTTGATTCCTGAGGCTTGAGCTGCCATAGCTACTTCAATGACTGGAACACCAACTATTCCAAACATATATTCTACATTCTGTAGAGAGATACGTGTAGATACACTATATTTACATTAAAAAGAAAACACATTTAGTCATTTAGCAGACGCTCTTATCCAGTGAGTGCATACATTTTCATACTGAATTGTATATGAATTGTTACAATGTAGTTTAGATTTTCTTTGCATTGACACACACTTTGGCATGCATCAACAAGGGAGTTAACATATGCTATTCCACATAAACATCTAAATGTTTTGCTACAACAATATTCATAGTTAGCTATACCAGTGCAATGACCTTTGGCACACTTTCACAACTCGTAGTGCTACATTCTCACTGCCAAGGACATGATCAGCGACTAATATATTCTTAGCAACACGGTTACACAGTATAACACTGTTTTATATAAATTGCACACACTTTACCTGAGCTTTTAGTGCCTCTGCAATGAGCTGAGCCCCAGTCACATCTTCCATTATTATTGTCGAGAAATCTGTTCAAAGTGCAAACGAGGTTAGCAAGGAATTCTTGGACTTGTTGTTCAGTAGCTTATAAATCGTGTTTAGATCTCTTGCAAATCATTAGTTTTTGTCTGCTTTCCAGCATGCATTACATGAGTAGCTACAAGCGATAGGTATTTTGATAGCCACTTACTCCACAAAGTTAAAATTTGAGTGACAGGATTTCTTCTGGCACTACTGCTCCTGTCTAAAGTATTACACGTTAATACCACTTCCGGGTTCACGGCCAATCACATGAGCCGTGCTTCTTCTTCGTCTTCTTTTTCTTCTTCAGTGGGGTTTATAGGCAGTCGGCATCCAACGTTATGGTGCATTACTGCCCCCTGCTGTACTGCAGTGTGGACATGAGCCGTGCAAGAGCAGTCATGAATATTTAATAAACTAGTAGCCTTTTTCTTTTTATATTGCAAGAAATACATAACAAGCCCTCATTATGTGTTTATAACTGCACTTAACTTAACACTTAACTCAATTAAGTCATTATGAGTGTATGACAGTATGAAAAAAAAATGTATGCACTCACTAACTGTAAGTCGCTCTGGATAAGAGCTTCTGCTAAATGACTAAAATGTAAAATGTAAATGACTTGAGTGTATGCATTATAGATATAGGCTTCATAGAAAGTGTTACAAAAGTTCTCCTGTCATCTTATAGGAGATCCATTCATGGATTTAGTTATGGCTTGAGAATGTGACTGGTCTACAGAGTTTTCTCCTTTATGTCTGTCTTTATATATATATATGGCACCCTTTTTTATATGTGACAACAACTTTTCTGTATTATGTGTATTTCCACAATCAATAATAATAAACGGTACTTCACTATGAATACTTTTGACTATGTGGTTTGAAGTACTTTACCGTTATCGTGCACATACATTAAGACTATTATAGACAGAAATCAATGCAGTAATGTTTTATTAAATAAAGGCTCTGATTAAAATATAATATTAACGAAATCAGGCATTTAGCTAATTCTTCTTCCCAGAAGCTCCTCTGAATGGTTTGGAGATGGCTCTGGAGAGAGCGTGTAACACCCTGACTATGAGAGGGCGTTTACGGGACTGGGACTCCTGGGGAGCAGGGGCCGGTGTGGTTGTCAGGTCCTCCTTGGGTGGGGAAGTGGATGGAACCTCTGGAACCTCACACTCAGCATCTGTCATAAGAACATTTCATAATCAGAAAATGAATGTGTGTGTTTGTGTCTGTCCGTCTGTCTGCCTGTCTGTCTGCCTGCCTGTCCGTCTGCCTGTCTGTCTGTCTGTCTGCCTGTCCGTCTGTCTGTCTGCCTGTCCATCTGCCTGCCTGTCTGTCCATCTGCCTGTCTGTCTGTCTGCATGTCTGTCCGTCCGTCTGCCTGTATCTGTTGTCACTGTTTTAACAAGCTTGTCATAGGGTGATATATCAATATAACATCGATGCTTATCACTTACCCTGTGAAATATGAGTCTCTCTGAGACGTTTGGTAGGCAGCCAATCCAGTTCAGGGTGGCTCTTCGGTTCCCCTTTTGTCTTGAACAGCTGTTGACAAAACACATCAGGACAACTGAGACTGTGTAAAATACAGAGTGTGCATCCCAAAAGGCACCCTATTCGCTATGTAAGGCACTACTTTTGACAAGGGCCCATAGAGCTCTGGTAAAAAGTAGTGCACTATATAGGGAATAGGGTGCCATTTGGGACATACCCATTGACTCTCTCCCATGTGTATTAGGATTGTATTACAGCGTCCTCACTCAACCTCCTCAAGACAATGACAACAGTATTGTTCTAATGCTGAGAGACAATAGGTGTGTAGTGAATCTGTAGGGTAAATTTCAGCCCTGCCTTACAGAGGTAATCTCAAAACACAGAGCACCCTACCTTAATCATGATCTTTGGAAACGTATGCATTTTCGGTAGGAAATGCCACTTCCTGTTCTTCTTAGTCTCTTCCCCTCTGGCAGAGGGAAGGCGGGCCATGCCGTCAGCCTTTACATCAGCCGGGCTAAGGCTCCTGGCAGGGAATTCCTCAGTAGCATTAAGGTCAGCTACAACACCATGAATGATGTCACTTGCGGCATTGCTGGTGTCTGAGTGAGAAGAGCACGCTAGTGTGACCGACCTGTGTACAATAACTGGGAGAAGAGGACGCAGCCATGGAAGTTAGTCACTGTGTCCCAAATGGCATTCTCTTCACTTTATAGTGCACTACTTTTGACCAGGGCCCATAGGGTCTGGTCAAAAGTAGTGCACTAAATATGGAATAAGGTGCCATTCTGGACACAACCAGTGAATTTTACATCATAAAACGCAATGTATTGAGCATCATGTTACAATTAAGTCCTATGCAGATGAAAATAGATACTTTCACTTACCATCCTCCATTGCAGACTTGGACCCATAAGTCAGGCTGTCCATCACCACGTCTGTCATCAACTTGATGACCTGATCCAAAACCATTTCAGCCGAGGGTGGCATAGGCCTTCCCATACACTGCCCCAGGAGTCTCCTAACAGAAGTCTGGGCAAAGTTGTAAATGAGCTCTGAGGCATCGTCCTTTGACAGCTTCCTCAGGGCTGGCTTAGGCAGCGCTGGTGGAGAGAGGCTTCTGTGGCCAGCCATGGATTGAAGCTGGCGGCTTATGGTTATCTCCAGAATGAGACCGTGGACCTTTGCGATCAGGTTGTCAGACGCACCTTGAAGGGCTTCAACTGACAGGAGCCTATCCAGATTTTCTTCTGCTGAAGTCATCTCTGGGTCGTCCGTCTTCAATGTGTCCATTATAGTTTTCACTATGATATTGGTGTCAGATATGTTTATTTCTTGTTGGCTCACAAGCGTTGACCATGAACCTGTCTCGTCCATTGCGATAGAGGTATGGGATTCTGTCCTTGTGATCTCATCGGCAGCGCTCATGTCAGGCAACTGGTCAAGGCTCTCCAGTAAAGAGTCTAACATGTTAGTGGCTATCAGACACTCCTGACTTGCAATCTGCCCAACAGATGAACTCTCAGAGTTGGCCACTCTACACTTGATCACATTTAGGATCAAGCTGAGCATCTTCTTTGCAGTTTTGCTAAAGCCTTCTTGGCTGACTGCCACTGTTACGTCTTTTAGAGCCACAAGAGGTTTGCAACTTTCACTCAAACCACTGCCGTGGAGAGGAGAGGCTCTCTTCAAACTGTTGTTGCTCACAACTGACATACTCCTGGTGGGCAGAGTGACATCCTCACTGCATGTGTCAATTACATGGTGGTCTGTTGAAGAGCCACTTGAAGACACAAGGGCTTTAGACCTTTTAGCCAAACAGACTTTTGACAAAGGCTTCTCACTTCTCACAGAGGGAGGGCGGCTCCTGTCCTCAACAAGAGCAGTGTCAGGGGACTTAATGCGTCTGAGTGTCTCCACAGGGGTGGAGTCCAGCACATCTTTGGCTGTGGTGACTGACACTGGTGGAAAAGAGAAAAAGATGTTCAGTCTATCCTTTACTCTGTGGTACATGGTTTGAGCAGCATCCAATAAGTTGTCAAAGACAACTCTGGGTTTGAGCTGGGACTCCAGCTTTTTCTCTCCTAGTGGGAAGGAGTCTGCGTCGTCCACAGTGTACTGGGATACACTTTCAAGGTCTTGCATGATAATATTTACTATATCTTCGGCTGTAGAAACCACATGGTGTGAGAAGGTGGTGCTAGGCATGCCCTGTAGCAAAGAATGGTTGGCTTTGCTAGCAGCTCTGAGAATGGTCTCACTCACAATGTGTTTGGCCTTAGCTCGGAACTCAGTACTGTAAAAGCTCTGGATGGAAATGTTAGAGGTTCTGCTGGCTGCACTAAGAGATCGCATGAGTGTGGCAATCTCGGCTGACGTCACATCACTCAAAATGGTGAGGTCCTCCAATTTCGAAATTATCGAGTCCAACTTCTGGTTGAAGTCGAAGGATGAATTTGTCTTGCTCTCCCCAACGGAAGCGGAGCAGTCTTCCTTTGAAGTGTCCACCCTCAGCACCGAGATCACCTGTTTGATTACCCCTTTAGTGCAGGTGTCGAGGGTGAGCTGGTGGGCTGAGGACTTAGAAGGGGTCTTACTGTCTGTCTTCTGTACAGGAGATTCCTCCACAGTGGCCTCAGTTACAGGAGATACCTCCACAGTGGCCTCAGTTACAAGTAGTCCAGTTGCAGAGAGCTCGATTTGCACAGGAATATATTTTCCCTCAGTGAGATGGTTGGAGGTGAACAGCTTCCTTAGTTTGTCCAGGGTTTTGGTGTAAATCTTCTGGGAACCTGAACTCACTTCCACCCAGAACATTTTGCGACCTGGTTTCGTACGCTTGGAGGCCTTATTGACCTCATATACCTCATGCAGGTCGGAAATAATTCCACCAAAGAGATCAGAGGATGCCTCCTCAATATTCTCTGAGGAAACATGGACAGATAGGATTTCCGACAGTTTCCCACAAGTGTCGGTTTTATCCAGCGCAGCAGTATATGTCACAGCTGCATCCTGAATGACCTGAGTGATGCATTGCTCAGCTTTGACAATATACTCCTCCACTGGCTGACCAAGGAGGATGTCAACTTTATCAGCAGGGCGCTCCTTCTGAATACTCACATTCTCCTCTGATGGGCATGGGTTGTTGAAGATAATGCTCTCAGTGACCATCTTAGAGGAGGCGAGAGATGAGTCGAGAAGCAGAGATCTGTATATTGTCGAGGTGGACATCTCTGGGTGCTTTATCACAGCAGCCTCCTCCAAAATGGCAGACGGGCCCTGGAGGATGTCAGAGATATCCATGTCCTCAATGGTCTCTACCAGAGACGATAGTAGGTCTCTGGCTGCCAGGTTGGTAGGTCTCTGGTTCTCGAGCTCTGTTTTGATTGCTTGACAGGCAGTTGCCAGAGCAACAACAGAGCGAGAACACAACTGCTTCAAGGTGGAGTCAGAAAAAGATGATGACAGATCTGTCATGGACATGGTGGAGAGTTGACTCTCAGAGACAAACGGGCTGAGTTTGACAGACACCTGTCTGACCAAGTCCCCAGCAAGAGCTCTCTTATCTATTGCTCCACTAGCTGAGTTGTGGGAGCAGGCACTCTGTGGCCTTGACGGGTTCCTGTTATCCAAAAATCCTGTTGTCCAAAAAACCTCAAGTACAAGATCCACAACATCGGATGACACTTCTGTCATTCTGTTGTCAGACAGAAATGTACTTGGATGAATGGTGCCTGCATTCACAGTCCAGTCGCAAATGGAGTTGTTGGACTGACTCTGGACTAGTGGAACTAGACAGGTTTCACTTTGACCTTGGCCAAAGAGCTCTGCCATTTTGAGCAGAACTGATCTTAAGACCTTCGATTTGGAAATGTTCAGCAGTGGGTCGTTGTTGGACAGTCTGGTGGATGGTCTGCTAGCCGATCTGTGAACCACTAGGCTTTGTATTTCTGCCGAAATGGCAGTTAGAAAATAGGTCAAGGGGCTGGTCGCTCTCCCCTCATTTCCTCCGTTGGCTTTAGCCTTGGTGATGCTATCTATGATGATGACTATGACCTGTCCAGCCAGAGGACCCAAGATGGCCTCAAGCTCCCTCTCTAACTCAAGGGGAGACTTGTGGCCGAGCGCAATATGCTCTATGGCATGGGAATACATCTTAGAAGTCGCCATGCTTAGCATCTCTTGGACAAACTGTTGACTTGCTGAGATACTTCCAGTCAGCGGATCTAGAGTTCCCTGACTGACACTTCGCATTAGCTCAGCCAATCTGGAGGTGAGAAGGTTTATAACCAACTCGACAATACCCATCATTAACTTGCCGTCCGTTGATATTTAGCTAAGTCTGTATTTCTCCTGTCTACTTCGTTTCGGCGGCAGTACGATGTCACTCTGCGACTGGCCGCTCTGGACCATGTCGAAGACAGAGTCCTCAGAGATTCCAAACACAGATCTCAGTGGTGCTGAGTGTAGTCTGTGTCTCATCTCTCTATTGCCACCCTCAGGTGAGGAGACATATCGCTCTTCGTTCTCACTCAGCAAAGAGGTCATGGACCTGCAGAATGCACAACAGAAATGAATAGTACATGGTAACAAAATAAAAAATATGATCCAAGAATTTGGGACACAAACTCAACCTTGTTATTGTTATTCAAAGGAAGCATTGTGAACCATCTCAAACCACACTCAGACCAAACATTAACATTTAGAGTAAACTTTTTAGAGTGGTTGTGTAGTATCTAAGTAGTATTTCTCACTAAGTGGATCTGGAATGGATATTTGTACCTATAACAGGAAAGACCTGCAAAAAGAGGAGGGGATAGAGCTAGGTATCTGTGAGAGGCGTGGATAGGGGTAGGTACCTGTGAGAGGAGGGGATAGGGCTAGGTACCTGTGAGAGGCGTGGATAGGGGTAGGTATCTGTGAGAGGCATGGATAGGGCTAGGTACCTGTGAGAGGAGTGGATATGGCTAGGTACATGTGAGAGGAGGGAATTGGGCTAGGTACCTGTGAGAGGAGGGGAAAGGCGTGGGAGTGCGTGTGCTGCAGGCGGTTCTGGCGCTGGTGCACTTGCTGGGTCCTCCACTACAGCTGAATCTGACGCTGCGGCCAAGAGAGGTCACCTCTCCTGCCTCATTACTTCCTGATCCAGAAGAGCTTGGCGAATCAGAGAGCTCTATCTGCATGGTGAGGTCAAGGGCGGGAACAACCACAGTGGATGTAGACTCCATCACCCATGCTACAATATCCATGCACTTGGCACTAAACTCATGTCTGCTCATCTGCAATGTTAAAAGACCATACAGAGTTAGTTTGTTAAAGGGGCTGCACTGATAGAAAACTTAGAACCATTTACTCAAACTTGTCAATTAAAGCAGTGGTTCAGGATTAAAGGTCCTGCAGGATTTCCACAAATGAATGTTTGGTCCATTTTACCAACATTAACTACTTTAGAGGTGACTATAACTCACCCCGGCACGCATATTCTCACTCAGCAGATTCCAATGGCTGAAAAGTAAATAAATGCAAGTACACAATGAATTACATTACCTCTATTCTCTTAGACTACGTTATGGATGGACATTACCTCTATTATCTTAGATTACGTTATGGATGGAAATTACCTCTATTATCTTAGATTACGTTATGGATGGACCTCTATGGAACTAGGCCACACCCAGACATCCCTGATTGGTTATTTGGTCCGTTGAGTCCTTTGTATTTGCCCGAGACTATAGGAGACTCTCAATCTCCTCACCTCCTTCTCAAAACCCATTGGATGAGAAGGTCAGAAGGGCGGGACCTCTGGCTTTCTCATCCAATGGGTTTTGAGGAGGCGAGAAGAGAGGACACGAGGAGTATGCAATTGAGACAGGGAACATATCTAGGGGATGCATGGGGAAGCCAAAGAGCAACTTACTCGTCCTTCATGTCCTGCACAAAGGTGTGTAGGTCTGGGTAGCTTCTCTTTCCCCTGCTGAGGGTGAGGCTGGTCTGGGAGGTTGCATCCTTGTGGGTCACGGTAGTGAAGGTCACCACTGCAGCCTGATGGCGACAACAGAAAGCAGAGTTAGGCTGGAATTCAATTTTGCGTCATTAAAACACAAAATATCTAAATGAAATTTCATACATGTAATAGAAAAATACATCATACCTCCTGTGACTGAGATGGGATGGCAACAGCCTCGTCCATCTCACTCTCTCCTTCGACCTCCTGCGACTGAGATGGGATGGCAACAGCCTCGTCCATCTCAATCTCTCCTTCAACCTCCTGCGACTGAGATGGGATGGCAACAGCCTCGTCCATCTCACTCTCTCCTTCAACCTCCTGCGACTGAGATGGGATGGCAACAGCCTCGTCCAACTCAATCTCTCCTTCAACCTCCTGCGACTGAGATGGGATGGCAACAGCCTCGTCCAACTCAATCTCTCCTTCAACCTCCTGCGACTGAGATGGGATGGCAACAGCCTCGTCCAACTCACTCTCTCCTTCAACCTCCTGCGACTGAGATGGGATGGCAACAGCCTCGTCCAACTCACTCTCTCCTTCAACCTCCTGCGACTGAGATGGGATGGCAACAGCCTCGTCCAACTCACTCTCTCCTTCAACCTCCTGTGACTGAGTTGGGGTATCTGTCTCTAGAACAGCCTCGTCCAACTTGGTCAGTCTCTCAGCCTCTCTGTGATCTTTATGGGATCTAGATAGAGAAAAAGGAATCTCTCTTAGGTCACTGCTATAATGTGAGTGTGAGGATGTGTTCCCATTCTAGAATTAGAATCATAGAATTAGAATGAATCATTCTAGAATTAGAATAGATATATAGAATAGGCTCCAATACTCTTGAGATGACTCGGCCTATCCAGAGCCAAATATTTAGAGAATTCTGCCAACTTTTAAAAGGACTCCATGTTAGCGCCTTGGAGCCTTTCATTTATCCTTTCATTATAAGTACATTCTAATTATAGATGTTCAGTTACATAGCATTGTTTAAAATGTCAATATTGCCCATGGGGAGCCAGCTGTCATATGGATATCTACTGTGTCATGTAATGTATACATAAACTCAGCAAAAAAAGAAACGTCCCTTTTTCAGGATCTTTCAAAGATAATTCCTAAAAATCCAAATAACTTCACAGATCTTCATTGTAAAGGGTTTAAACACTGTTTCCCATGCTAGTCCCCTGTAGCTCAGTTGGTAGAGCAAGGCGCTTGCAACGCCAGGGTTGTGGGTTCGTTTCCCACGGGGGGCCAGTATGAAAATGTATGCACTCACTAACTGTAAGTCGCTCTGGATAAGAGCGTCTGCTAAATGACTAAAATGTAAAATGTTGTTCAATGAACCATAAACAATTAATGAACATGCACCTGTGGAACGGTCATTAAGACACAAACAGCTTACAGACGGTAGTTATGAAAACTTAGGACACTAAAGAGGCCTTTCTACTGACTCTGAAAAACACCAAAAGAAAGATGCCCAGGGTCTGCCACTGCGAAGATGCCCGTACGTGGTCTGCCACCGTCCTGTCTCCCTGTAGCGCTGTCTTAGGCGTCTCACAGTACGGACATTGCAATTTATTGCCCTGGCCACATCTGCAGTCCTCATGCCTCCTTGCAGCATGCCTAAGGCATGTTCACGCAGATGAGGCCAGGGCAATAAATTGCAATGTCCGTACTGTGAGATGCCTAAGACAGCGCTACAGGGAGACAGGACGGACAGCTGATCGTCCTCGCAGTGGCAGACCACGTGTAACAACACCTGCACAGGATCGGAACATCCGAACATCATACCTGCGGGACAGGTACAGGATGGCAACAACAACTGCCCCGAGTTACACCAGGAACGCACAATCCCTCCATCAGTGCTCAGACTGTCCATAATAGGCTGAGAGAGGCTGGACTGAGGGCTTGTAGGCCTGTTGTAAGGCAAGTCCTCACCAGACATCACTGGCAACAACGTCGCCTATGGGCACAAACCCACCGTCGCTGGACCAGACAGGACTGGCAAAAAGTGCTCTTCACTGATGAGTCGCGGTTTTGTCTCACCAGGGGTGATGGTCGGATTCGCATTTATCGTCGAAGGAATGAGCGTTACACCGAGGCCTGTACTCTGGAGCGGGATCGATTTGGAGGTGGAGGGTCCATCATGGTCTGGGGCGGTGTGTCACAGCATCATCGGACTGAGCTTGTTGTCATTGCAGGAAATCTCAACGCTGTGCGTTACAGGGAAGACATCCTCCTCCCTCATGTGGTACCCTTCCTGCAGGCTCATCTTGACATGACCCTCCAGCATGACAATGCCACCAGCCATACTGCTCGTTCTGTGCGTGATTTCCTGCAAGACAGGAATGTCAGTGTTCTGCCATGGTCAGCGAAGAGCCTGTATCTGTTGGATTGGAGGGTGAGGGCTAGGGCCATTCCCCCCAGAAATGTCTGGGAACTTGCAGGTGCCTTGGTGGAAGAGTGGGGTAACATCTCACAGCAAGAACTGGCAAATCTGGTGCAGTCCATGAGGAGTAGATGCACTGCAGTACTTAATGCAGCTGGTGGCCACACCAAATACTGTTACTTTTGATTTTGACCCCCCCTTTGTTCTGTTAGTCACATGTCTGTGGAACTTGTTCAGTTTATGTCTCAGTTGTTGAATCTTGTTATGTTCATACAAATATTTACACGTTAAGTTTGCTGAAAATAAACGCAGTTGACAGTGAGAGGACGTTTCTTTTTTTGCTGAGTTTATATCTCAATGTCCCAACTCTATAAATACATAGCTCTGGGCCTACCTCTCCATAGGCGGTGACCTTTGACCTACTACTGAATCTGTATCTTTAGGCCTATGTGATCCTGTAACCAGTCACAAATGTGTCATTAGTGTAAATCACTTACCTGACTTCCTTCATAACATCAGCACCATTGATGGGGTCATCCAGGTCTATGAGGGTGAGGTCATTCCCACTGACCTCTGACCTCTGAAAGACAGCACAAAGTCATGTTTAGATGTCACCTACTGTGTCGCCTTTTGCCGTGTTCAAAACAACTGGGAAATCTCTGACTTCCGACTTCAGTGCGTTCAAGACAACTGGGAAATCGGGAAAAAAAACAAGCTCCGACTG
Organism: Coregonus lavaretus; assembly: GCF_964263955.1. Classification (NCBI taxonomy): domain Eukaryota; kingdom Metazoa; phylum Chordata; class Actinopteri; order Salmoniformes; family Salmonidae; genus Coregonus; species Coregonus lavaretus. The sequence goes on from NC_139990.1 coordinate 44,491,232, forward strand.
GGAAAAATCGTTTTGATGGGGAGTTGCAGCGATGAGACAAGATCGTAACAAGATCGTAACTACCAATTGGATATCACGAAAAATTGGGGAGGAAAAGGGGGTAAAATTACCACCACAAAATGTAAAAAGGAATTCCAAGTCGGAAACTCTGGCATCTTTCTAGAGCTCCGACTTTCCGACCTGAAGATCACAGACGTCATGATTTGACCTAGTTTTTTTTCTTCGAGTTCCCGGTTGCCTTGAGAGCACCATTAACCCAACTCTCATTGTCACATCATAATGCATCATATTCATAGAAATAGAATCACCAGAACATCATATCAGGTGTACAGTTCAGTTTACCAGTCAAATTGCCATGGTCAGAGGCTCTATCCTTTCTAGTGATTCTATTTCTATGGTCACATCATAATGCATCATATCTATGCTTGTGTCCGAAATAGCACCCTATTTCCAATATAGTGCACTTATTTTGGCTGGAGCCCTATAGAGTCCCACAGTATGAGTCATAATACCCATAAAACCTAGTGGTCAAACAGGGAAATGGTTCCAATCGTTTTAATAATAATAATAATAATAATAATATGCCATTTAGCAGACGCTTTTATCCAAAGCCACTTACAGTCATGCGTGCATACATTTTTACGTATGGGTGGTCCCGGGGATCGAACCCACTACCCTGGCATTACAAGCGCCATGCTCTACCAATTGAGTTTTTCCACCATTCATTTTTCCCATTGGGGATTTTAGAAACACTTAAAATAAGGTCTGTGTTTCGTGTAGCTTACCCTGGTGTGACGTTTTGATAACCGTGTAAATCTCTCTAGGACAAGGTGACTTATCAATATATTCTCTTGTATTTACCTCCCAAAAATGTAATGCTTATTAGCTGCTAATGTGGCTATCATAAAGAACTACAAATGCCATGATGATCATGCTGATCGAGGCAAAGGTAAGAATCTCTGGATTAACTATCTAATGTTAGCTAAATGTAGTATATGAATAAATTGGCTGCATTTCTTTAAATTGACAATTCTGTGAACTGTCTAGTGCAAGTTTTAAATTGACACAATACCTGTTAGCAAAGGTGTCAGCTAGAGATGACATGCAGGAGCTTGCAGGGATTTGTAGTTTTGCATGATGTCTACTTTGATGCTAATTAGCATTTTCGAATCTGAGAGTAAATGGAGCCGAATATACTGATAAAAGTCACCTTGTCCGAGAGAGATTTACATGGTTACAAAAACGTCACGCCAGGGTAAGCCTACACGAAATACAGCCCTTATTTTATGTTTTTCTAAAATCGCCTATGGGAAAAATGAATGGTGGAAAAACGATTGGAACCATTTCCCTGTTTGACCGCTAGGTTTTATGGGTATTATGACACCTCCACTGTGGGACTCTATAGAGGGGTTGGTTGTTTAGCAACAAAACTGGCATGCAACTATGGGGCAAAATAGACAGGGTTTGCTTAGACTGTTGACAACATGTAAACTATATTTAGTCTCTAAATGTTTATTGCAACCATAAATACATTTGAACAATGAACTCGTCTCAAATACATTGTTACAGTTGTTGTTGGTTAGCTAGGTAGCGAATTTTAGCCATTGCATAGACATGATATCAGTCAAAACACCTCAAAACAAGACATGGTATCAATAACACCATACAATGAGCTGAAACATGCCACAGAGCTACGATTCCCCACATGGCAGCTTGTTGTTAGCTGAGGTTCAGAATCATAACAAGATACACGACTTCCAGCCATCGATGCGCGAGCATCATTTTCGTGACGTCAGCCAACCCTTCTATGGCTCTTGGTCAAAAGTAGTGCACTAGCCTACATAGGGAATAGGGTGCCATTTAGGACGTATTTATGAAGGTGATGCCATAACCTTTGACCCCCATTTGACCCACAGCAGATTCTACTGTACCTTTAGCCAACTCTCATGACTCCCCGGCCATAGGCTTTCTAGTTTGATATTACAGCATGAATAGCACATTATTTCATTTGTTAAACAATATTTAATCCACAGTAATTACTATAATTGAAGATTTAAAAAATAAATAACATGCCTACCTTGCACTCTTTATTCTCCATCTCCTTGCAAAATCAGCACATTTCCTTGCCAAAATGAACGCGCATCCAGAGCGAAAACAAACGCATTCCTCCAGCACTAGCGAGGATCAGACTGAACTGCTCCAGCGGTTTCTGATCAGTTTCAACGTTTATCAGTGATGACGTAACAATGCTGTAAAGATTTGACGCACTTCCGATCTCGTGCTGATGCAACGCTCTGTGCTGTTGAAAGCTCACGTATGGAAATCCTGCGAGTTGTAAACAAATGTAGGCTATTGTTGCCCTTAAAACTGTAATGTTGAGGACGCCATGAAAAATAAAATACATAACCCACACCGTTAGGCCAAAGTAAATGCAATTTTCATCACTTTGCCAATAGACTTCTTGTTCCTCGTTGTAGCCTTTCTTTTGGGATTAGCACCACTGTCACTGCCTGACACCTAAAAATTGATACTGCGGTTGTCACATAAAACAGATAACCCATAGTTCATTATTAAATAACATAACTCATTTCTTTATTTTATTACTCATAAAATATACAGCAATCTTCAGATACTGAAAGAATTCATGGGAGTTTCGAATTCAGTCACTATTTCATATGTACATGCTAGTTTCATCCTTTTAAAGAAAAAAAAGGACACGAAAAACCTGTGAACCTCCTGTTCCTGATTTGACTAACATAGCATATGTATTGTACATATTTCCAGTTAAAATGATTTTCAAAAAGAGACAAAAAAACGGGGGTTTGAACAAGCCATCACATAAAAGGATTGAGTGGTTTCATTTTTTTGAAGAAGTTAAAGCAAGCAAAACCTGTCAAAATACATTGATTATAAGACCAAGACAAATAATATAGATGTTTTTTTTTTTTTTTTCAACAGAAGAAAATCTAAATGCTGCTGTCCTACCATTGGTTTACAGTGTTTCTCCTCTCCAAGGGAGGCATGTTTTCCGCCTCGTATGCCTCGGAATAGTATCAGTGCTTTTCACAAACGTTGTAATACTTAGTGTGCATCATTGCTTTCGCTCATACAGCTGCCCCTACTCTCCTAACCTCCACTCAGTAACTAAAGAAGGCACAAAATGATGATGACATAAATATCACAAGAAAGAATACATGAATGAATAATTTACTTTCTAAAATATTTTCTAGAGGGCAAAGGACAGGTAGGTTTAATAACGCAAATGTTAAAAGTCCTGTTGCTCACATACCAGTATGCAAAATCTACATCCTAAATGGCACCCTATTCTTTATAGAGTACACTACTTTTGACCAGAACCCTATGGGCCCAGGTCAAAAGTAGTGTACTATAAAGGGAATAGGGTGCCATTGGGGATGGAATTTATTCGAAATTACTAATGAGAGCAAATACTACGATTTTTTGGTTCCCACAGAGGGTCAGGAGCTTAAGACATGAATGATTTTATTAAAATGTTTGTTCATAAAAAATAAATGATTTCCCCTCCTTCCACATGGATTACAGACAAGAGGCTAGGTGCGTTGACTGTCTTAGTGTGCGGATAAACATGACCATCACTCTCATAAAACTTAAATGAAACATCACTCCTTATGTTTTTTCTCAGCCCAAAACGCTCAATCCCATTTCTACTGTCAAAACAGGTTTTGAAAAGGCTTCTTCCACATCTTTTGGTCCATGTCTGTTTTTCACTCAGTGAAGTGCTACTATCTCCTAGGACTACAGGTTATTGCCGTCATAAGGTGTCCGTCTGTCTGTTGGCTGGACAGTTTCTACCGTTTAGGACCTTTGTGGGTAAAGGTAAAGGTGGGGTATAGCAGCAGCAGTTCCTCTGAAGTCCAGTATCTGCTGGAAGGACACCTGGTGGTACGAGAGGATGAGTGTGGCCAGCCAGCCTGTTGTGCCTCCCCCTCTCCCTCCCTCCCTCCATTTCTTTCTCTCCATCTGCGGGACTCTTAAGGCTCCTGTGCGGACTGTCTCGGCTCGTGCCCTCCCAAAGCTGGCTGTGGTGATTTAAGACACGGTGTGTATGTGTGTATTTGTTTGTGGCCTCTGCCCCACTTCACTGTCCATCCGCCTGCCCTTGGCTCCCCTCCTGGGCAGCGACCACCACCACCCTCAGTACGTCTCTGAGTCTGAGTCGTTGAGGTCCTCATCCTTGTAGAAGCCTCCATCGTGGTCGCGGTGGCCGATGTTGTTGAAGCTGCAGTAGGAGCTGTGCTCGCTGCGCAGCACGGGCAGGCTGTCGAAGGTCACACTCTTGGAGGGGCTGGTGGTGTAGTGGTTAATGGCACTGAAGGACAGGCTGGGCGCCGGGTTGCAGGGGGACACGGGCATCATGGTGGCCAGGATCAGCGCCAGGCAGTCCGCCACGTCTTTGTTGGGGGCGCAGGCCAAGGCAGGCGTGTAACCTGAGGGGTTCAAACAGAACAGCAGAGGGTCACTTCAGGAGCATCACCGTTTACTACAACGCTTTTGTTGAAAAACATGAAATAACACCAGGCTAGGCGATACAAAGTTAAGACAATAACCAAGCAGTGGATTAGAGAGAAACATTTGTGGACACATTGAGAAGAGAAGTACAGAAGAAAACAGTGTTAGCGTAATGGATCTTACCATTCTCATCGACTGCGAGCACGCTAGCACCCTTCGCTAGTAGCTCCTGCACCACCACCGTCAGACCATTTCTGGCTGCAACGTGTAACGGCCTGAGGAGAAAGTACCGTCAGATTAGCCAGCAGAAAATGAGGATACCTCCCAAATGCCAGACTATTCCCTATATAGTGTACTTCTTCTGACCAGGGCCCAATTAATACAGCTGAACCATACGTACGTCTGTAAGGCTGCGTTAGTCGAGTTGATGAGGTTCCTGTCTGTAATCTTCTCCAATATCAACAAGGCACTGGTTTCATGCCCCTTTAAAAACCAGAGTCAAACATGTCAGACCAAAATTTAAACCAGAGAGAGCCAACTGTTCAGATGAACGTCATCTTGATGTGGGGATGCTCACCTTACTGCAGGCCAGATGAAGAGCAGTGTTCTTGACTGCATCCTGCAGGGTGAGTTCTGCTTTGGCACTGCTCACCAACAGCTCTGACACAGACAGAGAAACATAAAGAAACTCAATGAGGAAATTAAGCAACTTATTAAAATATAAAACAGACAGGTTGAACTTAAGCCGGCTGGCGAGGCAAAGTGGAGGAGAGGGGGCTGCATACCGACGGCGTTGGTTTGTCCGTTCTCAGCAGCCATCATGAGGGAGGTCTTCCCGGAGGCGTCGGGGGAGTTGACCTGGGCGTTGTGGCCTAGCAGCAGCTGAAGACACTCCACGTGGTCCGTGAAGGCCGCTGCATGCAGGGGGGTCCTGGAGAGAGGAAACGTATTTCACCGATATCGTGTAGGACTGTTATAAACAAGTTTGTTCAATTAACCCTGTTTATACCATAGAAATATAAAATCACTAATAGATGTATTAAAAGTAATTATATTTCTATGGTTTCTACAATCCCTCATCCAACCCCAGAGGTCATTTTAACAACATTATTCTCCAGAAGAAAAGGACTTTGTCTTGTGCTGTAGTTACCGGTTCTTGGTGTCAGTGGCGTTGACAATGGCCGTCCCCAGAGTGTCAATCAGCATCTCTGCAGCCCCCTCGTTGTCATTGATCACAGCACAGTGGAGGGGGCTGAAGGAGTTGCCCTCAGTCTTGTGGAAAACCTCCTGTTCCAGCAGCACCTCTACACACGTGTCATGGCCTAGTGGAAGATTGATTCATTTAATTTATAATTAAAAGTAATAGGTTGCTCCAGCAGGAAACATTACATACAGGAAAAAGATGACGTCGCTGCAGACCACAACAATACTCTCAGAGAAAGCTAAAAATCTGACAATCCCTGACAAAGTCCTGTTTCAGTGTAAGGTCCTCCACTGAGAGTCATAACCCTTAATTCTGTTGTAGTCTTGTTCATTCCCCCACATGGCTCCGTCCACACCAATCGAATGCTTTTCAAGCCACAAGAGGGAGTGAATGAGTGTACACTTCATGGAGGAGAGAACAGAGCTACAGTCCAGTTAGTCAGTACGTACCGTTGTATGGCCTACCTAATTCAGGGACATGTTTACAGTGCTGAAGAGAGAAAATCAGAAAATATCTAGTGTTCCGTTAGTTCAGTACGTACCGTTGTAGCAGGCCCAGTGTAGTGGCGTGTAGCCCTGGTTGTCTGTGATGACGGGGAGGGTCTCCACTGACTGGGCGGCGTGTAGGAGCCCCCCCAGCACCCCGATGTGTCCGGATGCCGCCGCCAGGTGGACAGGGGTCCGCCCCTTACAGTCCCGAACCAGGAAGCTGGCGCTGTGCTGCAGCAGGGCCTCCACACACTCCTCATGACCCGTCACCGCCTGGGAGGAAGGGCGGGGAGACAAGAATGGATTTGAATAACTAATAATCAATGATATAATAATGAATCATCAATTATTTAAAATGATGTCTGGAGGCAGGTCCCTACAGGGATGAATACACCACTACCCATGGACAACTACTTTTCTGAAGATAATATGTATATTTGGGCATAACTTATATTCCATGCTAGATCCCACCCCAAAGCCATCCCTAGTAGTTCAATGGCCCCATCCCTAGATCAGAACAAGCCTCCCCGTCTCTTTCTGTGTGTGAGCGTATACAGCCAGCTCTCCTCCTCACCCCTCTGTGTAGCGCTGTTCTGCCCCACTTGTCTTTGGCTTCTATGCTGGCTCCCTTGTTGAGCAGTGAGTACACACAGTCTGTGTGTCCGCTCAGCACCGACAGCATCAGAGGGGTTCTGATACACAAGAGAACAAGGTCATATTACAAACTGGTAATAACTAAGTTGAGTCCCAAATGGCAACCTATTCCCTATATGGTACACTACCTTTGACCTGAGCCCATAGGGTTCTGGTTTAAAGTAGTGCACCAAGTAGGGCATAGGGTGCCATTTGGGACGTATACCTAGTGTCAAAATCTCTTTATTTCAGGAATTGTATCCAAAACCCAATTGACTTACTGTCCATTCCCGTCTTGAACGTCCACTGCACTCTGGAGGTCAGCATTTCCAATCAGCAAACGCAAACACTCTGAATGACCGTTGGTAGCTAGAGGAGGATAAATACAGAGGATAGAAGAATGTGAGATGATTGACCGTCAGTAGCTAGAGGAGGCTAAACAGAGAGGATATAAGAATGTGAGATGATTGACCGTTGGTAGCTAGAGGAGGCTAAACAGAGAGGATATGAGCTGATTGCTGGACGACTATTACCTTCACATGAACAGACAGATTTCTAGAACAGTGGTATTGGTAGATGACATCCTCATGATGTTAACACAGCAGATAATAAATCATTTTGGGGCTGAGGCCCTCGAAGCCTGTCACCTGCTAGCTGTGTACCTGGCTCTGGATAGAAGTCCCCCTGTGCACTGATCTAGGATCAGCTTACCCTCCCCAGATCCTCAACCATTAGTGGGGAACATGACAAAAAATGTCCTTAGATCAGTGTGTAGTGGGCATTTCACACTATACTATATAAACATCCCTAGAGTGGACATTGGCGTCGTAGCAACATGACCAAACAAATGTCCATCTTGGTCAGGAAAACTTTTGAATTACAGAATCTCTAGGTCTTACGTGATATCCTATGCATACCTGCAGCGTGGATGGGGGTCCTCTTCAGGGTGAAGTCTTTAACCAGGATGGAGGCTCCCTGGTTGATGAGGACGTCAACACACTCCACATGGCCTTTAAAGGCAGCCAGGTCCAGAGGGGTGCGCCCCTGGCTGTTCCTCACGTCTAGATCCAGCAGAGACTGAACCAGGACCTCCATAGCATGGTGGTGGCCGTGGTACGCCTGAATGGAAACAAACACACAGTCTGAAGCAAAGTCCAGTGGTATGCCTGAACAGATATACACTCCTAATATAATCAATGTCCTATAGTAGACCAGTGGTATGCCTAATATAATCAATGTCCTATAGTAGACCAGTGGTATGCCTGAACAGAAACAGTCCTAGACCTCTAAAGTAGACCAGTGTCTCTCAAATCGGGTGCCCATTTTAGCTCCCGCCCAGCATCAACATAGGAGGTCCCTGTCAAGTGTGAGATTTAGAAACAAACACTCTACTTCTCCTCTGTTGGAGGTTGATTAACTCAAATGGCAAAATAAGGAAATCATCACTGTGTCAAAATATGCATGTATTTTACACTAATCAGGAACAGATAGGAACATGGTGTGTGAGTGTCTGGACAATCAACTTTTCGTAGAAAAACAACAACACCATGCCTGCATCCCAGATAGCACCCTATGTCCCATGTAGTGCACTACTTTTGATCTGGGCCCATAAGGCTCTGGTCAAAAGTAGTGCACTAAATAGGGAATAGGGTGCCATTTGTCATGTGGCGAGACACCTACAGGAGCAGGTAGGCTTTACTCACAGCTAAGTGTAGGGGGCTGATGGGAGCTCTGACATCAGAGTCGTTCAGGATGTCTGTCCCTGAGGTTTCCATTAGCTGGGGAAAGACAAGGACGGGCCAGTTTAGACTTGTAACATATTTACTTTGAAGGTTAGTCTAGTAGCATGTTTAATGTTGTAAATCTCAGTGACCAGCCCCTGCAGACATACTGGGGTGTTGCAGTCGTATCTTAAACAAGCTAGTGTGAGGAAAAGTAACCAACTGGTACTTACCACATCTAAAGGTGTTTCACTTGCAATCTGGAAAAAGAACATCAAGAGTGACGATGCGGCCACGACAAACATGCAACCACACCTTAAAACCTACTGAATATCAACGTCTGTGTCCCAAATGGCACCCTATTCCCTATATAGTGCATTACTTTTGACCAGAGCCCTATGGGCCCTACAGCCATTTGGGACGCAGACAAAATGGTCTGTGGATGCAGGGCGTCCAGTATCCTGTGGTTCTGACTCACCAGCTCCAGACAGAGGCGGTGTCCGTACGCAGATGCGTAATGGACTGCGTTGTAGCCCTGATTGTCCCTGATCCCTGGGTTAGCGTCGTTTCGCAGCAAATATTCCAGACACCTAGAGGTCAGAGGTCAAGAGTTCACTAATCATTATACCAACATCAAGACAGACAGATAAGCAAGCAGAGACACTTTCCCAAAAGGAGACGTGGCCAAGCTTTCACACTGCAGATTTAACAACACTATTATGCATTCAAACACGGCCAACAACATACTCTAGACTACAGTGAAATGTGAAAGGTCATGGCACCACAACATACTCTCCAGACTACAGTGAAATGTGAAAGGTCATGGCACCACAACATTCTCTCCAGACTACAGTGAAATGTGAAAGGTCATGGCACCACAACACACACAACAGTAAGAGAGGTGTGAGACGTACTTTCCGTCTGTGTCGGAGGCAGCAGCGTAGTGGAGCGGGGTGCAACCCCTCTTATCCAGATCGTTCACACTGGCCCCAGACCCCACCAAGGCAAACAGACACTGGTAGTTACAATTGGCTGCCGCATAATGCAGAGGACTCCTAGAAGAACGCACAGAAACCATTCAACATCAACAACAGAAACAGCTTATTGGAGCTGTAAAACATTTACATTTTAAATTTACGTCATTTAGCAGAAACTCTTATCAAGTGCGACTTACAGGAGCAATTAGGGTTAAGTGCCTTGCTGCAGGGCACATATACACATTTTTCACCTAGTCGGGTAGGGGATTCGAACCAGCAACGCTCTTAACCGCTAGGCTACCTGCCGCCCAATATTTCCCATAATAATTCCTATATGCCCCTATACTATATTCCCCATTATCATAAAGATCACATATGAAAGTTATTTGATGCCACAGACCTTCCGAAGCTGTCCTTTCTGTTGAAGTCTGCCCCTGTGTTGAGCAGCAGATTCAGACAGTCCAGGTTCCTGGTAATAAGATATCAAGTTCAGAAAGGCCCTCGCACATCTGAGCTATCAGGTGGATGGTAACAAGATATCAAGTTCAGAAAGGCTCTCGTACATCTGAGCTATCAGGTGGATGGTAACAAGATATCAAGTTCAGAAAGGCTCTCGTACATCTGAGCTATCAGGTGGATGGTAACAAGATATCAAGTTCAGAAAGGCTCTCGTACATCTGAGCTATCAGGTGGATGGTAACAATGAGAACCTGAAAGAAAAGAGAAACCCGTACACTGCTCTTGCTAGTATCACTGTTTTTTATAACGCTAATAAAAGCAATAATAAAAAGTGATACTAGCAAGAGCTCTCTTCTCTTTCAAGAAGATATAAAGACAATTTAGACCAGAGCGCAAGTCAATACCACCATGGCATGGAACCACATTATACAGAAATGATACCGCAGTAATGATCTATACGATTTTTTAAATAAATCTAAACAATACTGCTAAACAATGTGAAATGTAAGAGTGTGAATATGTGTTTGTTCTTTCTGGTGGCTTTCCAGTTCATGAACTAAATATTCCTTGGTGTAAAGCCTGGACCAGTCCACTCACCCTCCAGCTGCCGCAGCATGTAAACAGGTCCTTCCAAAGTCGTCAGGGGTGTCTATATCAAAGCCTGATGAGAGGAGCTTCCGACAGCAGTCAGAGAACCCACTGAGAGCAGCCAGGTGGAGGGGGAACATCCCATGGACGCCTCGCCTGCAACACATTTTTACATTTTAGACTTTAAGCAGACACTCTTATCCAGAGCGACTTACAGTTAATTCAGCTAAGATTGGAAACAGCACCACATCACAGTCCTCATTAAACCCCACAGCAGATTAACACATTAGCATGCTGCAATGCACTGTCTATCAACCCCCCACACACCACAATGTGTTGAGCATAGTCTCCAAGTGGGAATTCGGTCAATGACAGAATTGCAGATGCATGTGTTCTCACTTGGCTGTGTCAGCTCCGTTCGTGATGAGTGTATTGATGAGTAACTCGTGGCCGTAGCGAGCAGAGATGTGCAGGGGTGTGTTTCCATTCTTATCTTCACAGTCGATCTCAGCACCTACAGAACACACACACACGTCAACCACTTGACCCTAGAGTCATCATGAAGCTTCATGTTCAACCACATTGCAAGTAACATTGCTCTGTGCCAGTGAATCATGGTTTGAAGACAAAAGACAATGCTGAAGAGCCTACTGGTTCATATATATTCAGTTGAGAGCATTCACAGCGACTCACCATTCTGGATGATGGCTTGAGATCTGGAGAAGCGTCCGTGGATGGCCGTCATGTGGAGGGGGGTCTTTCCATCTTTACTCTGCAGATAGAAAGACAAAGATGGTTCACACGGCAGTCTGTGCTGCTGACAACAGGCAAAATCAAACACGTATTGGAGGAGCGCTTGATTGCATTTAGTTTGCAATGTTAGCACTATTCCATTGGTATTTGAATGTAGACCAGGGCCAAATAGTAAGCCGTGTGCTGCGTCAGTGGGTGCGTCCCAAATGGCACCCTATTCCCTTTATAGTGCACTACTTTTTGAAACAAAGTAGTGTACTTATAAAGGGAACAGGGTGCCATTTGGGACACAGCCAGAGTCATCACGGCGCCTTACTCTATGGGCCCCTGGTCAAAAGTAGTGCACTACATAGGGAATAGGGTGTTATTGAGTTCAGACACAGTGTTGGTCATCCGGTCTCCTCACCTTGATGTTGACGAGGGCACCGTTGCCCACCAGCAGCTCCAGGCAGAGCGCCCCATGGCGCGAGGCGGCCGTGAAGTGGAGTGGGGCGAAACCCTTCTCGTTCACCTGGTTCACGTTGGCGCCGCACTCGATCAGCTCATTCACCACCACGTCCTGCCCGTTGTAGCATGCCACGTGGAGGGGGGTGTTACCGTACCCATTGGGCTCATTTATCTGGAGGGAGCAAGGGAGGGAAAATAGTGGAGAGAGAGAGAGAGAGAGAACAAAACAATACATTCCTGATCAGGTCACTTGGTTATGAAAACCCCCTGGTCCAACCTCTCTCTCTTCATTACTTGGTTATGAAAACCCCCTACACATTTGAATGCGTGTTGACTCACATCCACACCAAGGTCCAGGAGGTACTTGACCACACTGATCATTCCACTGGAGGCTGCAGAGTGGAGAGGGGTGTAGGCCTTCTTGTCTTTACAGGACACCTCTGATCCATGAGAGGCCAGCAGTTTCACCACCTCAATGTGCCCTATGGTAGAGAGAGCGAGGGATAGATAGATAAGATAGAGAGTGAGTGAGTGAATGAGTGAGTGAGTGAGTGAGTGAGTGAGTGAGAGAGAGGAGGGAGATAGTAAGGGGGTTAAGAGAGAAACAGAGATACACAGACACAGAGATAGGCAGAGAGAGGGAGAGATAGATTTGTTTACAGTGGTACACAGCACCATAAGCAACACCTACATCATGTTAGTACAACTGAAAACATCTTATCAACCTACTTAGTACATCATTCTGACATAACACTCTAGACGTGGCTCATACAGCTGAGCTGTGAGACTAAAACACAATCCATTCATTCATTCATTCATTCATTCATTCACTGGTAAAGAACATTAGTCAGAATGTAAATGATGTGGTAAACTCATCACCCATGTAAGCAGCCCAGTGGATTGCTCGGCGGTCCTTCTTGTCAAAGGCATTAATGTTGGCTCCTCTGGAGAGAAGCAGCCTCACCATCTAACAGGGAGAGGAGAGAGAAACAAAACACAGGCTGAGGAAAACTAAACAGCACAATCTGCAAAATCTGGCTTCAAAGCCTCCCCTTAAAAAAGAAAATATATAATATTTTTTATTCACAATGAATGAAAGATAACATGTAAAGACATGGTACATTTCTCCCCTTTTAGTCCCCCTTTGACCCCCCCCCCCCCCCCCCAGAATGCCTCCAAACACATTTAAAAAGAAAGGGAAAGTAATTGAGTTACATGTCAGAAAACAAAACAAAAGTATACAACAACGTTACTTCAATTCAAGCAAAAATGTAATAGCCTAACAATTTCAGGTGATTAAGTGATCTTATAGGCCTTTATCAGTAATCTCAAGGGGCGGGGGTGGGGCCAAGAGTACTCATCTGGAGGAAGTGTTTGGAGCTGTTCAAAATAGGATATCATCGGGTCCCAGGAGGAATAAAATGAGTTGGTTGACCCTCGAATGGTAACTTCATTTTTTTCTCATTTTAGGAACAGCATCAGATCTTTGAGCCAAAGAGAGGCTAAGGGAGGATTGATAGATTTCCAATCCAATAAAATCTTTCTGCGGGCTAACAGGGAGGCAAAGACAATGGCATCTAGCTGTCTATTGGTCAGAGAAGGATTGTTGTTTGGTACTCCAAAAATAGCAATTTCTGCACTAGGCTGCAACTTTATATCAAATGCTTCAGAAAGGGTTTTAAATATAATGGACAAATAATCTGCCAGACAGGTACAGGACCAGAACATGTGGGTCAAGTCCCCCAAGGAGCTTTTACACCTGACACATGTACCATCAATATTTGGGTAGAATTTGGACAATCTGGCCTTACTGAAATGGATACGTTGAAGTACCTTAAACTGTATAAGGCTGAGCCGGACACAAGAGGAGCTTCCATTTACCCCAAGTAAGGCACTATTCCAGACTTCATCAGAGATCTCTCTACCAAGTTCCATTTCCCACTCAGATCGGATTTTATTCAAAGCCTCCTCTGAACAAACTCAAGCATACAACTAGGGCTGTGATGGTCATGGAACTTCAGGTGTCGGTGATTGGCGTGGCTTATGTACGCGGTCATCGACTAAACTGACAGCCGACAGGGGGGCGGGGCGGACATTAGCAAAGGAAAACATTAGCACGTTTAGGCCAGTCTTGCTCTCAAGTTTGGGGAAGCTAATTTTCACCATGAAAAAATATAAAGCATTCCATGCATCATCACATTTGCAAACTTATGTAAAATAGCTGACTATTCCTAATGTGAATAGTAAATTGGATAGTCATAATTTAGGCTAATAATATAACTCAGTCATTGTTCGCAAAAAAGGCTGTTCAATGCAGCGCGTGGTGGAGTAGGTTTCTTTTCACTGGAAAAATGTGGCCTTTTATTATTTTAAAATCATGCAATTCTACTACACTTTATATGACTAGAGAGATTAGCAGAATCTTTTTCAATACGACTTTCAAGTGGCACTGACCCAGTGATAGACAGTGAATATGCACACTCACCGGGGATATAGCGATGTCAATAATACTGTTCCCTCAATTAAAGTTGAGGATTTTGATCATTAAAAGACATTAGTATTTTCATCTTCTTCTCTTTGAAGCAATAAGCCAATTGCTTCCCAAACTATGTTTTCCCACCATTGTATTTTGAAAAATTGCGATATGCCTGGCTGAGCCTCTCTTTCACTGACATTCACAACTCAACAGTCATCTATTTGGAAGCCTATTTGCCGCACCCGCTGCCTTCCGACAGGCTACGCGATTTAAAACAATCCAGAAGAAGCTAATGATCATGCTTTCTGGTATAGTACACACACGTAACATGTAGGATTCCCGGAATATGTTCTTTATTCTCATTATTAATTCATTATAATCAGTGGTTTAATTAGAGTATGATTGGCAAAATAAAACAATGGGCCTATGGTAATGCAACATTAGTGATTCAAGGAAACTAGCCTATTTTGTTTGTTTATTTGCTCGGGCATCTGAATAACAATTATACATGTACAATAATTTCACATAGCTTATTCTTTTAACATTGAATAGCCTATAAATGGTTATTACAGCTTAGTTATTAAAACTTAATTTCTCACAAGAATGAGGTTGTGAATTGGGAGGTTCAGCTCCGTCTGGGCCTTACTAGGTCCCTCTTTTAAATCGCCAGCTCTGCTAAAAAGTACCCACCAGAGTTCTACATAGGCCTAGAACCCAGCCTGTGCTCTGGCTTCACGTTGATGGTGACAGCGAGATGGAGATTGTGGCCAAAGCAATTTAGCCAAGGCCAGTTCAGTTGCCTCACTTCAGCCACAATGTTGGCCCCGTTGTCTGTGGCGATACAGGACATTAGATTTTCGTCAAGGAATCCCGAACGCAGGGCTTCGGAGAGTTTGTCGGTTGTGTGGTATTCCGGAATGTAGGTTGTTTCCAAACAGTTGGATTTCAGTGTCCAGTCTTTCGTCAGATAGTGCAATGTTAGGTTCATGTAAGGAGTCATATTTACACTTGACCACATGTCCGTCCGTATTCAGTGCAAAAATAAACAAATCTACGTCCTTTAGCTCTGTCTGAACCTCCCCCTTCACCTTGTTGAACAAGGTAGGGACCGCTGTTTAAGACAAATACTTTTTCCCCGGTAACTCGTATAGTCTGTCAAATTTCCGGAGCATTTATTTGAAGGCGGGTTTCTCCACCGTTCGTAAAGGCACCATTCCTATGACTAAATAACGAGTTACAGTGTCTGGCAGTGCTCGCCTCTTATCGGTGTCCTGTTTGTGGTGCTGGAATTCTTAGTAGGTAGCCTATGGGTTTTGCGCATATTCTGCAAACAGGCTGGTCCAAGTCATCTGGTTCTCCATTATCGTTATGTGTGAAACTGAAATGTGCCCAAATAGGTTATGGTTTTTTTTGCAATGAGAGCCATCTACTGTAACAATAAAAAAGGCCAGAAGCTACCCCCCCCCCCCCAGCCTGTAGGCTATAGATCTATAGGTACTATAGTTACCCCCGGCCCCCACTTTTCACCCCCCCCCCCCCTTCAATTAACCTCAATTGACCTTCAAAGATTCTCTCCTATCCGCGCATACAGCAGATTTGGTGATTGCGGCGCATCAAAAGATAGTTGGAGAGAGGAGATATAGACAGTTTAATAGATGGACTAAGTCAGCAAAACAATACCATATAATCAATAGTTAACACTCCCACTATGGATAAAGTATATCTACATTAAAATAAAGGTGATAAAACATTTTATGGAGAGAAAAATCACACTTCTTTTTGGTTATGACGGTTATTTTATTTTCATGGCGTTCTTCATCCAAAACCGTCAATGTCACGGTTATCCAATTACCGTCACAGCCCTACATACAACCATTGTAAGTAATCAGATGCACAGTAAGCTCAACGTGGGGATAGGACAGGTATAAAGTGTAGACTACAGTGTGTAATCATGTCCATGCTAATTGCTAACCTCCTGGTGTCCGCTGAAGGCTGCATGGTGCAGCGCCGTGCGCCCGGCCCGGTCTGACACGTTCACGTTGCTGAGGAGAGGGACCAGGGCCTCGGCACAGCGGACTGCCTTATTGGCCGCAGCGATGTGGAGCGGCGTTTGCCAGTTTTTGTCCCTGGCGTTCACATCAGCAGAGTGTTTCAATAACACCTGGACAGCCTCCTACGGGAACACAGTTCATATCATGTTCAACTTTGTTTAAAGTGCATTTAAAAATCACAACACACTTAATAGTCAAACGCATATGCACAGGAGTGTTTGTGAGGGCTGACAGTATCAGTACACGTACCTCACTGCAGGAAGCCACGGCCCGGTGCAGAGGAGTGAGCCACTTGTTGTCTTTGGCATTTACTCTGGCTCCTGGGACACAGACAGAAAAACAGGTGACAGACCGACTATAGGGTTAGTTAGGTCACTGGGATTGATTAGGCAACATCCTTTAAATAGCTGGAGCACAGAAAGGAGGTGTCCAAAACAACACCCTATTACCTTTATAGTGCACTACTTCTGATCAGGGCCCAGGTCAAAAGTAGTGCACTATATAGGGAATATGGTGCCATTTGGAACGCGCACAAAGCCTCTTGTAGAGCGCTATTCCGGGACAGGGACTTTCATTACACAGCAACACTAAAGAAAATGTCACTGAGTGGAGAGGAGTAGGAGGAGCCCAGCCAACGTGAGACGAGGTGCAACACAAAATCATGAGGGCATTCGGAAGGAAAAGGTTTGAATGTCGCTCACAATTAAAATCTGGATGCTTCACTTATCAAGTTAAAATAGGGACGTTTCAGCTGTCAACGGCCTTAATTAAAATTACCTTTTAAACACATCAGCTGCACATAAGATCTGAATGGGGATAAGTATGAGGGAAACGGTCACATTCAAACACAACCAGCATCAAAACAGAAGTCAAAGTCCGACGGACATGAGTCATAGCGTAATCCATCTCATCAATGATAACCTTACCTGATAGTATGAGCAGCTCTAGAATTTCTGCATCTCCTAGATAGGCAGCTGCATGCAACGGTGTCCGCTTCTCATTGTCCTGTAGGGAAGAGCAAATAAGTGTTATAGCCATTTCATATTCAGCTAGTATGGATACAGGAATACATTTGATTTTAAAATCGTACTAGTTTAGCAATACATTCTTATGGCTTGGATAATTCAGCTGGCAGCTGGATATTTATGTCTCTAACCAGCCTATACTGCAACTAGGCTACATACTGCAACTAGGCTACATACTGCAACTAGGCTACATACTGCAACTAGGCTACATACTGCAACTAGGCTACATACTGCAACTAGCTTACACTAACTAGGCTACATACTGCAACTAGGCTACATACTGCAACTAGGCTACATACTGCAACTAGGCTACATACTGCAACTAGGCTACATACTGCAACTAGGCTACATACTGCAACTAGGCTACATACTGCAACTAGCTTACACTAACTAGGGAATACTGTAACTAGGCTATACTGTAACTAGTCTATACTGTAACTAGGCTATACTGTAACTAGGGAATACTGTAACTAGGCTATACTGTAACTAGGCTATACTGTAACTAGGGAATACTGTAACTAGGCTATACTGTAACTAGGCTATACTGTAACTAGGGAATACTGTAACTAGGCTATACTGTAACTAGGCTATACTGTAACTAGGCTATACTGTAACTAGGCTATACTGTAACTAGGCTATACTGTAACTAGGCTATACTGTAACTAGGCTATACTGTAACTAGGCTATACTGTAACTTCAACATAGTGTATGGCTTTATGAAAACAAGTATGCTATTGCACGAAGTACATACTCTAACGCAGGGTTTACCAAACTCGGTCCTGGGGCCCCCACTGGGTGCACGTTTTGGTTTCTGCCCTAGCACTACACAGCTGATTCAAATAATCAAAGCTTGATGATTAGGTTATTTGAATCAGCTGTGTAGTGCTAGGACAAAAAACTACATTTGTACCCAGGGGGGACCACTTGACAGAGTTTGTGTAAAGTGACAGATACTGAACAAGGTGCATACGGCTGATGGAAGGAGGCATCTGTTCTGATCAGGCTAAAATATGTGATTTCGGTAGGGTTGCAAAATTCCAGTAACTTTCCCCAAAATCAGAGGTTTTTCCAGAAATCCTGGTTAGACAGAGGATTCCGGAATTCCTGCTTATTCCCTTCTGATTCAGGAATCTTCATATTGGGATTTCTGGAAAATCTAGGCATTTAAGTTACCAGAATTGTGCAACCTTAGATTTTGGCAACAAATTACTTAAGTTATAAATGTGAAAAAATAGTGTGTTCCTATCCGGAGGACAGACAGGAGGGTGGAAATAATGGTAGGAAACAGCTGGGATGATTACCTGAACATTCACATCCTCTTTCTGAAATATGAGGGAGCGCACTTCATCTGGGTCCACATTGAAGATGGCTTTCAGCAGGCCAGGCTGGAAGAGAGAGAGAGGGAGAGAGGGACAGAGAGAGGGACAGAGGGACAGAGAGGGAGGGGGAGAGAGGGACAGAGAGAGAGAGGGACAGAGAGAGGGACAGAGAGTCAATCATTGATTTGAACAGTCAGTGCCTCTCAAAAGACCTGTTACTATTCACTCAGCTTTGCTAAAACCAACACAAAAGGAACAATCCAAGAATAAAAACCAAGTAGGTTAAAATTCCAACTCTATAGTGAGACATTGAGTCAGTACTATTTGTATTTATTATGGATCCCCAATAGGCAGCAGCTACTCTTCCTGGGTCCAGCAAAATTAAGGCAGTTATACATTTAAAAAAACATTACAATACATTCATAACAGATTTCACAACATATTAAGTGTGTGCCCTCAGGCCTCTACTCTACTACCTGGGGGCACACACTTTCTAGTAGGCTTAAATTGAAGATATGGCAAATAGGAGTGGCAATATCGTCTGCTATTATCCTCTGTAATTTTACATCCAAGTTGTCAGACCCCGGTGGCTTGTCATTGTTGATCGACAATAATACTTTTTTTACCTCTTCCACACTTACTCAAAATTACTATGCTTGTCTTTCCTAATTTGGTCAGATATACTTGGATGTGTAGTGTCAGCGTTTGTTGCTGGCATGTCGTGCCTACAGTGGCTTGCAAAAGTATTCACCCCCCTTGGCATTTTTCCAATTTTGTTGCCTTATAACCTGGAATTAAAATGGATTTTTGGGGGGTTTGTATCATTTGCTTTACACACCACGCCTACCACTTTGAAGATGCAAAATATTTTTTATTGTGAAACAAACAAGAAATAAGACAAAAGAAACTTGAGCGTGCATAACTACTCACCCCCCCCAAAGTCAATACTTTGTAGAGCCACCTTTTGCAGCAATTACAGCTGCAAGTCTCTTGGGGTGTCTCTATAAGCTTGGCACATCTAGCCACTGGGATTTTTGCCCATTCTTCAAGGCAAAACTGCTCCAGCTCCTTCAAGTTGGATGGGTTCCGCTGGTGTACAGCAATCTTTAAGTCATACCACAGATTCACAATTGGATTGAGGTCTGGGCTTTGACTAGGCCATTCCAAAACATTTTAAAATGTTTCCCCTTAAACCACTCGAGTGTTGCTTTAGCAGTATGCTTAGGGTCATTGTCCTGCTGGAAGGTGAACCTCCATCCCAGTCTCAAATCTCTGGATGACTGAAACACGTTTCCCTCAAGAATTTCCCTGTATTTAGCGCCATCCATCATTCCTTCAATTCTGACCAGTTTCCCAGTCCCTGCCGATGAAAAACATCACCACAGCATGCTTCACTGTGGGGATGGTGTTCTCGGGGTGATGAGAGGTGTTGGGTTTGCGCCAGACATAGTGTTTTCCTTGATGGCCAAAAAGCTCAATTTTAGTCTCATCTGACCAAAGTACCTTCTTCCATATGTTTGAGGAGTCTCCAACATGCCTTTTGGCGAACACCAAACGTGTTTGCTTCTTTTTTTCCTGGCCACTCTTCCGTAAATCCCAGCTCTGTGGAGTGTACGGCTTAAAGTGGTCCTATGGACAGATAATCCAATCTACGCTGTGGAGCTTTGCAGCTCCTTCAGGGTTATCTTTGGTCTCTTTGTTGCCCCTCTGATTAATGCCCTCCTTGCCTGGTCCGTGAGTTTTGGTGGGCGGCCCTCTCTGGGCAGGTTTGTTGTGGTGCCATATTCTTTCAATTTTTTTACAATGGATCTAAAAATGGTGCTCCGTGGGATGTTCAAAGTTTTTGATATTTTTTTTATAACCCAACCCTGATCTGTACTTCTCCACAACTTTGTCCCTGACCTGTTTGGAGAGCTCCTTGGTCTTCGTGGTGCAGCTTGCTTGGTGGTACCCCTTGCTTAGCGGTGTTGCAGACTCTGTGGCCTTTCAGAACAGGTGTATATATACACTGAGATCATGTGACAGATCATGTGACACTTAGATTGCACACAGGTGGACTTTATTTAACTAATTATGTGACTTCTGAAGGTAATTGGTTGCACCAGATCTTATTTAGGGGCTTCATAGCAAAGGGGGTGAATACATACGCACAAACCACTTTTCCTATATTTTTTGAAACAAGTTATTTTTTTCATCTCACTTCACCAATTTGGACTATTTTGTTACATGAAATCCAAATAAAAATCCATTTAAATTACAGGTTGTAATGCAACAAAATAGGAAAAACGCCAAGTGGGATGAATACTTTTGCAAGGCACTGTAAATTTGCTAATCTTGCCAAAAAAATCATTAAAGTAGTTAATGTGGGTTTTGTGATGAAAGAGCCATCTGATTCAATGAATGATGGAGAGGAGTTTGCCTTGTTGCCCAACATTTCATTTAAGGTCGTCCAATGCTTTTTACTATCATTCTTAATGTCATCTATCTTTGTTTCATAGTGTAGTTTCTTCTTTTTATTCAGCTTAGTCACGTTTCTCAATTTGCAGTACGTTTGCCAATCGGTTGTACAGCCAGACCTATTTTCCATCTCTTTTGCCTCTTCCCTCTCAACCATACAATTTTTTAATTCCTCATCAATCCACGGGGAATTAACAGTTTTTACAGTCATTTTCTTAAATGGGTGCATGCTTATTAGTAACTGGAATAAGCAATTACATAAATGTGTAAAGTGCAGAGTCTGGTTGCTCGTCATTACACACCACAGACCAACAAATATTCTTCACATCAACAACATAGGAATCACTACAGAACTTCTTGTATGACCTCATACACAATATTAGGTCCAGCCTTTGGAACTTTGGTTTTCCTAGATATGGCTACTATATTGTGATCACTACATCCGATGGATTTGGATACTGCTTTCAAACTAATTTCTGCAGCATTAGTAAAGATATGACCAATACATGTTGATGATTTCATTCCTGTACTGTTTGTAACTACCCTGGTAGGTTGATTGATAACCTGAACCAGGTTGCAGGCACTAGTTACAGTTTGAAGCTCTCGAGTGAGCAGCCTGATGAAAGCCAGTCAATATTTAAAAATCACCCAGAAAGTATCCCTCTCTATTGATATCACATATTATCAAGCATTTCACACATGTTATCCAGATACTGACTGTTAGCACTTGGTGGTCTATAGCAACTTCCCACCAGAATGGGCTTTAGGTGAGGCAGGTGAACCTGTAGCCATATTACTTCAACAGTATTTAACATGAGATCCTCTCAAAGCTTTACAGGAATGTGGTTCTGAATATAGACCGCAACACCGCCCCATTGGCATTTCTGTTTTTTCTGTAAATGTTATAACCTAGTATTTCTACCACTGTATCATCAAAGGTATTATCTAAGTGAGTTTCAGAGAATGTCAGAATATGAATGTAATCTGTTATTAGCAAATTATTGATTTCATTAACCGTGTTCCTTAAGCTACACATGTTAACGTGGGCTATTTTAACACTTTTCTGGGATGCTTGCATATTTTTCTTGCTTTACTGGGAAGCTTAGCAGAGGTAGACATACTCAGGTTATTTTATTAGTGCAGGGTGAGATGCACACAGTGGACTTCCTACTAGGGCACACCACCTTAGTGCTAACAGTATTACTCTGGTTCATAAGCATATGATTACTGCATACAATAGCTGTAGGATCAGCAGAGGCATTCCGGGCAGTAAGAGGAACATAAATTAGGCTATTTGCATTGTGTCTTCCAACGCCCCTAGGATACTGTACATTTGCTGAATCATTATGACAACTCAGCGACACAATGGTAGGGATTAAATGAGCTGGACGTGGGTCATTGATAAGTCATTGTCTCAACGCAGCCTTATAACGCTGTGAAAGGATCCAGGAACCCAAATGATTTGGGTGGATCCCATCCTCCTTATAATACGAGCTTTGTTTCCAGAAGGTATCAAAATTGTCAATAAATAACCATGGAGACAACCTCATTGTTGCTGTGCAAAGGCAGCTAACCTGGAGTCCTTTAGCCCAATACCTCATGACGGTATGGAGAGAAAAATAACTCATCCTCCTCCTCAACAACCACAATACACAGACACCACTCATTCACTCAGAAAACACACGCTAGTCCCAGTGTCCAACGAAAATTCCTTCTAGAAAACGTCAGAGCTGAGAGCAGCAACTTCCCCCGAGCTGCAGGGTTTATGAGGAGAAAGAAAACAATCCCCTGACCATCTCACACACACACAAAGAGGGTGGCAGCTACCCAGTCGATTCAAAGATGAAACCAGGCAACGTGACCTCATCTACAGTCAACCATTAACCCCCCGCCCCCGTTCTGTTTACAGTCTCTACACTCTGGATAGAAGTCCAAAGTCCTATTCTTAGACAGCAAGAAGCATTTATCCTTTTTTGAAAAAAGAAAATACTCGGTGGAACATGACATTCCTGTAGAGATGAGGGGAGTATCTCTGTAGAATGTCTTATACATGACCTTCCCACCCAGGACCCTGCCTCCCATCACAACAGAGTGAAGAAGCAGAGGAAGAGACACATTTTTTTTACAGGGTGACTAATCACACACAGTCCTGGTTTCCTGTCCTCACTTCCCTTCCAGAGAGAGCAGCGGCTATTCAACAAACAGCCCCAAAGCGCTACATTACACAACAGGGCTTTTACTGAAATAGGACATTTTTATACATGCTGCTGGGCACATAGAAATCCTATAAATCTACTACATGTTTTATATGTAAATCTGTGTCTGGGCTCCTCTCCAAATCACAAAGGCCCAAGATTGAAGGGGGAATTGATTGAAGCATCAACATGCAGCCAGATATTGTACAGCTCATCCATTACGGTAACACCTCTGATAATATAATACCCCACTGACCTCCAGCCTCCAGGGCGGCATGCAAGGCAGCAGCACCACTCAAACTGCAATACAGTGTTTCTGATCCATAACACTGGGTATGAGAGCCATGTGTCTGCTGGTGATCATTGGGGCTGTTATGTTTTTTCCATTGCAAACCTGGAGGGAAGGGGTACTGACTGACTGGCCTGGAGGATAGTGAGCACGCTCTCTGTGGGCAGGGGATCCCTTCCACTGCTGCATCCCAAACGATGTAGTGTAAGTGCACTAACTTTTGACCAGGGAGCATAGGGCTATGGTCAAAAGTAGTTCACTACATTGTAGCTGTGCCATTTGGGACGCACAGAGGCTCTGAGGGCCTGATTGCCCATGAGAGAGCCAGATGGAACATTTCCTGGCTTGCCACAAACCCTTTAACTCTTCAGTGACTTAATCCACGCTGCCAACAAGTAAACTCACTGGGTGAAATTAGCCAACTCACAGACTGTTGTTAACTTTCCATTAAGTTTCATTATGATAACACTGACAAGCACTTCCCATCTCTCCGAGGGACGGTTGCGAAGACAAAGGCTTGGACAGCAACTGATTATATCGTTGTTCTTTATTAATAGAAAAAATATGACCAGTAGGATCACCACTATTTTCTAGTGTATTCTGAATAGGTAGACAGACAGCTAGCTGGCTTTACGCTACAGCTCCAGCCTGCATGTGTACGTTCAGCACCTTTCATCTTTATTTGGATCCCAATTAGCTGAAGCCATGACTTCCTGTTCCTGGGGTCCATTCCTCACATCCACATCCTTTACCTCTATTCATTAGTATTCCAGAAAGTACCCTTCATTAGCATTCCATAAGTGCATCGATGACGTCGTCCCCACAGTGACCGTACGTACATACCCCAACCAGAAGCCATGGATTACAGGCAACATCCACACTGAGCTAAAGGGTAGAGCTGCCGCTTTCAAGGAGCGGGACTCTAACCCGGACGCTTATTAAATTATATATAGCTAGCGCTCTCTCTTGCTTCTTAATTTTTTTAGAAATTAATTTGTTCAATACTGTTCAACTATTGTCTTTCTCTCTCTTTGAGTCAACTACTTACCACATTTTATGCACTGCAGTGCTAGCTAGCTGTAGCTTATGCTTTCAGTACTAGATTCATTTTCTGATCATTTGATTGGGTGGACAACATGTCAGTTCATGCTGCAAGAGCTCCGATAGGTTGGAGGACGTCCTCTGGAAGTTGTGTAAATTTATGGAAGGGGGTGAGAACCACGACCCTCCTAGGTTTTATATTGAAGTCAATGTACCCAGAGGAGGACAGAAACTAGCTGTCCTCCGGCTACACCATGGTGCTACCCTACAGAGTTCTGTTGAGGCCACTGTCGACCTTTATTGCAACACTGTGTTTTAATCGATTATTTGGTGACGTGAATATATTTAGTATAGTTTTATCTAAAAAGGTTAACTTTTTTAATGTTTCACTATATTTTTATGAAATTCACTGAGGAGGATGGTCCTCCCCTTCCTCCTCTGAGGAGCCTCCACTGATTCCAACCCAATGTCACACAGACTGACATGGCACACATTTCTCATTAACCAATGACAGCCATGATGTTTCCTTGACAGGGGAACCCTGAAGAGGGGTAAGAGGAAGGAGTTGCGTTGGACCACATGCTACACATGAGCTCATTTTCAGCTGGTGAGCCATACCATTCTAATACCAGCAGTTACCTGGGTATTGTTGGGGACAAGTCACAGGAAATTGACTGAGGGACTGGGGAGATCTTGAACAGGACCCAGAATAATTTCCTATACTCCCAAAGGAACTGGGAAAGCGTCCTATATTCTACAGCTCTGCAAGACATTGACATCACTTTATCATTTTCTAAAATAACTTCTATTATCTTGTAGTTTGTCTGCAACAAAGTTTATTTTCAATTACACTTGTACAAGTATAGTAAATAAGTCAAAGACAAATATACCTGACATTTTGTCACAAATCTACATCTTAATCATGGTATAAATTTACAAAATCAAAAATGTAATACTACCTTGTAGTAAATGTGACTTGATTAAAACATTTCATAGGAACATTATTTTTTAGATACAAAAACACATTAAATGCAGCCTGCTCATGGCAGAGTGAGGAGCTGTCACTGTCTCCCAACACCATGTTATAGAGAGATAAACTTCACTGACAAGGGCTGCATACCAAATGGCACCATATTCCCTATTTAGTGCACTACTTTTGACCAGGGCCCATAGAGAATGAACCTTATAGAGAAGAGGTTGCCATTTGGGACGTAGCCAATTTCTCCATCAGGTGGGAGAAGGAAGCAGGTCTTCCTCACTGTCCCATACAGCAGACCTCTCCTCTTGGGGCTACAGGTTGGAGCGAGTCAGCCATGGAAACTCCTAAGAGACACAGACAGACAGACAGACAGAGCGACAGACCATGGACAGTCAGGAGAGGAATGATAAATGACGTGGTTGGATGCAGTCAGGCTCATGTGTCAAACTCATTCTATGTTGGGCAGAGTGTCTGCAGGTTTTTTCACTCCTCCCTTTTACTTGATTGATCATTGAAGGTCACTGATTAGTTAGGAACGCCCTTAACCTGGTTGTCTAGGTCTTAATCGGACAGGAAATAACAGAAACCAGCAGACACTAGTTTGACAGCCCTGTTCTTAGGCAACATTAGCATTCAACATTCAGGTGAAGTGAGCTGACCGTAGCTACCTTGATGGTACAAAAAAGGTTCCATCTAGAACCTAAAAGGGTTATTCGGCTGTCCCCATAGGGGACCCTTTGAAGAACCCTTTTTGGTTCCAGGTAGAACCCTTTAGGAGTCCATGTAGAACCCCTTTCCACAGAGGGTTCTACATTGAGGGTTATACCTAGAATAATTTTCCTATGGGGACAGCCAAAGAACACTTTTGGAACCCTTTTTTATTAAGACTGTATATATATATATATATATATTTTTTTTTTACCCCTTTTTCTCCCCAATTTTGTGATATCCAATTGGTAGTTACAGTCTTGTCCCATTGCTGCAACTCCCCTACGGACTCGGGAGAGGCGAAGGTCGAGAGCCATGCATCCTCCGAAACACGACCCTGCCAAGCCGCACTGCTTCTTGACAGACTGCTCGCTTAACCCGGAAGCCAGCTGCACCAATGTGTCGAAGGTAACACCGTCCAGCTGGCGACCGAAGTCAGCTTGCAGGTGCCCGGCCTGCCACAAGGAGTCACTAGAGCGATGGGACAAGGAAATCCCGGCTGGCCAAACCCTCCCCTAACCCGGACGACGTTGGGCCAATTGTGCACCGCCTCATGGGTCTCCCGGTCACGGCCGCTTGTGACAGCCTGGGATCAAACCCAGGTCTGCAGTGACGCCTCAAGCACTGCGATGCAGTGCCTTAGACCGCTGCGCCACTCGGGAGGCCCCATTAAGAGTGTATTTGATGACTGCAGCCTTACAGGACCAGAAATAAACAACACTTTCTTACACATTATAAACACTTTCCTACACTAGATACACATCATAAACAACACTTTCCTACACTAGATACACATCATAAACAACACTTTCCTACACTAGATACACATCATAAACAACACTTTCCTACACTAGATACACATCATAAACAACACTTTCCTACACTAGATACACATCATAAACAACACTAGAACTGGCTTTGAGGTCTTGATTTGAATTTGCCTGGTATAGACCAGGGAATACCTGTTGCTTCCTGTCTGAGGAGGGGTCTATGAGGACGTTGAGGAGACTAGGTCTCTCCCAGTCACTGAGGCTGAGCTGTAAGGCACTACGCAGCTCCTCCTCTGTCCGCACCAGGAACCCTCGTCCTCCAAAGGCCTTCATGACCTCGTCATAGCGGGCTTCAGGCAGCAGGGTCACAGGGGGGGCTCTGGAGAGAAGAGGGGAGAGGAGAAGATGACCAACATACCTTCACTAGAGGGAATCCTGACCTGGACATAACCAGTCAGAGTAGGCCCAGTCCCACATTGACCTTTAAACCCAAACCCCTATGTACTCACACAGTGGTCAGATCTCCCATCTTCCCCATCATTTCCCACGTCTCTGCGTCCACTCCGCTGTAGATCCCATTGTTGTTGACCACGATGATGACCACTGGGAGTTTATACCTGGTCAGAGGGAAGAGCATCAATGACCTGGGAAAGCATCAATGGCCAGGGAAAGCATCAATGGCCAGGGAGAGCATCAATGGCCAGGGAAAGCATCAATGGCCAGGGAAAGCATCAATGGCCAGGGAGAGCATCAATGACCAGGGAGAGCATCAATGACCAGGGAGAGCATCAATGACTAGGTTAGGTGGTTGACACTTAGGGAAAATTGATACATTTTTTTATTCTCCTATGCACCAGACCTGTGAATACTACAAGCACGTTTTGCTATGCGAGAGAGACCTTGACTGAACCAACCTGCACATGGTCTCCACCTCCATCCCAGAGAATCCAAAGGCACTGTCCCCCTCCACACACACCACCCTCTGGCCTGTGTTCTGGTTCCTCTGCACTACTGCAGCCGCGATGGCAAAGCCCAGACCCACCCCCATCGTCCCGAAGGTGCCAGCATCCAACCTGCACATACACACACACACACACACACACACACACACACACACACACAGACCAAGACACATACAGACACACACACACAGACACACACAGACACCAGGCTGCATTAATAAGAGCTCAGTGTGTGTAAAGGTACCGTAGTTGGTGTATGTGTGTGTGTTAAGTAGGAAGCAAGGAACAACATCTCCCGAGTGGCGCAGTGGTCTAAGGCACTGCATCGCAGTGCTAGCTGTGCCACTAGAGATCCTGGTTCGAGTCCAGGCTCTGTCGCAGCCGGCCGCGACCGGGAGACCCATGGGCGGCGCACAATTGGTCCAGTGTCGTCCAAGGTAGGGGAGGGTTTGGCCGGCAGGGATGTGGGTTCGTTTCCCACGGGGGGCCAGTATAAAAAAAAATTAACATGTATGCATTCACTAACTGTAAGTCGCTCTGGATAAGAGCGTCTGCTAAATGACTAAAATGTAAAATGCTAAAAGAGTCCATCTAGTGAGCCTGTCAGTCAGCACTACATTGAGAAGTCATCCAGTCAGCCTGTCAGGCAGCATTACATTGAGAAGTCATCCAGTCAGCCTGTCAGGCAGCATTACATTGAGAAGTCATCCAGTCAGCCTGTCAGGCAGCACTACATTGAGAAGTCATCCAGTCATCCAGTCAGGTAGCACTACATTGAGAAGTCCTCTAGTCAGCCTGTCAGGCAGCACTACATTGAGAAGTCTTCTCAGGCAGAACTATCAACAGATCCCAACTCATTCCTACTTGTCTTCAGGGCAAAGGCACGGGATACTTGGCGGATTTGACCTTTGATCTCTGTGTGAGGCGGCATGCCTTGCCTGTGTCGAGGAAGGTAGTTGTTCAACATGGTGCGCCCGATGTCCATGGTGTTGGCCCCCTCACTCACGATGACACAGTCGTGGGGCAGCAGCTGGGAGATGTGGTGGAACACTTGGTAGTAGTTCATGGGTGTTGTCGACTGTAGAGCTAACGCCTGGAGAGAGGAACACAATCAAATCAGGGGTGGTAGGTACCAAACAGCAAAGTTGTTGGACCTGTAGCCGAAAGGTGGCCGGTTCGAATCCCTATGACAAGACTCAGAATACATCTGTACCATAATGTCTTCTACCTGTTGAATTTAAGAGCAATACTACATCTGTACCATAATGTATTCTACCGGTTGGATTTAAGTCAAGTTATTTCACAGATAACAAAGAGTCAGTAATACAGACACACAGGCAGAATCTAACTTGCTTAGGTCACAGACGGACACACCAACACACCTTTGTCATTGTTGCGTTAGCAGCCATCTTCTCTTTCAACGTGGTCCACCATTCTGTATCAGCTGGATACTTCCAGCCATCTTTGTGAACGTACTCCAGGAGCTGAATGTAAAGATGAGGAGTAGAAACTAAACAAACTGAATCAAGTACAGATGTAGGATCTTAATTTGATCACCTTGTTGCAGGAGAACTTTCCTGCAATGCAGGACATTTAAAACGTGTAGAGTATTTGAGGTTTAAAAAGGCTTCTGAAGTTTGTACTCTTAGAAATGTCTTACATAAATGTCCATTCATTATAATCCATATAATAATTCACATTGCTGTGCTGCAGGACAATCAATGCTTGTTTCTTTAAAAAATGATATGCAGATATAGGGCAGATATTAGATGCCTGTGTTGTGTTACCTGCTTGACAATAGTATTGATGTCCCCCAGGACTGAGTTGTGTTACCTGCTTGACAATAGCATTGATGTCCCCCAGGACTGAGTTGTGTTACCTGCTTGACAATAGCATTGATGTCCCCCAGGACGGAGTTGTGTTACCTGCTTGACAATAGCATTGATGTCCCCCAGGACTGAGTTGTGTTACCTGCTTGACAATAGTATTGATGTCCCCCAGGACTGAGTTGTGTTACCTGCTTGACAATAGTATTGATGTCCCCCAGGACTGAGTTGTGTTACCTGCTTGACAATAGTATTGATGTCCCCCAGGAGAGCAGCAGCAGGTTGCACGTTGTTCCCCATCTCCTCAGCACACAGATCAACCTTGACATAAATAACGTATGTGGAACGTTACTACAACATACCAGCAACGACACAACAGGAAGAGCGCCGTGCGTGACACCTGTAACAGCAGCTGGAGGAGTGGCCAAACCTCAAGCTAAACACAACAGAAATAACCAGGCACCACCACATAATGCTAAGGCTGACACACACGTTCCCTTTTATAAACCGGGTGATTCGAGCCCTGAATGCTGATTGGCTGAAAACCGTGGTATATCTGACCATATAACATGGGTATGACCAAAAATGTATTTTGACTGTTCGAATTACGTTGGTAACCAGTTTATAATAGCAATAAGGCACCTCTGGGGTTTGTGGTATATGGCCAATATACCACGGCTAAGGGCTGTATCGAGGCACTCCGTGTTGCATCGTGCGTAAGAACAGCCCTTAGACGTGGTATATTGGCCATATAACACACCCCCTCGGGCCTTATTGCTTAAATATAGATGTACTGTACAGCACTATGACAGACATGACATTATTTGGAGAGACCACAAAGACTTATAGAGAAGCTATATAATTGATAGACTAAATCCGAAAGACTGACTCAAATACCTTTATACCTGGTTACAATGAACTGTAGTTCACTATGAAATGACCTGTGACTAGGGTTGCAAAATTACAGTTACTTTCCCAAAATTCCCAGAAATCCCTGTTGGAAGATTCCAGAAATCAGAACGGAATTAGCAGAAAATCTGGAATCCTAAAAAAAGAAGGACAAAAAAAAAAACTACTGGTGACCATTGACCTACCTGGATGACCTTTACATGGGGGTCAAACCTGGGGGGAAGGCCAAAGTGCAGGATCCAGTTGAGCCTGGCACCAAGTAGGACCACAACATCAGACTGGAGCAGAGCTCTGCAGTCCCCACCAAGACCATAGAACCAGGAGGATAGGAAGAGGAGGAGGAGGAGGAGGAGGATAGAAAGAGAGGAGGAGGAAGAGAGGAGGAGGATAGGAAGAGAGGAGGAGGAGGATAGGAAGAGAGGAGGAGGAGGATAGGAAGAGAGGATGAGGAGGATAGGAAGAGGAGGAGGAGGAGGATAGGAAGAGGAGGATAGGAAGAGAGGAAGAGGAGGATAGGAAGAGAGGAAGAGGAGGATAGGAAGAGAGGAGGAGGAGGATAGGAAGATGAGGATAGGAAGAGAGGAGGAGAGCAGGGAAAATAACACAATCAGATAGAACAAAACAAAATGTAATGAAAAGAGGCTAGTTGTATGAGTAGTGTAGTTGATTGACACCAGTTTACATTGACATGACCTGGCCAGGAGAGACTAGTTATAGATAGGGATTTCAGGAAGGCCCAGAGTTCTCCTGGTCCATTCATATGGTCATGGAAATTCTTGGTCCTACTTATACAGTCAATGGTCTGTACATTAATATGATGCCAGCTGAGAGAAGGAGAGGCTGACCTGGAGCGGGCAGCAGCAACACAGTTGGGGTGATCATCAGGCAGCACCCCTTTACCCATGGGGGTGGGCAGGAAGGGCAGGTCACACCCCTCCACCAGCTCCCTCAGAGCCCCCTCTGCTCTTCCATGGGCTGCACCTGCAGAGGGACACAGACAGAGGGCACTGCCACACGGATTTCAACAGACTGACCTTCACAACTGGGATGCATTCAGCTGAGCAAAACGTTGTGCAACGTTCAGATAGAAATATAGCATGTAGAACGAACGTGCCTCTCGGACAGGTAGAATGAGAAATCATGTCAACAATGTTTGTTGACTGAACGTGGCCCTGTTTTCAACTGAACCTTGGTACAGTGCTATATGTGTTACAGTGCGTCTCAGCTGGCTATTGATCTCTCCTGGACAGACGCACGTAACATAACTGGAAGTAGCGTCTGTCAACAGACTGGGATGTGACAACTTTGTTCCGGTACGCAGATTTTTCACCACTAATCATTTGGACAAATCACGATTTCGCAGGTGTGGGGAGGGGACATTTGGCCCATAAACTTGCAGAGAGTTTCCGTTTAGGGGGGTGGAGACTTCGCAAGTGGCGTTAGTATCTTTCTCTTAACATCTCCCCAGACCTTAACCAAGTATCTGACGCAATTATGCAAGATTTTAGTTCTGTTTCCCCTAGATTATCTGGCTATTAAAAAAACAATGCCTACCTTTGCCAATGATGAGTAAAGGCCGTTTGGCTCCTTTCAGGACCGCCAGTGCTTCTGTGATCGCCATATGGTCAGCCATACTCACAGGAGGAGGTGGACTACAGGGCACCTCTCTGACAAAGGAAATAGTAAATAATAGGTCAAACATTAAACATGTTACCTAGCAACTTTATTGCATATGTAAATAAATCATGAAGGTCTATCGAGGCTTATTGCTATTCTCTGATGAGAATATTTTGATATAGTGCTATATTTTCTAACTAATTTAATTTCTGGTTCACTTCAGACGTTAAAAGGTATAAGAAAATAAAATAAAAATGACTACGGTGATGTGAATTCAGAGGTATACATATTCAACAGTAACACATTAGTATACATTTTAAATGGATGAAAGACAGTGATAGCCACTAACCTGGCTCTGCTCCTGTCCAATTTAGCATTGACCATGTCCCCAGATATGTCTACGTATACAGCACCTGGACGTCCATACATGCTAGTGCGTACTGCCTTAGACAGACCAAACACCCTTCCATTCAGAATCAATTAAGGCTGTGCTGTGCTCTTATGAAGCAGTTAAGGTACCTTGCTAAGCTGGAAAATTAGAGGTCAGAAAACAGACAATTGCAGGTGATACCAAATGATATGAAGAGGACTAAACAGAGGGAGTCAGAGTAGACTGTATACCTTCTCTACCACTGAGGATATCATATCCAGACTGCTAGGCCTAGCATAGAACTTACTGTACAGTCTGCATGCCTCCACCTGACAGAGAAAGAGGACCACAAATAACAAATTATTTCCTCTTTCAGCAATGAAACTGCTAGGGCCAGTTTCCCGGACAGAGATTCTCTATTGAGTTTGCTTTTTAGGCCATGACTAGGCTTAATCTGTGTCCCGTGAAACCACCCCCTAATGTTCAATAGTCAGAAATGTCATGGTTGAATCGGTACCTGTGGAAACTCTTGAAATGCCCCAGTGGTCTCTTGGTTTTGATCGGAGGAGCCTCCAATAACAATCACAGGCCTACAGAGAGAGAGGTATCACACAATGACATCAACTGACAAGCTGAGACAACAAGAAATTGGAGTCCTCTGATCATTTTTTGCAGTGTGCGGATAGCATCCCTTCTTTTGAAAGGACCACTGAACATGAGTAGTAGGGTCTTCTGTTTGTGGAGTTCTAGCATACCAGCAGTTCATGTTAGCGTTGGCCATTCCACCAAGTGCATGGATGAGTCCCGGTCCAGACACAACCAGACACGCACCTGGACTGGAGAGGAACAGACAGACAGAGGGACAGACAGGAAGACAGGCAGACACACACACAAAGGGTCAGACAGCCAGGCAGACATAATTAGCAATGCAAAAAAGCTATGAAACGGACCCTCACACACTACACGCTCCTGTAGTCTATGTAAGGGTAGTTAATATCACATGATTTAGGGAGAGCTGGTTTAGTATAGTGTGGAGAGAGTAGTCTCCCTGGGCAGACGGGTCGCTTCCCACATTAACAATGTTTTAACATAGGTCTGGGATTTCAGAGAGGAGAGACAGTATCTCTAAAGCTCTCTCCTAATGAGAATCCTCCTACCGTCCAGTGAGGTAACCAACAGCAGACGCAGCATAGCAAGCCTGTTGGATGACGCATTACAACAACATATCAGTATTACTGGTGTCTCCACAACCAAATCACATCAAAAATGTCATGAGAAGATTCTGAATTCATAAAAAATAAAAAGATGGCTTACGGCTTGTTCATTGCGCATTCCCACATACTTGATTCCTGAGGCTTGAGCTGCCATAGCTACTTCAATGACTGGAACACCAACTATTCCAAACATATATTCTACATTCTGTAGAGAGATACGTGTAGATACACTATATTTACATTAAAAAGAAAACACATTTAGTCATTTAGCAGACGCTCTTATCCAGTGAGTGCATACATTTTCATACTGAATTGTATATGAATTGTTACAATGTAGTTTAGATTTTCTTTGCATTGACACACACTTTGGCATGCATCAACAAGGGAGTTAACATATGCTATTCCACATAAACATCTAAATGTTTTGCTACAACAATATTCATAGTTAGCTATACCAGTGCAATGACCTTTGGCACACTTTCACAACTCGTAGTGCTACATTCTCACTGCCAAGGACATGATCAGCGACTAATATATTCTTAGCAACACGGTTACACAGTATAACACTGTTTTATATAAATTGCACACACTTTACCTGAGCTTTTAGTGCCTCTGCAATGAGCTGAGCCCCAGTCACATCTTCCATTATTATTGTCGAGAAATCTGTTCAAAGTGCAAACGAGGTTAGCAAGGAATTCTTGGACTTGTTGTTCAGTAGCTTATAAATCGTGTTTAGATCTCTTGCAAATCATTAGTTTTTGTCTGCTTTCCAGCATGCATTACATGAGTAGCTACAAGCGATAGGTATTTTGATAGCCACTTACTCCACAAAGTTAAAATTTGAGTGACAGGATTTCTTCTGGCACTACTGCTCCTGTCTAAAGTATTACACGTTAATACCACTTCCGGGT
The DNA here is from genome assembly GCF_964263955.1 of Coregonus lavaretus. Lineage (NCBI taxonomy): Eukaryota > Metazoa > Chordata > Actinopteri > Salmoniformes > Salmonidae > Coregonus > Coregonus lavaretus. Next base: position 44,526,109 of record NC_139990.1, read on the forward strand.
TCACGGCCAATCACATGAGCCGTGCTTCTTCTTCGTCTTCTTTTTCTTCTTCAGTGGGGTTTATAGGCAGTCGGCATCCAACGTTATGGTGCATTACTGCCCCCTGCTGTACTGCAGTGTGGACATGAGCCGTGCAAGAGCAGTCATGAATATTTAATAAACTAGTAGCCTTTTTCTTTTTATATTGCAAGAAATACATAACAAGCCCTCATTATGTGTTTATAACTGCACTTAACTTAACACTTAACTCAATTAAGTCATTATGAGTGTATGACAGTATGAAAAAAAAATGTATGCACTCACTAACTGTAAGTCGCTCTGGATAAGAGCTTCTGCTAAATGACTAAAATGTAAAATGTAAATGACTTGAGTGTATGCATTATAGATATAGGCTTCATAGAAAGTGTTACAAAAGTTCTCCTGTCATCTTATAGGAGATCCATTCATGGATTTAGTTATGGCTTGAGAATGTGACTGGTCTACAGAGTTTTCTCCTTTATGTCTGTCTTTATATATATATATGGCACCCTTTTTTATATGTGACAACAACTTTTCTGTATTATGTGTATTTCCACAATCAATAATAATAAACGGTACTTCACTATGAATACTTTTGACTATGTGGTTTGAAGTACTTTACCGTTATCGTGCACATACATTAAGACTATTATAGACAGAAATCAATGCAGTAATGTTTTATTAAATAAAGGCTCTGATTAAAATATAATATTAACGAAATCAGGCATTTAGCTAATTCTTCTTCCCAGAAGCTCCTCTGAATGGTTTGGAGATGGCTCTGGAGAGAGCGTGTAACACCCTGACTATGAGAGGGCGTTTACGGGACTGGGACTCCTGGGGAGCAGGGGCCGGTGTGGTTGTCAGGTCCTCCTTGGGTGGGGAAGTGGATGGAACCTCTGGAACCTCACACTCAGCATCTGTCATAAGAACATTTCATAATCAGAAAATGAATGTGTGTGTTTGTGTCTGTCCGTCTGTCTGCCTGTCTGTCTGCCTGCCTGTCCGTCTGCCTGTCTGTCTGTCTGCCTGTCCGTCTGTCTGTCTGCCTGTCCATCTGCCTGCCTGTCTGTCCATCTGCCTGTCTGTCTGTCTGCATGTCTGTCCGTCCGTCTGCCTGTATCTGTTGTCACTGTTTTAACAAGCTTGTCATAGGGTGATATATCAATATAACATCGATGCTTATCACTTACCCTGTGAAATATGAGTCTCTCTGAGACGTTTGGTAGGCAGCCAATCCAGTTCAGGGTGGCTCTTCGGTTCCCCTTTTGTCTTGAACAGCTGTTGACAAAACACATCAGGACAACTGAGACTGTGTAAAATACAGAGTGTGCATCCCAAAAGGCACCCTATTCGCTATGTAAGGCACTACTTTTGACAAGGGCCCATAGAGCTCTGGTAAAAAGTAGTGCACTATATAGGGAATAGGGTGCCATTTGGGACATACCCATTGACTCTCTCCCATGTGTATTAGGATTGTATTACAGCGTCCTCACTCAACCTCCTCAAGACAATGACAACAGTATTGTTCTAATGCTGAGAGACAATAGGTGTGTAGTGAATCTGTAGGGTAAATTTCAGCCCTGCCTTACAGAGGTAATCTCAAAACACAGAGCACCCTACCTTAATCATGATCTTTGGAAACGTATGCATTTTCGGTAGGAAATGCCACTTCCTGTTCTTCTTAGTCTCTTCCCCTCTGGCAGAGGGAAGGCGGGCCATGCCGTCAGCCTTTACATCAGCCGGGCTAAGGCTCCTGGCAGGGAATTCCTCAGTAGCATTAAGGTCAGCTACAACACCATGAATGATGTCACTTGCGGCATTGCTGGTGTCTGAGTGAGAAGAGCACGCTAGTGTGACCGACCTGTGTACAATAACTGGGAGAAGAGGACGCAGCCATGGAAGTTAGTCACTGTGTCCCAAATGGCATTCTCTTCACTTTATAGTGCACTACTTTTGACCAGGGCCCATAGGGTCTGGTCAAAAGTAGTGCACTAAATATGGAATAAGGTGCCATTCTGGACACAACCAGTGAATTTTACATCATAAAACGCAATGTATTGAGCATCATGTTACAATTAAGTCCTATGCAGATGAAAATAGATACTTTCACTTACCATCCTCCATTGCAGACTTGGACCCATAAGTCAGGCTGTCCATCACCACGTCTGTCATCAACTTGATGACCTGATCCAAAACCATTTCAGCCGAGGGTGGCATAGGCCTTCCCATACACTGCCCCAGGAGTCTCCTAACAGAAGTCTGGGCAAAGTTGTAAATGAGCTCTGAGGCATCGTCCTTTGACAGCTTCCTCAGGGCTGGCTTAGGCAGCGCTGGTGGAGAGAGGCTTCTGTGGCCAGCCATGGATTGAAGCTGGCGGCTTATGGTTATCTCCAGAATGAGACCGTGGACCTTTGCGATCAGGTTGTCAGACGCACCTTGAAGGGCTTCAACTGACAGGAGCCTATCCAGATTTTCTTCTGCTGAAGTCATCTCTGGGTCGTCCGTCTTCAATGTGTCCATTATAGTTTTCACTATGATATTGGTGTCAGATATGTTTATTTCTTGTTGGCTCACAAGCGTTGACCATGAACCTGTCTCGTCCATTGCGATAGAGGTATGGGATTCTGTCCTTGTGATCTCATCGGCAGCGCTCATGTCAGGCAACTGGTCAAGGCTCTCCAGTAAAGAGTCTAACATGTTAGTGGCTATCAGACACTCCTGACTTGCAATCTGCCCAACAGATGAACTCTCAGAGTTGGCCACTCTACACTTGATCACATTTAGGATCAAGCTGAGCATCTTCTTTGCAGTTTTGCTAAAGCCTTCTTGGCTGACTGCCACTGTTACGTCTTTTAGAGCCACAAGAGGTTTGCAACTTTCACTCAAACCACTGCCGTGGAGAGGAGAGGCTCTCTTCAAACTGTTGTTGCTCACAACTGACATACTCCTGGTGGGCAGAGTGACATCCTCACTGCATGTGTCAATTACATGGTGGTCTGTTGAAGAGCCACTTGAAGACACAAGGGCTTTAGACCTTTTAGCCAAACAGACTTTTGACAAAGGCTTCTCACTTCTCACAGAGGGAGGGCGGCTCCTGTCCTCAACAAGAGCAGTGTCAGGGGACTTAATGCGTCTGAGTGTCTCCACAGGGGTGGAGTCCAGCACATCTTTGGCTGTGGTGACTGACACTGGTGGAAAAGAGAAAAAGATGTTCAGTCTATCCTTTACTCTGTGGTACATGGTTTGAGCAGCATCCAATAAGTTGTCAAAGACAACTCTGGGTTTGAGCTGGGACTCCAGCTTTTTCTCTCCTAGTGGGAAGGAGTCTGCGTCGTCCACAGTGTACTGGGATACACTTTCAAGGTCTTGCATGATAATATTTACTATATCTTCGGCTGTAGAAACCACATGGTGTGAGAAGGTGGTGCTAGGCATGCCCTGTAGCAAAGAATGGTTGGCTTTGCTAGCAGCTCTGAGAATGGTCTCACTCACAATGTGTTTGGCCTTAGCTCGGAACTCAGTACTGTAAAAGCTCTGGATGGAAATGTTAGAGGTTCTGCTGGCTGCACTAAGAGATCGCATGAGTGTGGCAATCTCGGCTGACGTCACATCACTCAAAATGGTGAGGTCCTCCAATTTCGAAATTATCGAGTCCAACTTCTGGTTGAAGTCGAAGGATGAATTTGTCTTGCTCTCCCCAACGGAAGCGGAGCAGTCTTCCTTTGAAGTGTCCACCCTCAGCACCGAGATCACCTGTTTGATTACCCCTTTAGTGCAGGTGTCGAGGGTGAGCTGGTGGGCTGAGGACTTAGAAGGGGTCTTACTGTCTGTCTTCTGTACAGGAGATTCCTCCACAGTGGCCTCAGTTACAGGAGATACCTCCACAGTGGCCTCAGTTACAAGTAGTCCAGTTGCAGAGAGCTCGATTTGCACAGGAATATATTTTCCCTCAGTGAGATGGTTGGAGGTGAACAGCTTCCTTAGTTTGTCCAGGGTTTTGGTGTAAATCTTCTGGGAACCTGAACTCACTTCCACCCAGAACATTTTGCGACCTGGTTTCGTACGCTTGGAGGCCTTATTGACCTCATATACCTCATGCAGGTCGGAAATAATTCCACCAAAGAGATCAGAGGATGCCTCCTCAATATTCTCTGAGGAAACATGGACAGATAGGATTTCCGACAGTTTCCCACAAGTGTCGGTTTTATCCAGCGCAGCAGTATATGTCACAGCTGCATCCTGAATGACCTGAGTGATGCATTGCTCAGCTTTGACAATATACTCCTCCACTGGCTGACCAAGGAGGATGTCAACTTTATCAGCAGGGCGCTCCTTCTGAATACTCACATTCTCCTCTGATGGGCATGGGTTGTTGAAGATAATGCTCTCAGTGACCATCTTAGAGGAGGCGAGAGATGAGTCGAGAAGCAGAGATCTGTATATTGTCGAGGTGGACATCTCTGGGTGCTTTATCACAGCAGCCTCCTCCAAAATGGCAGACGGGCCCTGGAGGATGTCAGAGATATCCATGTCCTCAATGGTCTCTACCAGAGACGATAGTAGGTCTCTGGCTGCCAGGTTGGTAGGTCTCTGGTTCTCGAGCTCTGTTTTGATTGCTTGACAGGCAGTTGCCAGAGCAACAACAGAGCGAGAACACAACTGCTTCAAGGTGGAGTCAGAAAAAGATGATGACAGATCTGTCATGGACATGGTGGAGAGTTGACTCTCAGAGACAAACGGGCTGAGTTTGACAGACACCTGTCTGACCAAGTCCCCAGCAAGAGCTCTCTTATCTATTGCTCCACTAGCTGAGTTGTGGGAGCAGGCACTCTGTGGCCTTGACGGGTTCCTGTTATCCAAAAATCCTGTTGTCCAAAAAACCTCAAGTACAAGATCCACAACATCGGATGACACTTCTGTCATTCTGTTGTCAGACAGAAATGTACTTGGATGAATGGTGCCTGCATTCACAGTCCAGTCGCAAATGGAGTTGTTGGACTGACTCTGGACTAGTGGAACTAGACAGGTTTCACTTTGACCTTGGCCAAAGAGCTCTGCCATTTTGAGCAGAACTGATCTTAAGACCTTCGATTTGGAAATGTTCAGCAGTGGGTCGTTGTTGGACAGTCTGGTGGATGGTCTGCTAGCCGATCTGTGAACCACTAGGCTTTGTATTTCTGCCGAAATGGCAGTTAGAAAATAGGTCAAGGGGCTGGTCGCTCTCCCCTCATTTCCTCCGTTGGCTTTAGCCTTGGTGATGCTATCTATGATGATGACTATGACCTGTCCAGCCAGAGGACCCAAGATGGCCTCAAGCTCCCTCTCTAACTCAAGGGGAGACTTGTGGCCGAGCGCAATATGCTCTATGGCATGGGAATACATCTTAGAAGTCGCCATGCTTAGCATCTCTTGGACAAACTGTTGACTTGCTGAGATACTTCCAGTCAGCGGATCTAGAGTTCCCTGACTGACACTTCGCATTAGCTCAGCCAATCTGGAGGTGAGAAGGTTTATAACCAACTCGACAATACCCATCATTAACTTGCCGTCCGTTGATATTTAGCTAAGTCTGTATTTCTCCTGTCTACTTCGTTTCGGCGGCAGTACGATGTCACTCTGCGACTGGCCGCTCTGGACCATGTCGAAGACAGAGTCCTCAGAGATTCCAAACACAGATCTCAGTGGTGCTGAGTGTAGTCTGTGTCTCATCTCTCTATTGCCACCCTCAGGTGAGGAGACATATCGCTCTTCGTTCTCACTCAGCAAAGAGGTCATGGACCTGCAGAATGCACAACAGAAATGAATAGTACATGGTAACAAAATAAAAAATATGATCCAAGAATTTGGGACACAAACTCAACCTTGTTATTGTTATTCAAAGGAAGCATTGTGAACCATCTCAAACCACACTCAGACCAAACATTAACATTTAGAGTAAACTTTTTAGAGTGGTTGTGTAGTATCTAAGTAGTATTTCTCACTAAGTGGATCTGGAATGGATATTTGTACCTATAACAGGAAAGACCTGCAAAAAGAGGAGGGGATAGAGCTAGGTATCTGTGAGAGGCGTGGATAGGGGTAGGTACCTGTGAGAGGAGGGGATAGGGCTAGGTACCTGTGAGAGGCGTGGATAGGGGTAGGTATCTGTGAGAGGCATGGATAGGGCTAGGTACCTGTGAGAGGAGTGGATATGGCTAGGTACATGTGAGAGGAGGGAATTGGGCTAGGTACCTGTGAGAGGAGGGGAAAGGCGTGGGAGTGCGTGTGCTGCAGGCGGTTCTGGCGCTGGTGCACTTGCTGGGTCCTCCACTACAGCTGAATCTGACGCTGCGGCCAAGAGAGGTCACCTCTCCTGCCTCATTACTTCCTGATCCAGAAGAGCTTGGCGAATCAGAGAGCTCTATCTGCATGGTGAGGTCAAGGGCGGGAACAACCACAGTGGATGTAGACTCCATCACCCATGCTACAATATCCATGCACTTGGCACTAAACTCATGTCTGCTCATCTGCAATGTTAAAAGACCATACAGAGTTAGTTTGTTAAAGGGGCTGCACTGATAGAAAACTTAGAACCATTTACTCAAACTTGTCAATTAAAGCAGTGGTTCAGGATTAAAGGTCCTGCAGGATTTCCACAAATGAATGTTTGGTCCATTTTACCAACATTAACTACTTTAGAGGTGACTATAACTCACCCCGGCACGCATATTCTCACTCAGCAGATTCCAATGGCTGAAAAGTAAATAAATGCAAGTACACAATGAATTACATTACCTCTATTCTCTTAGACTACGTTATGGATGGACATTACCTCTATTATCTTAGATTACGTTATGGATGGAAATTACCTCTATTATCTTAGATTACGTTATGGATGGACCTCTATGGAACTAGGCCACACCCAGACATCCCTGATTGGTTATTTGGTCCGTTGAGTCCTTTGTATTTGCCCGAGACTATAGGAGACTCTCAATCTCCTCACCTCCTTCTCAAAACCCATTGGATGAGAAGGTCAGAAGGGCGGGACCTCTGGCTTTCTCATCCAATGGGTTTTGAGGAGGCGAGAAGAGAGGACACGAGGAGTATGCAATTGAGACAGGGAACATATCTAGGGGATGCATGGGGAAGCCAAAGAGCAACTTACTCGTCCTTCATGTCCTGCACAAAGGTGTGTAGGTCTGGGTAGCTTCTCTTTCCCCTGCTGAGGGTGAGGCTGGTCTGGGAGGTTGCATCCTTGTGGGTCACGGTAGTGAAGGTCACCACTGCAGCCTGATGGCGACAACAGAAAGCAGAGTTAGGCTGGAATTCAATTTTGCGTCATTAAAACACAAAATATCTAAATGAAATTTCATACATGTAATAGAAAAATACATCATACCTCCTGTGACTGAGATGGGATGGCAACAGCCTCGTCCATCTCACTCTCTCCTTCGACCTCCTGCGACTGAGATGGGATGGCAACAGCCTCGTCCATCTCAATCTCTCCTTCAACCTCCTGCGACTGAGATGGGATGGCAACAGCCTCGTCCATCTCATTCTCTCCTTCAACCTCCTGCGACTGAGATGGGATGGCAACAGCCTCGTCCAACTCAATCTCTCCTTCAACCTCCTGCGACTGAGATGGGATGGCAACAGCCTCGTCCAACTCAATCTCTCCTTCAACCTCCTGCGACTGAGATGGGATGGCAACAGCCTCGTCCAACTCACTCTCTCCTTCAACCTCCTGCGACTGAGATGGGATGGCAACAGCCTCGTCCAACTCACTCTCTCCTTCAACCTCCTGCGACTGAGATGGGATGGCAACAGCCTCGTCCAACTCACTCTCTCCTTCAACCTCCTGTGACTGAGTTGGGGTATCTGTCTCTAGAACAGCCTCGTCCAACTTGGTCAGTCTCTCAGCCTCTCTGTGATCTTTATGGGATCTAGATAGAGAAAAAGGAATCTCTCTTAGGTCACTGCTATAATGTGAGTGTGAGGATGTGTTCCCATTCTAGAATTAGAATCATAGAATTAGAATGAATCATTCTAGAATTAGAATAGATATATAGAATAGGCTCCAATACTCTTGAGATGACTCGGCCTATCCAGAGCCAAATATTTAGAGAATTCTGCCAACTTTTAAAAGGACTCCATGTTAGCGCCTTGGAGCCTTTCATTTATCCTTTCATTATAAGTACATTCTAATTATAGATGTTCAGTTACATAGCATTGTTTAAAATGTCAATATTGCCCATGGGGAGCCAGCTGTCATATGGATATCTACTGTGTCATGTAATGTATACATAAACTCAGCAAAAAAAGAAACGTCCCTTTTTCAGGATCTTTCAAAGATAATTCCTAAAAATCCAAATAACTTCACAGATCTTCATTGTAAAGGGTTTAAACACTGTTTCCCATGCTAGTCCCCTGTAGCTCAGTTGGTAGAGCAAGGCGCTTGCAACGCCAGGGTTGTGGGTTCGTTTCCCACGGGGGGCCAGTATGAAAATGTATGCACTCACTAACTGTAAGTCGCTCTGGATAAGAGCGTCTGCTAAATGACTAAAATGTAAAATGTTGTTCAATGAACCATAAACAATTAATGAACATGCACCTGTGGAACGGTCATTAAGACACAAACAGCTTACAGACGGTAGTTATGAAAACTTAGGACACTAAAGAGGCCTTTCTACTGACTCTGAAAAACACCAAAAGAAAGATGCCCAGGGTCTGCCACTGCGAAGATGCCCGTACGTGGTCTGCCACCGTCCTGTCTCCCTGTAGCGCTGTCTTAGGCGTCTCACAGTACGGACATTGCAATTTATTGCCCTGGCCACATCTGCAGTCCTCATGCCTCCTTGCAGCATGCCTAAGGCATGTTCACGCAGATGAGGCCAGGGCAATAAATTGCAATGTCCGTACTGTGAGATGCCTAAGACAGCGCTACAGGGAGACAGGACGGACAGCTGATCGTCCTCGCAGTGGCAGACCACGTGTAACAACACCTGCACAGGATCGGAACATCCGAACATCATACCTGCGGGACAGGTACAGGATGGCAACAACAACTGCCCCGAGTTACACCAGGAACGCACAATCCCTCCATCAGTGCTCAGACTGTCCATAATAGGCTGAGAGAGGCTGGACTGAGGGCTTGTAGGCCTGTTGTAAGGCAAGTCCTCACCAGACATCACTGGCAACAACGTCGCCTATGGGCACAAACCCACCGTCGCTGGACCAGACAGGACTGGCAAAAAGTGCTCTTCACTGATGAGTCGCGGTTTTGTCTCACCAGGGGTGATGGTCGGATTCGCATTTATCGTCGAAGGAATGAGCGTTACACCGAGGCCTGTACTCTGGAGCGGGATCGATTTGGAGGTGGAGGGTCCATCATGGTCTGGGGCGGTGTGTCACAGCATCATCGGACTGAGCTTGTTGTCATTGCAGGAAATCTCAACGCTGTGCGTTACAGGGAAGACATCCTCCTCCCTCATGTGGTACCCTTCCTGCAGGCTCATCTTGACATGACCCTCCAGCATGACAATGCCACCAGCCATACTGCTCGTTCTGTGCGTGATTTCCTGCAAGACAGGAATGTCAGTGTTCTGCCATGGTCAGCGAAGAGCCTGTATCTGTTGGATTGGAGGGTGAGGGCTAGGGCCATTCCCCCCAGAAATGTCTGGGAACTTGCAGGTGCCTTGGTGGAAGAGTGGGGTAACATCTCACAGCAAGAACTGGCAAATCTGGTGCAGTCCATGAGGAGTAGATGCACTGCAGTACTTAATGCAGCTGGTGGCCACACCAAATACTGTTACTTTTGATTTTGACCCCCCCTTTGTTCTGTTAGTCACATGTCTGTGGAACTTGTTCAGTTTATGTCTCAGTTGTTGAATCTTGTTATGTTCATACAAATATTTACACGTTAAGTTTGCTGAAAATAAACGCAGTTGACAGTGAGAGGACGTTTCTTTTTTTGCTGAGTTTATATCTCAATGTCCCAACTCTATAAATACATAGCTCTGGGCCTACCTCTCCATAGGCGGTGACCTTTGACCTACTACTGAATCTGTATCTTTAGGCCTATGTGATCCTGTAACCAGTCACAAATGTGTCATTAGTGTAAATCACTTACCTGACTTCCTTCATAACATCAGCACCATTGATGGGGTCATCCAGGTCTATGAGGGTGAGGTCATTCCCACTGACCTCTGACCTCTGAAAGACAGCACAAAGTCATGTTTAGATGTCACCTACTGTGTCGCCTTTTGCCGTGTTCAAAACAACTGGGAAATCTCTGACTTCCGACTTCAGTGCGTTCAAGACAACTGGGAAATCGGGAAAAAAAACAAGCTCCGACTGGGAAAAATCGTTTTGATGGGGAGTTGCAGCGATGAGACAAGATCGTAACAAGATCGTAACTACCAATTGGATATCACGAAAAATTGGGGAGGAAAAGGGGGTAAAATTACCACCACAAAATGTAAAAAGGAATTCCAAGTCGGAAACTCTGGCATCTTTCTAGAGCTCCGACTTTCCGACCTGAAGATCACAGACGTCATGATTTGACCTAGTTTTTTTTCTTCGAGTTCCCGGTTGCCTTGAGAGCACCATTAACCCAACTCTCATTGTCACATCATAATGCATCATATTCATAGAAATAGAATCACCAGAACATCATATCAGGTGTACAGTTCAGTTTACCAGTCAAATTGCCATGGTCAGAGGCTCTATCCTTTCTAGTGATTCTATTTCTATGGTCACATCATAATGCATCATATCTATGCTTGTGTCCGAAATAGCACCCTATTTCCAATATAGTGCACTTATTTTGGCTGGAGCCCTATAGAGTCCCACAGTATGAGTCATAATACCCATAAAACCTAGTGGTCAAACAGGGAAATGGTTCCAATCGTTTTAATAATAATAATAATAATAATAATATGCCATTTAGCAGACGCTTTTATCCAAAGCCACTTACAGTCATGCGTGCATACATTTTTACGTATGGGTGGTCCCGGGGATCGAACCCACTACCCTGGCATTACAAGCGCCATGCTCTACCAATTGAGTTTTTCCACCATTCATTTTTCCCATTGGGGATTTTAGAAACACTTAAAATAAGGTCTGTGTTTCGTGTAGCTTACCCTGGTGTGACGTTTTGATAACCGTGTAAATCTCTCTAGGACAAGGTGACTTATCAATATATTCTCTTGTATTTACCTCCCAAAAATGTAATGCTTATTAGCTGCTAATGTGGCTATCATAAAGAACTACAAATGCCATGATGATCATGCTGATCGAGGCAAAGGTAAGAATCTCTGGATTAACTATCTAATGTTAGCTAAATGTAGTATATGAATAAATTGGCTGCATTTCTTTAAATTGACAATTCTGTGAACTGTCTAGTGCAAGTTTTAAATTGACACAATACCTGTTAGCAAAGGTGTCAGCTAGAGATGACATGCAGGAGCTTGCAGGGATTTGTAGTTTTGCATGATGTCTACTTTGATGCTAATTAGCATTTTCGAATCTGAGAGTAAATGGAGCCGAATATACTGATAAAAGTCACCTTGTCCGAGAGAGATTTACATGGTTACAAAAACGTCACGCCAGGGTAAGCCTACACGAAATACAGCCCTTATTTTATGTTTTTCTAAAATCGCCTATGGGAAAAATGAATGGTGGAAAAACGATTGGAACCATTTCCCTGTTTGACCGCTAGGTTTTATGGGTATTATGACACCTCCACTGTGGGACTCTATAGAGGGGTTGGTTGTTTAGCAACAAAACTGGCATGCAACTATGGGGCAAAATAGACAGGGTTTGCTTAGACTGTTGACAACATGTAAACTATATTTAGTCTCTAAATGTTTATTGCAACCATAAATACATTTGAACAATGAACTCGTCTCAAATACATTGTTACAGTTGTTGTTGGTTAGCTAGGTAGCGAATTTTAGCCATTGCATAGACATGATATCAGTCAAAACACCTCAAAACAAGACATGGTATCAATAACACCATACAATGAGCTGAAACATGCCACAGAGCTACGATTCCCCACATGGCAGCTTGTTGTTAGCTGAGGTTCAGAATCATAACAAGATACACGACTTCCAGCCATCGATGCGCGAGCATCATTTTCGTGACGTCAGCCAACCCTTCTATGGCTCTTGGTCAAAAGTAGTGCACTAGCCTACATAGGGAATAGGGTGCCATTTAGGACGTATTTATGAAGGTGATGCCATAACCTTTGACCCCCATTTGACCCACAGCAGATTCTACTGTACCTTTAGCCAACTCTCATGACTCCCCGGCCATAGGCTTTCTAGTTTGATATTACAGCATGAATAGCACATTATTTCATTTGTTAAACAATATTTAATCCACAGTAATTACTATAATTGAAGATTTAAAAAATAAATAACATGCCTACCTTGCACTCTTTATTCTCCATCTCCTTGCAAAATCAGCACATTTCCTTGCCAAAATGAACGCGCATCCAGAGCGAAAACAAACGCATTCCTCCAGCACTAGCGAGGATCAGACTGAACTGCTCCAGCGGTTTCTGATCAGTTTCAACGTTTATCAGTGATGACGTAACAATGCTGTAAAGATTTGACGCACTTCCGATCTCGTGCTGATGCAACGCTCTGTGCTGTTGAAAGCTCACGTATGGAAATCCTGCGAGTTGTAAACAAATGTAGGCTATTGTTGCCCTTAAAACTGTAATGTTGAGGACGCCATGAAAAATAAAATACATAACCCACACCGTTAGGCCAAAGTAAATGCAATTTTCATCACTTTGCCAATAGACTTCTTGTTCCTCGTTGTAGCCTTTCTTTTGGGATTAGCACCACTGTCACTGCCTGACACCTAAAAATTGATACTGCGGTTGTCACATAAAACAGATAACCCATAGTTCATTATTAAATAACATAACTCATTTCTTTATTTTATTACTCATAAAATATACAGCAATCTTCAGATACTGAAAGAATTCATGGGAGTTTCGAATTCAGTCACTATTTCATATGTACATGCTAGTTTCATCCTTTTAAAGAAAAAAAAGGACACGAAAAACCTGTGAACCTCCTGTTCCTGATTTGACTAACATAGCATATGTATTGTACATATTTCCAGTTAAAATGATTTTCAAAAAGAGACAAAAAAACGGGGGTTTGAACAAGCCATCACATAAAAGGATTGAGTGGTTTCATTTTTTTGAAGAAGTTAAAGCAAGCAAAACCTGTCAAAATACATTGATTATAAGACCAAGACAAATAATATAGATGTTTTTTTTTTTTTTTTCAACAGAAGAAAATCTAAATGCTGCTGTCCTACCATTGGTTTACAGTGTTTCTCCTCTCCAAGGGAGGCATGTTTTCCGCCTCGTATGCCTCGGAATAGTATCAGTGCTTTTCACAAACGTTGTAATACTTAGTGTGCATCATTGCTTTCGCTCATACAGCTGCCCCTACTCTCCTAACCTCCACTCAGTAACTAAAGAAGGCACAAAATGATGATGACATAAATATCACAAGAAAGAATACATGAATGAATAATTTACTTTCTAAAATATTTTCTAGAGGGCAAAGGACAGGTAGGTTTAATAACGCAAATGTTAAAAGTCCTGTTGCTCACATACCAGTATGCAAAATCTACATCCTAAATGGCACCCTATTCTTTATAGAGTACACTACTTTTGACCAGAACCCTATGGGCCCAGGTCAAAAGTAGTGTACTATAAAGGGAATAGGGTGCCATTGGGGATGGAATTTATTCGAAATTACTAATGAGAGCAAATACTACGATTTTTTGGTTCCCACAGAGGGTCAGGAGCTTAAGACATGAATGATTTTATTAAAATGTTTGTTCATAAAAAATAAATGATTTCCCCTCCTTCCACATGGATTACAGACAAGAGGCTAGGTGCGTTGACTGTCTTAGTGTGCGGATAAACATGACCATCACTCTCATAAAACTTAAATGAAACATCACTCCTTATGTTTTTTCTCAGCCCAAAACGCTCAATCCCATTTCTACTGTCAAAACAGGTTTTGAAAAGGCTTCTTCCACATCTTTTGGTCCATGTCTGTTTTTCACTCAGTGAAGTGCTACTATCTCCTAGGACTACAGGTTATTGCCGTCATAAGGTGTCCGTCTGTCTGTTGGCTGGACAGTTTCTACCGTTTAGGACCTTTGTGGGTAAAGGTAAAGGTGGGGTATAGCAGCAGCAGTTCCTCTGAAGTCCAGTATCTGCTGGAAGGACACCTGGTGGTACGAGAGGATGAGTGTGGCCAGCCAGCCTGTTGTGCCTCCCCCTCTCCCTCCCTCCCTCCATTTCTTTCTCTCCATCTGCGGGACTCTTAAGGCTCCTGTGCGGACTGTCTCGGCTCGTGCCCTCCCAAAGCTGGCTGTGGTGATTTAAGACACGGTGTGTATGTGTGTATTTGTTTGTGGCCTCTGCCCCACTTCACTGTCCATCCGCCTGCCCTTGGCTCCCCTCCTGGGCAGCGACCACCACCACCCTCAGTACGTCTCTGAGTCTGAGTCGTTGAGGTCCTCATCCTTGTAGAAGCCTCCATCGTGGTCGCGGTGGCCGATGTTGTTGAAGCTGCAGTAGGAGCTGTGCTCGCTGCGCAGCACGGGCAGGCTGTCGAAGGTCACACTCTTGGAGGGGCTGGTGGTGTAGTGGTTAATGGCACTGAAGGACAGGCTGGGCGCCGGGTTGCAGGGGGACACGGGCATCATGGTGGCCAGGATCAGCGCCAGGCAGTCCGCCACGTCTTTGTTGGGGGCGCAGGCCAAGGCAGGCGTGTAACCTGAGGGGTTCAAACAGAACAGCAGAGGGTCACTTCAGGAGCATCACCGTTTACTACAACGCTTTTGTTGAAAAACATGAAATAACACCAGGCTAGGCGATACAAAGTTAAGACAATAACCAAGCAGTGGATTAGAGAGAAACATTTGTGGACACATTGAGAAGAGAAGTACAGAAGAAAACAGTGTTAGCGTAATGGATCTTACCATTCTCATCGACTGCGAGCACGCTAGCACCCTTCGCTAGTAGCTCCTGCACCACCACCGTCAGACCATTTCTGGCTGCAACGTGTAACGGCCTGAGGAGAAAGTACCGTCAGATTAGCCAGCAGAAAATGAGGATACCTCCCAAATGCCAGACTATTCCCTATATAGTGTACTTCTTCTGACCAGGGCCCAATTAATACAGCTGAACCATACGTACGTCTGTAAGGCTGCGTTAGTCGAGTTGATGAGGTTCCTGTCTGTAATCTTCTCCAATATCAACAAGGCACTGGTTTCATGCCCCTTTAAAAACCAGAGTCAAACATGTCAGACCAAAATTTAAACCAGAGAGAGCCAACTGTTCAGATGAACGTCATCTTGATGTGGGGATGCTCACCTTACTGCAGGCCAGATGAAGAGCAGTGTTCTTGACTGCATCCTGCAGGGTGAGTTCTGCTTTGGCACTGCTCACCAACAGCTCTGACACAGACAGAGAAACATAAAGAAACTCAATGAGGAAATTAAGCAACTTATTAAAATATAAAACAGACAGGTTGAACTTAAGCCGGCTGGCGAGGCAAAGTGGAGGAGAGGGGGCTGCATACCGACGGCGTTGGTTTGTCCGTTCTCAGCAGCCATCATGAGGGAGGTCTTCCCGGAGGCGTCGGGGGAGTTGACCTGGGCGTTGTGGCCTAGCAGCAGCTGAAGACACTCCACGTGGTCCGTGAAGGCCGCTGCATGCAGGGGGGTCCTGGAGAGAGGAAACGTATTTCACCGATATCGTGTAGGACTGTTATAAACAAGTTTGTTCAATTAACCCTGTTTATACCATAGAAATATAAAATCACTAATAGATGTATTAAAAGTAATTATATTTCTATGGTTTCTACAATCCCTCATCCAACCCCAGAGGTCATTTTAACAACATTATTCTCCAGAAGAAAAGGACTTTGTCTTGTGCTGTAGTTACCGGTTCTTGGTGTCAGTGGCGTTGACAATGGCCGTCCCCAGAGTGTCAATCAGCATCTCTGCAGCCCCCTCGTTGTCATTGATCACAGCACAGTGGAGGGGGCTGAAGGAGTTGCCCTCAGTCTTGTGGAAAACCTCCTGTTCCAGCAGCACCTCTACACACGTGTCATGGCCTAGTGGAAGATTGATTCATTTAATTTATAATTAAAAGTAATAGGTTGCTCCAGCAGGAAACATTACATACAGGAAAAAGATGACGTCGCTGCAGACCACAACAATACTCTCAGAGAAAGCTAAAAATCTGACAATCCCTGACAAAGTCCTGTTTCAGTGTAAGGTCCTCCACTGAGAGTCATAACCCTTAATTCTGTTGTAGTCTTGTTCATTCCCCCACATGGCTCCGTCCACACCAATCGAATGCTTTTCAAGCCACAAGAGGGAGTGAATGAGTGTACACTTCATGGAGGAGAGAACAGAGCTACAGTCCAGTTAGTCAGTACGTACCGTTGTATGGCCTACCTAATTCAGGGACATGTTTACAGTGCTGAAGAGAGAAAATCAGAAAATATCTAGTGTTCCGTTAGTTCAGTACGTACCGTTGTAGCAGGCCCAGTGTAGTGGCGTGTAGCCCTGGTTGTCTGTGATGACGGGGAGGGTCTCCACTGACTGGGCGGCGTGTAGGAGCCCCCCCAGCACCCCGATGTGTCCGGATGCCGCCGCCAGGTGGACAGGGGTCCGCCCCTTACAGTCCCGAACCAGGAAGCTGGCGCTGTGCTGCAGCAGGGCCTCCACACACTCCTCATGACCCGTCACCGCCTGGGAGGAAGGGCGGGGAGACAAGAATGGATTTGAATAACTAATAATCAATGATATAATAATGAATCATCAATTATTTAAAATGATGTCTGGAGGCAGGTCCCTACAGGGATGAATACACCACTACCCATGGACAACTACTTTTCTGAAGATAATATGTATATTTGGGCATAACTTATATTCCATGCTAGATCCCACCCCAAAGCCATCCCTAGTAGTTCAATGGCCCCATCCCTAGATCAGAACAAGCCTCCCCGTCTCTTTCTGTGTGTGAGCGTATACAGCCAGCTCTCCTCCTCACCCCTCTGTGTAGCGCTGTTCTGCCCCACTTGTCTTTGGCTTCTATGCTGGCTCCCTTGTTGAGCAGTGAGTACACACAGTCTGTGTGTCCGCTCAGCACCGACAGCATCAGAGGGGTTCTGATACACAAGAGAACAAGGTCATATTACAAACTGGTAATAACTAAGTTGAGTCCCAAATGGCAACCTATTCCCTATATGGTACACTACCTTTGACCTGAGCCCATAGGGTTCTGGTTTAAAGTAGTGCACCAAGTAGGGCATAGGGTGCCATTTGGGACGTATACCTAGTGTCAAAATCTCTTTATTTCAGGAATTGTATCCAAAACCCAATTGACTTACTGTCCATTCCCGTCTTGAACGTCCACTGCACTCTGGAGGTCAGCATTTCCAATCAGCAAACGCAAACACTCTGAATGACCGTTGGTAGCTAGAGGAGGATAAATACAGAGGATAGAAGAATGTGAGATGATTGACCGTCAGTAGCTAGAGGAGGCTAAACAGAGAGGATATAAGAATGTGAGATGATTGACCGTTGGTAGCTAGAGGAGGCTAAACAGAGAGGATATGAGCTGATTGCTGGACGACTATTACCTTCACATGAACAGACAGATTTCTAGAACAGTGGTATTGGTAGATGACATCCTCATGATGTTAACACAGCAGATAATAAATCATTTTGGGGCTGAGGCCCTCGAAGCCTGTCACCTGCTAGCTGTGTACCTGGCTCTGGATAGAAGTCCCCCTGTGCACTGATCTAGGATCAGCTTACCCTCCCCAGATCCTCAACCATTAGTGGGGAACATGACAAAAAATGTCCTTAGATCAGTGTGTAGTGGGCATTTCACACTATACTATATAAACATCCCTAGAGTGGACATTGGCGTCGTAGCAACATGACCAAACAAATGTCCATCTTGGTCAGGAAAACTTTTGAATTACAGAATCTCTAGGTCTTACGTGATATCCTATGCATACCTGCAGCGTGGATGGGGGTCCTCTTCAGGGTGAAGTCTTTAACCAGGATGGAGGCTCCCTGGTTGATGAGGACGTCAACACACTCCACATGGCCTTTAAAGGCAGCCAGGTCCAGAGGGGTGCGCCCCTGGCTGTTCCTCACGTCTAGATCCAGCAGAGACTGAACCAGGACCTCCATAGCATGGTGGTGGCCGTGGTACGCCTGAATGGAAACAAACACACAGTCTGAAGCAAAGTCCAGTGGTATGCCTGAACAGATATACACTCCTAATATAATCAATGTCCTATAGTAGACCAGTGGTATGCCTAATATAATCAATGTCCTATAGTAGACCAGTGGTATGCCTGAACAGAAACAGTCCTAGACCTCTAAAGTAGACCAGTGTCTCTCAAATCGGGTGCCCATTTTAGCTCCCGCCCAGCATCAACATAGGAGGTCCCTGTCAAGTGTGAGATTTAGAAACAAACACTCTACTTCTCCTCTGTTGGAGGTTGATTAACTCAAATGGCAAAATAAGGAAATCATCACTGTGTCAAAATATGCATGTATTTTACACTAATCAGGAACAGATAGGAACATGGTGTGTGAGTGTCTGGACAATCAACTTTTCGTAGAAAAACAACAACACCATGCCTGCATCCCAGATAGCACCCTATGTCCCATGTAGTGCACTACTTTTGATCTGGGCCCATAAGGCTCTGGTCAAAAGTAGTGCACTAAATAGGGAATAGGGTGCCATTTGTCATGTGGCGAGACACCTACAGGAGCAGGTAGGCTTTACTCACAGCTAAGTGTAGGGGGCTGATGGGAGCTCTGACATCAGAGTCGTTCAGGATGTCTGTCCCTGAGGTTTCCATTAGCTGGGGAAAGACAAGGACGGGCCAGTTTAGACTTGTAACATATTTACTTTGAAGGTTAGTCTAGTAGCATGTTTAATGTTGTAAATCTCAGTGACCAGCCCCTGCAGACATACTGGGGTGTTGCAGTCGTATCTTAAACAAGCTAGTGTGAGGAAAAGTAACCAACTGGTACTTACCACATCTAAAGGTGTTTCACTTGCAATCTGGAAAAAGAACATCAAGAGTGACGATGCGGCCACGACAAACATGCAACCACACCTTAAAACCTACTGAATATCAACGTCTGTGTCCCAAATGGCACCCTATTCCCTATATAGTGCATTACTTTTGACCAGAGCCCTATGGGCCCTACAGCCATTTGGGACGCAGACAAAATGGTCTGTGGATGCAGGGCGTCCAGTATCCTGTGGTTCTGACTCACCAGCTCCAGACAGAGGCGGTGTCCGTACGCAGATGCGTAATGGACTGCGTTGTAGCCCTGATTGTCCCTGATCCCTGGGTTAGCGTCGTTTCGCAGCAAATATTCCAGACACCTAGAGGTCAGAGGTCAAGAGTTCACTAATCATTATACCAACATCAAGACAGACAGATAAGCAAGCAGAGACACTTTCCCAAAAGGAGACGTGGCCAAGCTTTCACACTGCAGATTTAACAACACTATTATGCATTCAAACACGGCCAACAACATACTCTAGACTACAGTGAAATGTGAAAGGTCATGGCACCACAACATACTCTCCAGACTACAGTGAAATGTGAAAGGTCATGGCACCACAACATTCTCTCCAGACTACAGTGAAATGTGAAAGGTCATGGCACCACAACACACACAACAGTAAGAGAGGTGTGAGACGTACTTTCCGTCTGTGTCGGAGGCAGCAGCGTAGTGGAGCGGGGTGCAACCCCTCTTATCCAGATCGTTCACACTGGCCCCAGACCCCACCAAGGCAAACAGACACTGGTAGTTACAATTGGCTGCCGCATAATGCAGAGGACTCCTAGAAGAACGCACAGAAACCATTCAACATCAACAACAGAAACAGCTTATTGGAGCTGTAAAACATTTACATTTTAAATTTACGTCATTTAGCAGAAACTCTTATCAAGTGCGACTTACAGGAGCAATTAGGGTTAAGTGCCTTGCTGCAGGGCACATATACACATTTTTCACCTAGTCGGGTAGGGGATTCGAACCAGCAACGCTCTTAACCGCTAGGCTACCTGCCGCCCAATATTTCCCATAATAATTCCTATATGCCCCTATACTATATTCCCCATTATCATAAAGATCACATATGAAAGTTATTTGATGCCACAGACCTTCCGAAGCTGTCCTTTCTGTTGAAGTCTGCCCCTGTGTTGAGCAGCAGATTCAGACAGTCCAGGTTCCTGGTAATAAGATATCAAGTTCAGAAAGGCCCTCGCACATCTGAGCTATCAGGTGGATGGTAACAAGATATCAAGTTCAGAAAGGCTCTCGTACATCTGAGCTATCAGGTGGATGGTAACAAGATATCAAGTTCAGAAAGGCTCTCGTACATCTGAGCTATCAGGTGGATGGTAACAAGATATCAAGTTCAGAAAGGCTCTCGTACATCTGAGCTATCAGGTGGATGGTAACAATGAGAACCTGAAAGAAAAGAGAAACCCGTACACTGCTCTTGCTAGTATCACTGTTTTTTATAACGCTAATAAAAGCAATAATAAAAAGTGATACTAGCAAGAGCAGTTTGCAGGTTTCTCTTCTCTTTCAAGAAGATATAAAGACAATTTAGACCAGAGCGCAAGTCAATACCACCATGGCATGGAACCACATTATACAGAAATGATACCGCAGTAATGATCTATACGATTTTTTAAATAAATCTAAACAATACTGCTAAACAATGTGAAATGTAAGAGTGTGAATATGTGTTTGTTCTTTCTGGTGGCTTTCCAGTTCATGAACTAAATATTCCTTGGTGTAAAGCCTGGACCAGTCCACTCACCCTCCAGCTGCCGCAGCATGTAAACAGGTCCTTCCAAAGTCGTCAGGGGTGTCTATATCAAAGCCTGATGAGAGGAGCTTCCGACAGCAGTCAGAGAACCCACTGAGAGCAGCCAGGTGGAGGGGGAACATCCCATGGACGCCTCGCCTGCAACACATTTTTACATTTTAGACTTTAAGCAGACACTCTTATCCAGAGCGACTTACAGTTAATTCAGCTAAGATTGGAAACAGCACCACATCACAGTCCTCATTAAACCCCACAGCAGATTAACACATTAGCATGCTGCAATGCACTGTCTATCAACCCCCCACACACCACAATGTGTTGAGCATAGTCTCCAAGTGGGAATTCGGTCAATGACAGAATTGCAGATGCATGTGTTCTCACTTGGCTGTGTCAGCTCCGTTCGTGATGAGTGTATTGATGAGTAACTCGTGGCCGTAGCGAGCAGAGATGTGCAGGGGTGTGTTTCCATTCTTATCTTCACAGTCGATCTCAGCACCTACAGAACACACACACACGTCAACCACTTGACCCTAGAGTCATCATGAAGCTTCATGTTCAACCACATTGCAAGTAACATTGCTCTGTGCCAGTGAATCATGGTTTGAAGACAAAAGACAATGCTGAAGAGCCTACTGGTTCATATATATTCAGTTGAGAGCATTCACAGCGACTCACCATTCTGGATGATGGCTTGAGATCTGGAGAAGCGTCCGTGGATGGCCGTCATGTGGAGGGGGGTCTTTCCATCTTTACTCTGCAGATAGAAAGACAAAGATGGTTCACACGGCAGTCTGTGCTGCTGACAACAGGCAAAATCAAACACGTATTGGAGGAGCGCTTGATTGCATTTAGTTTGCAATGTTAGCACTATTCCATTGGTATTTGAATGTAGACCAGGGCCAAATAGTAAGCCGTGTGCTGCGTCAGTGGGTGCGTCCCAAATGGCACCCTATTCCCTTTATAGTGCACTACTTTTTGAAACAAAGTAGTGTACTTATAAAGGGAACAGGGTGCCATTTGGGACACAGCCAGAGTCATCACGGCGCCTTACTCTATGGGCCCCTGGTCAAAAGTAGTGCACTACATAGGGAATAGGGTGTTATTGAGTTCAGACACAGTGTTGGTCATCCGGTCTCCTCACCTTGATGTTGACGAGGGCACCGTTGCCCACCAGCAGCTCCAGGCAGAGCGCCCCATGGCGCGAGGCGGCCGTGAAGTGGAGTGGGGCGAAACCCTTCTCGTTCACCTGGTTCACGTTGGCGCCGCACTCGATCAGCTCATTCACCACCACGTCCTGCCCGTTGTAGCATGCCACGTGGAGGGGGGTGTTACCGTACCCATTGGGCTCATTTATCTGGAGGGAGCAAGGGAGGGAAAATAGTGGAGAGAGAGAGAGAGAGAGAACAAAACAATACATTCCTGATCAGGTCACTTGGTTATGAAAACCCCCTGGTCCAACCTCTCTCTCTTCATTACTTGGTTATGAAAACCCCCTACACATTTGAATGCGTGTTGACTCACATCCACACCAAGGTCCAGGAGGTACTTGACCACACTGATCATTCCACTGGAGGCTGCAGAGTGGAGAGGGGTGTAGGCCTTCTTGTCTTTACAGGACACCTCTGATCCATGAGAGGCCAGCAGTTTCACCACCTCAATGTGCCCTATGGTAGAGAGAGCGAGGGATAGATAGATAAGATAGAGAGTGAGTGAGTGAATGAGTGAGTGAGTGAGTGAGTGAGAGGAGGGAGATAGTAAGGGGGTTAAGAGAGAAACAGAGATACACAGACACAGAGATAGGCAGAGAGAGGGAGAGATAGATTTGTTTACAGTGGTACACAGCACCATAAGCAACACCTACATCATGTTAGTACAACTGAAAACATCTTATCAACCTACTTAGTACATCATTCTGACATAACACTCTAGACGTGGCTCATACAGCTGAGCTGTGAGACTAAAACACAATCCATTCATTCATTCATTCATTCATTCATTCACTGGTAAAGAACATTAGTCAGAATGTAAATGATGTGGTAAACTCATCACCCATGTAAGCAGCCCAGTGGATTGCTCGGCGGTCCTTCTTGTCAAAGGCATTAATGTTGGCTCCTCTGGAGAGAAGCAGCCTCACCATCTAACAGGGAGAGGAGAGAGAAACAAAACACAGGCTGAGGAAAACTAAACAGCACAATCTGCAAAATCTGGCTTCAAAGCCTCCCCTTAAAAAAGAAAATATATAATATTTTTTATTCACAATGAATGAAAGATAACATGTAAAGACATGGTACATTTCTCCCCTTTTAGTCCCCCTTTGACCCCCCCCCCCCCCCCCCAGAATGCCTCCAAACACATTTAAAAAGAAAGGGAAAGTAATTGAGTTACATGTCAGAAAACAAAACAAAAGTATACAACAACGTTACTTCAATTCAAGCAAAAATGTAATAGCCTAACAATTTCAGGTGATTAAGTGATCTTATAGGCCTTTATCAGTAATCTCAAGGGGCGGGGGTGGGGCCAAGAGTACTCATCTGGAGGAAGTGTTTGGAGCTGTTCAAAATAGGATATCATCGGGTCCCAGGAGGAATAAAATGAGTTGGTTGACCCTCGAATGGTAACTTCATTTTTTTCTCATTTTAGGAACAGCATCAGATCTTTGAGCCAAAGAGAGGCTAAGGGAGGATTGATAGATTTCCAATCCAATAAAATCTTTCTGCGGGCTAACAGGGAGGCAAAGACAATGGCATCTAGCTGTCTATTGGTCAGAGAAGGATTGTTGTTTGGTACTCCAAAAATAGCAATTTCTGCACTAGGCTGCAACTTTATATCAAATGCTTCAGAAAGGGTTTTAAATATAATGGACAAATAATCTGCCAGACAGGTACAGGACCAGAACATGTGGGTCAAGTCCCCCAAGGAGCTTTTACACCTGACACATGTACCATCAATATTTGGGTAGAATTTGGACAATCTGGCCTTACTGAAATGGATACGTTGAAGTACCTTAAACTGTATAAGGCTGAGCCGGACACAAGAGGAGCTTCCATTTACCCCAAGTAAGGCACTATTCCAGACTTCATCAGAGATCTCTCTACCAAGTTCCATTTCCCACTCAGATCGGATTTTATTCAAAGCCTCCTCTGAACAAACTCAAGCATACAACTAGGGCTGTGATGGTCATGGAACTTCAGGTGTCGGTGATTGGCGTGGCTTATGTACGCGGTCATCGACTAAACTGACAGCCGACAGGGGGGCGGGGCGGACATTAGCAAAGGAAAACATTAGCACGTTTAGGCCAGTCTTGCTCTCAAGTTTGGGGAAGCTAATTTTCACCATGAAAAAATATAAAGCATTCCATGCATCATCACATTTGCAAACTTATGTAAAATAGCTGACTATTCCTAATGTGAATAGTAAATTGGATAGTCATAATTTAGGCTAATAATATAACTCAGTCATTGTTCGCAAAAAAGGCTGTTCAATGCAGCGCGTGGTGGAGTAGGTTTCTTTTCACTGGAAAAATGTGGCCTTTTATTATTTTAAAATCATGCAATTCTACTACACTTTATATGACTAGAGAGATTAGCAGAATCTTTTTCAATACGACTTTCAAGTGGCACTGACCCAGTGATAGACAGTGAATATGCACACTCACCGGGGATATAGCGATGTCAATAATACTGTTCCCTCAATTAAAGTTGAGGATTTTGATCATTAAAAGACATTAGTATTTTCATCTTCTTCTCTTTGAAGCAATAAGCCAATTGCTTCCCAAACTATGTTTTCCCACCATTGTATTTTGAAAAATTGCGATATGCCTGGCTGAGCCTCTCTTTCACTGACATTCACAACTCAACAGTCATCTATTTGGAAGCCTATTTGCCGCACCCGCTGCCTTCCGACAGGCTACGCGATTTAAAACAATCCAGAAGAAGCTAATGATCATGCTTTCTGGTATAGTACACACACGTAACATGTAGGATTCCCGGAATATGTTCTTTATTCTCATTATTAATTCATTATAATCAGTGGTTTAATTAGAGTATGATTGGCAAAATAAAACAATGGGCCTATGGTAATGCAACATTAGTGATTCAAGGAAACTAGCCTATTTTGTTTGTTTATTTGCTCGGGCATCTGAATAACAATTATACATGTACAATAATTTCACATAGCTTATTCTTTTAACATTGAATAGCCTATAAATGGTTATTACAGCTTAGTTATTAAAACTTAATTTCTCACAAGAATGAGGTTGTGAATTGGGAGGTTCAGCTCCGTCTGGGCCTTACTAGGTCCCTCTTTTAAATCGCCAGCTCTGCTAAAAAGTACCCACCAGAGTTCTACATAGGCCTAGAACCCAGCCTGTGCTCTGGCTTCACGTTGATGGTGACAGCGAGATGGAGATTGTGGCCAAAGCAATTTAGCCAAGGCCAGTTCAGTTGCCTCACTTCAGCCACAATGTTGGCCCCGTTGTCTGTGGCGATACAGGACATTAGATTTTCGTCAAGGAATCCCGAACGCAGGGCTTCGGAGAGTTTGTCGGTTGTGTGGTATTCCGGAATGTAGGTTGTTTCCAAACAGTTGGATTTCAGTGTCCAGTCTTTCGTCAGATAGTGCAATGTTAGGTTCATGTAAGGAGTCATATTTACACTTGACCACATGTCCGTCCGTATTCAGTGCAAAAATAAACAAATCTACGTCCTTTAGCTCTGTCTGAACCTCCCCCTTCACCTTGTTGAACAAGGTAGGGACCGCTGTTTAAGACAAATACTTTTTCCCCGGTAACTCGTATAGTCTGTCAAATTTCCGGAGCATTTATTTGAAGGCGGGTTTCTCCACCGTTCGTAAAGGCACCATTCCTATGACTAAATAACGAGTTACAGTGTCTGGCAGTGCTCGCCTCTTATCGGTGTCCTGTTTGTGGTGCTGGAATTCTTAGTAGGTAGCCTATGGGTTTTGCGCATATTCTGCAAACAGGCTGGTCCAAGTCATCTGGTTCTCCATTATCGTTATGTGTGAAACTGAAATGTGCCCAAATAGGTTATGGTTTTTTTTGCAATGAGAGCCATCTACTGTAACAATAAAAAAGGCCAGAAGCTACCCCCCCCCCCAGCCTGTAGGCTATAGATCTATAGGTACTATAGTTACCCCCGGCCCCCACTTTTCACCCCCCCCCCCCTTCAATTAACCTCAATTGACCTTCAAAGATTCTCTCCTATCCGCGCATACAGCAGATTTGGTGATTGCGGCGCATCAAAAGATAGTTGGAGAGAGGAGATATAGACAGTTTAATAGATGGACTAAGTCAGCAAAACAATACCATATAATCAATAGTTAACACTCCCACTATGGATAAAGTATATCTACATTAAAATAAAGGTGATAAAACATTTTATGGAGAGAAAAATCACACTTCTTTTTGGTTATGACGGTTATTTTATTTTCATGGCGTTCTTCATCCAAAACCGTCAATGTCACGGTTATCCAATTACCGTCACAGCCCTACATACAACCATTGTAAGTAATCAGATGCACAGTAAGCTCAACGTGGGGATAGGACAGGTATAAAGTGTAGACTACAGTGTGTAATCATGTCCATGCTAATTGCTAACCTCCTGGTGTCCGCTGAAGGCTGCATGGTGCAGCGCCGTGCGCCCGGCCCGGTCTGACACGTTCACGTTGCTGAGGAGAGGGACCAGGGCCTCGGCACAGCGGACTGCCTTATTGGCCGCAGCGATGTGGAGCGGCGTTTGCCAGTTTTTGTCCCTGGCGTTCACATCAGCAGAGTGTTTCAATAACACCTGGACAGCCTCCTACGGGAACACAGTTCATATCATGTTCAACTTTGTTTAAAGTGCATTTAAAAATCACAACACACTTAATAGTCAAACGCATATGCACAGGAGTGTTTGTGAGGGCTGACAGTATCAGTACACGTACCTCACTGCAGGAAGCCACGGCCCGGTGCAGAGGAGTGAGCCACTTGTTGTCTTTGGCATTTACTCTGGCTCCTGGGACACAGACAGAAAAACAGGTGACAGACCGACTATAGGGTTAGTTAGGTCACTGGGATTGATTAGGCAACATCCTTTAAATAGCTGGAGCACAGAAAGGAGGTGTCCAAAACAACACCCTATTACCTTTATAGTGCACTACTTCTGATCAGGGCCCAGGTCAAAAGTAGTGCACTATATAGGGAATAGGGTGCCATTTGGAACGCGCACAAAGCCTCTTGTAGAGCGCTATTCCGGGACAGGGACTTTCATTACACAGCAACACTAAAGAAAATGTCACTGAGTGGAGAGGAGTAGGAGGAGCCCAGCCAACGTGAGACGAGGTGCAACACAAAATCATGAGGGCATTCGGAAGGAAAAGGTTTGAATGTCGCTCACAATTAAAATCTGGATGCTTCACTTATCAAGTTAAAATAGGGACGTTTCAGCTGTCAACGGCCTTAATTAAAATTACCTTTTAAACACATCAGCTGCACATAAGATCTGAATGGGGATAAGTATGAGGGAAACGGTCACATTCAAACACAACCAGCATCAAAACAGAAGTCAAAGTCCGACGGACATGAGTCATAGCGTAATCCATCTCATCAATGATAACCTTACCTGATAGTATGAGCAGCTCTAGAATTTCTGCATCTCCTAGATAGGCAGCTGCATGCAACGGTGTCCGCTTCTCATTGTCCTGTAGGGAAGAGCAAATAAGTGTTATAGCCATTTCATATTCAGCTAGTATGGATACAGGAATACATTTGATTTTAAAATCGTACTAGTTTAGCAATACATTCTTATGGCTTGGATAATTCAGCTGGCAGCTGGATATTTATGTCTCTAACCAGCCTATACTGCAACTAGGCTACATACTGCAACTAGGCTACATACTGCAACTAGGCTACATACTGCAACTAGGCTACATACTGCAACTAGGCTACATACTGCAACTAGGCTACATACTGCAACTAGCTTACACTAACTAGGCTACATACTGCAACTAGCTTACACTAACTAGGGAATACTGTAACTAGGCTATACTGTAACTAGGCTATACTGTAACTAGGCTATACTGTAACTAGGGAATACTGTAACTAGGCTATACTGTAACTAGGCTATACTGTAACTAGGGAATACTGTAACTAGGCTATACTGTAACTAGGCTATACTGTAACTAGGGAATACTGTAACTAGGCTATACTGTAACTAGGCTATACTGTAACTAGGCTATACTGTAACTAGGCTATACTGTAACTAGGCTATACTGTAACTAGGCTATACTGTAACTAGGCTATACTGTAACTAGGCTATACTGTAACTTCAACATAGTGTATGGCTTTATGAAAACAAGTATGCTATTGCACGAAGTACATACTCTAACGCAGGGTTTACCAAACTCGGTCCTGGGGCCCCCACTGGGTGCACGTTTTGGTTTCTGCCCTAGCACTACACAGCTGATTCAAATAATCAAAGCTTGATGATTAGGTTATTTGAATCAGCTGTGTAGTGCTAGGACAAAAAACTACATTTGTACCCAGGGGGGACCACTTGACAGAGTTTGTGTAAAGTGACAGATACTGAACAAGGTACTTCCGTCTCGCTTCCGCATTGTCTCCTTGCTGCTCTGCTGTTTGTTGCTACTTGGCTACCTGCCAAACTATTCACGTTTTACTTTTAATAAACGTTTAATCAATCTCTGTGTTCAACAAATTTACCAACTTTTTAGTTTTGTCCTCACTCATCTTTTTTCGTTAAACTTTTTCACCCCGGACGTTTATCCCGAGACAGAAGAGTCATTTTCCTGTGCGTTTTAGCTGCCAACTTTACGTTATTTTCCGTTTTTCCATCGCAACTTTTTTTTCCCTTATTCAACTTTTTCACTCCGGACGCTTTATCTGGACATGGCTCATCAACATCTTCAACAGCCGAAGCTAAGTAGTAACATTAACATGATGTCTTTTAATTGCAGTCGCTGTACTCATAATATACAGGAGAATTCTCGCCTTACGGCGAGAATAGCTGTGCTACAAGCCCAGCTTCAGACGCAATCGTTAGGCAAGAGTATTATCAGTGTAGGAAAGGAAGAAACAGCGTCTGTGCCACCAGTAAGTACAGACAGTAACGTTAGTATAACTCCCCCCGCACAGTCCCTGCAGCCGGACAACTTTCTCATGGCTTCTGGAGGGAAATACTGTTGGAATGCTCAACCGGTGTCGCTCATTCAGCCGACAGAAACCTTCAACCGGTTTTCCCCATTATGTAGCGAGTCGGAGTCTGAGTCTGAGTCTTCTCTAGTCTCTACTCCTCCCGTTACGGGGTCTGAGACGCCGAAGGCTCCCACCATTAGCTCTGACAAATTGAAAACCCTAGTCATTGGCGACTCCATTACCCGCAGTATTAGACTTAAAACGAATCACCCAGCGATCATACACTGTTTACCAGGGGGCAGGGCTACCGACGTTAAGGCTAATCTAAAGATGGTGCTGGCTAAAGCTAAAACTGGCGAGTGTAGAGAGTATAGAGATATTGTTATCCACGTCGGCACCAACGATGTTAGGATGAAACAGTCAGAGGTCACCAAGTGCAACATAGCTTCAGCGTGTAAATCAGCTAGAAAGATGTGTCGGCATCGAGTAATTGTCTCTGGCCCCCTCCCAGTTAGGGGAAGTGACGAGCTCTACAGCAGAGTCTCAGCACTTAATCGCTGGTTGAAAACTGTTTTCTGCCCCTCCCAAAAGATAACATTTGTGGATAATTGGCCCTCTTTCTGGGACTCACCCACAAACAGGATCAAGCCTGACCTGCTGAGGAGTGACGGACTCCATCCTAGCTGGAGGGGTGCTCTCCTCTTATCTACCAACATAGATAGGGCTCTAACTCCTTTAGCCCCACAGTGAAATAGGGTGCAGGCCAGGCAGCAGGCTGTTAGCCAACCTGCCAGCTTAGTGGAGTCTGCCAATAGCATAGTCAGTGTAGTCAGCTCAGCCATACCCATTGAGACTGTGTCTGTGCCTCGACCTAGGTTGGGCAAAACTAAACATGGTGGTGTCCACCCTAGCAATCTTATTAGGATAAAGACCTCCTCCATTCCTGCCATTATTGAAAGAGATCGTGATACCTCACATCTCAAAATAGGGTTACTTAATGTTAGATCCCTCACTTCAAAGGCAGTCATAGTCAATGAACTAATCACTGATCATAATCTTGATGTGATTGGCCTGACTGAAACATGGCTTAAGCCTGATGAATTTGCTGTGTTAAATGAGGCCTCACCTCCTGGTTACACTAGTGACCATATTCCCCGTGCATCCCGCAAAGGCGGAGGTGTTGCTAACATTTACGATAGCAAATTTCAATTTACAAAAAAAAAAATGACGTTTTCATCTTTCGAGCTTCTAGTCATGAAATCTATGCAGCCTACTCAATCACTTTTTATAGCTACTGTTTACAGGCCTCCTGGGCCATATACAGCGTTCCTCTCTGAGTTTCCTGAATTCCTATCAGACCTTGTAGTCATAGCAGATCATATTCTAATTTTTGGTGATTTTAATATTCACATGGAGAAGTCCACAGACCCACTCCAAAAGTCCTTCGGAGCCATTATCGACTCAGTGGGTTTTGTCCAACATGTCTCTGGACCTACTCACTGCCACAGTCATACTCTGGACCTAGTTTTGTCCCATGGAATAAATGTTGTAGATCTTAATGTTTTTCCACAAAATCCTGGACTATCGGACCACCATTTTATTACGTTTGCAATCGCAACAAATAATCTGCTCAGACCCCAACCAAGGAGCATCAAAAGTCGTGCTATAAATTCTCAGACAACACAAAAATTCATTGATGCCCTTCCAGACCCCTTCTGCCTACCCAAGGACGTCAGAGGACAAAAATCAGTTAACCACTTAACTGAGGAACTAAATTTAACCTTGCACAATACCCTAGATGCAGTTGCACCCCTAAAAACGAAAAACATTTGTCATAAGAAACTAGCTCCCTGGTATACAGAAAATACCCGAGCTTTGAAGCAAGCTTCCAGGAAATTGGAACGGAAATGGCGCCACACCAAACTGGAAGTCTTCCGACTAGCTTGGAAAGACAGTACCGTGCAGTACCGAAGAGCCCTCACTGCTGCTCGATCATCCTACTTTTCCAAATTAATCGAGGAAAATAAGAACAATCCAAAATTTCTTTTTGATACTGTTGCAAAGCTAACTAAAAAGCAGCATTCCCCAAGAGAGGATGGTTTTCACTTCAGCAGTGATAAATTCATGAACTTCTTTGAGGAAAAGATCATGACCATTAGAAAGCAAATTACGGACTCCTCTTTGAATCTGCGTATTCCTCCAGGGCTTAGCTGTCCTGGATCTGCACAGCTCTGCGAGGGCCTGGGATCGGGAGAGACACTTAAGTGTTTTAGTACTATATCTCTTGACACAATGATGAAAATAATCATGGCCTCTAAACCTTCAAGCTGCATACTGGATCCTATTCCTACTAAACTGCTGAAGGAGCTGCTTCCTGTGCTTGGCCCTCCTATGTTGAACATAATAAACAGCTCTCTATCCACCGGATGTGTACCAAACTCACTAAAAGTGGCAGTGATAAAGCCTCTCTTGAAAAAGCCAAACCTTGACCCGGAAAATATAAAAAACTATCGGCCAATATCGAATCTTCCATTCCTCTCAAAAATTTTAGAAAAAGCTGTTGCGCAGCAACTCACTGCCTTTCTGAAGACAAACAATGTATACGAAATGCTTCAGTCTGGTTTTAGACCCCATCATAGCACTGAGACTGCACTTGTGAAGGTGGTAAATGACCTTTTAATGGCGTCAGACCGAGGCTCTGCATCTGTCCTCGTGCTACTAGACCTTAGTGCTGCCTTTGACACCATCGATCACCACATTCTTTTGGAGAGACTGGAAACCCAAATTGGTCTACACGGACAAGTTCTGGCCTGGTTTAGATCCTACCTGTCGGAAAGATATCAGTTTGTCTCTGTGAATGGTCTGTCCTCCGACAAATCAACTGTACATTTCGGTGTTCCTCAAGGTTCCGTTTTAGGACCACTATTGTTTTCACTATATATTTTACCTCTTGGGGATGTTATTCGAAAACATAATGTTAACTTTCACTGCTATGCGGATGACACACAGCTGTACATTTCAATGAAGCATGGTGAAGCCCCAAAATTGCCCTCGCTAGAAGCCTGTGTTTCAGACATAAGGAAGTGGATGGCTGAAAACTTTTTACTTTTAAACTCGGACAAAACAGAGATGCTTGTTCTAGGTCCCAAGAAACAAAGAGATCTTCTGTTAAATCTGACAATTCATCTTGATGGTTGTAAAGTCGTCTCAAATAAAACTGTGAAGGACCTAGGCGTTACTCTTGACCCTGATCTCTCTTTTGACGAACATATCAAGACTGTTTCAAGGACAGCTTTTTTCCATCTACGTAACATTGCAAAAATCAGAAATTTTCTGTCCAAAAATGATGCAGAAAAATTAATCCATGCATTTGTTACTTCTAGATTAGACTACTGCAATGCTCTATTTTCCGGCTACCCGGATAAAGCACTAAATAAACTTCAGTTAGTGCTAAATACGGCTGCTAGAATCCTGACTAGAACCAAGAAATTTGATCATATTACTCCAGTGCTAGCTTCCCTACACTGGCTTCCTGTTAAGGCAAGGGCTGATTTCAAGGTTTTACTGTTAACCTATAAAGCGTTACATGGGCTTGCTCCTACCTATCTTTCCGAGTTGGTCCTGCCGTACATACCAATACGTACGCTACGGTCACAAGACGCAGGCCTCCTAATTGTCCCTAGAATTTCTAAGCAAACAGCGGGAGGCAGGGCTTTCTCCTATAGATCTCCATTTTTATGGAACAGTCTGCCTACCCATGTGAGAGACGCAGACTCGGTCTCAACCTTTAAGTCTTTACTGAAGACTTATCTCTTCAGTAGGTCATATGATTGAGTGTAGTCTGGCCCAGGAGTGTGAAGGTGAACGGAAAGGCTGGAGCAACGAACAGCCCTTGCTGTCTCTGCCAGGCCGGTTCCCCTCTCCACTGGGGTTCTCTGCCTCTAACCCTGTTGCAGGGGCTGAGTCACTGGCCTGCTGGTGCTCTTTCATGCCGTCCCTGGGAGGGGTGCGTCACTTGAGTGGGTTGAGTTACTGACGTGATCTTCCTGTCTGGGTTGGCGCCCCCCCCCCCCTTGGTTTGTGCTGTGGTGGAGACCTCTGTGGGCTATACTCGGCCTTGTCTCAGGATTGTAAGTTGGTGGTTGGGGATATCCCTCTAGTGGTGCGGGGGCTGTGCTTTGGCGGAGTGGGTGGGGTTATATCCTTCCTGTTTGGCCCTGTCCGGGGGTTTCTTCGGATGGGGCCACAGTGTCTCCGGACCGCTCCTGTCTCAGCCTCCAGTATTTATGCTGCAGTAGTTTATGTGTCGGGGGGCTGGGGTTAGTTGGTTATACCTGGAGTACTTCTCCTGTCTTATCCAGTGTCCTGTGTGAATTTAAGTATGCTCTCTCTAATTCTCTCGTTCTCTCTTTCTCTCTGAGAACCTGAGCCCTAGGACCATACGTCAGGACTACCGGGCATGATGACACCCTGCTGCCCCCAGTCCGCCTGGCCTTGCTGCTATTCCAGTTTCAACTGTTCTGCCTGCGGCTACGAAACCCCTACCTGTCCCAGACCTGCTGTTTTCAACTCTAAATGATCGGCTATGAAAAGCCAACTGAGAGACCTGAGCCCTAGGACCATACGTCGGGACTACCGGCCGTGGTGACTCCTTGCTATCCCCAGTCCGCCTGGCCTTGCTGCTATTCCAGTTTAAACTGTTCTGCCTGCGGTTATGGAACCCCTACCTGTCCCAGACCTGCTGTTTTAAACTCTAATGATCGGCTATGAAAAGCCAACTGAGATTTATTCCTGATTATTATTTGACCATGCTTGTCACTTATGAACATTTTTGAACATCTTGGCATGGTTCTGTTATAATCTCCACCCGGCACAGCCAGAAGAGGACTGGCCACCCCTCATAGCCTGGTTCCTCTCTAGGTTTCTTCCTAGGTTTTGCCTTTCTAGGGAGTTTTTCCTAGCCACCGTGCTTCTACACCTGCATTACTAGCTGTTTGGGGTTTTAGGCTGGGTTTCTGTACAGCACTTCGAGATATTAGCTGATGTAAGAAGGGCTATATAAAATAAAATTGATTGATTGATTGATTGATGGAAGGAGGCATCTGTTCTGATCAGGCTAAAATATGTGATTTCGGTAGGGTTGCAAAATTCCAGTAACTTTCCCCAAAATCAGAGGTTTTTCCAGAAATCCTGGTTAGACAGAGGATTCCGGAATTCCTGCTTATTCCCTTCTGATTCAGGAATCTTCATATTGGGATTTCTGGAAAATCTAGGCATTTAAGTTACCAGAATTGTGCAACCTTAGATTTTGGCAACAAATGACTTAAGTTATAAATGTGAAAAAATAGTGTGTTCCTATCCGGAGGACAGACAGGAGGGTGGAAATAATGGTAGGAAACAGCTGGGATGATTACCTGAACATTCACATCCTCTTTCTGAAATATGAGGGAGCGCACTTCATCTGGGTCCACATTGAAGATGGCTTTCAGCAGGCCAGGCTGGAAGAGAGAGAGAGGGAGAGAGGGACAGAGAGAGGGACAGAGGGACAGAGAGGGAGGGGGAGAGAGGGACAGAGAGAGAGAGGGACAGAGAGAGGGACAGAGAGTCAATCATTGATTTGAACAGTCAGTGCCTCTCAAAAGACCTGTTACTATTCACTCAGCTTTGCTAAAACCAACACAAAAGGAACAATCCAAGAATAAAAACCAAGTAGGTTAAAATTCCAACTCTATAGTGAGACATTGAGTCAGTACTATTTGTATTTATTATGGATCCCCAATAGGCAGCAGCTACTCTTCCTGGGTCCAGCAAAATTAAGGCAGTTATACATTTAAAAAAACATTACAATACATTCATAACAGATTTCACAACATATTAAGTGTGTGCCCTCAGGCCTCTACTCTACTACCTGGGGGCACACACTTTCTAGTAGGCTTAAATTGAAGATATGGCAAATAGGAGTGGCAATATCGTCTGCTATTATCCTCTGTAATTTTACATCCAAGTTGTCAGACCCCGGTGGCTTGTCATTGTTGATCGACAATAATACTTTTTTTACCTCTTCCACACTTACTCAAAATTACTATGCTTGTCTTTCCTAATTTGGTCAGATATACTTGGATGTGTAGTGTCAGCGTTTGTTGCTGGCATGTCGTGCCTACAGTGGCTTGCAAAAGTATTCACCCCCCTTGGCATTTTTCCAATTTTGTTGCCTTATAACCTGGAATTAAAATGGATTTTTGGGGGGTTTGTATCATTTGCTTTACACACCACGCCTACCACTTTGAAGATGCAAAATATTTTTTATTGTGAAACAAACAAGAAATAAGACAAAAGAAACTTGAGCGTGCATAACTACTCACCCCCCCCAAAGTCAATACTTTGTAGAGCCACCTTTTGCAGCAATTACAGCTGCAAGTCTCTTGGGGTGTCTCTATAAGCTTGGCACATCTAGCCACTGGGATTTTTGCCCATTCTTCAAGGCAAAACTGCTCCAGCTCCTTCAAGTTGGATGGGTTCCGCTGGTGTACAGCAATCTTTAAGTCATACCACAGATTCACAATTGGATTGAGGTCTGGGCTTTGACTAGGCCATTCCAAAACATTTTAAAATGTTTCCCCTTAAACCACTCGAGTGTTGCTTTAGCAGTATGCTTAGGGTCATTGTCCTGCTGGAAGGTGAACCTCCATCCCAGTCTCAAATCTCTGGATGACTGAAACACGTTTCCCTCAAGAATTTCCCTGTATTTAGCGCCATCCATCATTCCTTCAATTCTGACCAGTTTCCCAGTCCCTGCCGATGAAAAACATCACCACAGCATGCTTCACTGTGGGGATGGTGTTCTCGGGGTGATGAGAGGTGTTGGGTTTGCGCCAGACATAGTGTTTTCCTTGATGGCCAAAAAGCTCAATTTTAGTCTCATCTGACCAAAGTACCTTCTTCCATATGTTTGAGGAGTCTCCAACATGCCTTTTGGCGAACACCAAACGTGTTTGCTTCTTTTTTTCCTGGCCACTCTTCCGTAAATCCCAGCTCTGTGGAGTGTACGGCTTAAAGTGGTCCTATGGACAGATAATCCAATCTACGCTGTGGAGCTTTGCAGCTCCTTCAGGGTTATCTTTGGTCTCTTTGTTGCCCCTCTGATTAATGCCCTCCTTGCCTGGTCCGTGAGTTTTGGTGGGCGGCCCTCTCTGGGCAGGTTTGTTGTGGTGCCATATTCTTTCAATTTTTTTACAATGGATCTAAAAATGGTGCTCCGTGGGATGTTCAAAGTTTTTGATATTTTTTTTATAACCCAACCCTGATCTGTACTTCTCCACAACTTTGTCCCTGACCTGTTTGGAGAGCTCCTTGGTCTTCGTGGTGCAGCTTGCTTGGTGGTACCCCTTGCTTAGCGGTGTTGCAGACTCTGTGGCCTTTCAGAACAGGTGTATATATACACTGAGATCATGTGACAGATCATGTGACACTTAGATTGCACACAGGTGGACTTTATTTAACTAATTATGTGACTTCTGAAGGTAATTGGTTGCACCAGATCTTATTTAGGGGCTTCATAGCAAAGGGGGTGAATACATACGCACAAACCACTTTTCCTATATTTTTTGAAACAAGTTATTTTTTTCATCTCACTTCACCAATTTGGACTATTTTGTTACATGAAATCCAAATAAAAATCCATTTAAATTACAGGTTGTAATGCAACAAAATAGGAAAAACGCCAAGTGGGATGAATACTTTTGCAAGGCACTGTAAATTTGCTAATCTTGCCAAAAAAATCATTAAAGTAGTTAATGTGGGTTTTGTGATGAAAGAGCCATCTGATTCAATGAATGATGGAGAGGAGTTTGCCTTGTTGCCCAACATTTCATTTAAGGTCGTCCAATGCTTTTTACTATCATTCTTAATGTCATCTATCTTTGTTTCATAGTGTAGTTTCTTCTTTTTATTCAGCTTAGTCACGTTTCTCAATTTGCAGTACGTTTGCCAATCGGTTGTACAGCCAGACCTATTTTCCATCTCTTTTGCCTCTTCCCTCTCAACCATACAATTTTTTAATTCCTCATCAATCCACGGGGAATTAACAGTTTTTACAGTCATTTTCTTAAATGGGTGCATGCTTATTAGTAACTGGAATAAGCAATTACATAAATGTGTAAAGTGCAGAGTCTGGTTGCTCGTCATTACACACCACAGACCAACAAATATTCTTCACATCAACAACATAGGAATCACTACAGAACTTCTTGTATGACCTCATACACAATATTAGGTCCAGCCTTTGGAACTTTGGTTTTCCT
Source organism: Coregonus lavaretus (assembly GCF_964263955.1). Classification (NCBI taxonomy): domain Eukaryota; kingdom Metazoa; phylum Chordata; class Actinopteri; order Salmoniformes; family Salmonidae; genus Coregonus; species Coregonus lavaretus. The sequence continues at coordinate 44,563,502 of NC_139990.1, forward strand.
AGATATGGCTACTATATTGTGATCACTACATCCGATGGATTTGGATACTGCTTTCAAACAAATTTCTGCAGCATTAGTAAAGATATGACCAATACATGTTGATGATTTCATTCCTGTACTGTTTGTAACTACCCTGGTAGGTTGATTGATAACCTGAACCAGGTTGCAGGCACTAGTTACAGTTTGAAGCTCTCGAGTGAGCAGCCTGATGAAAGCCAGTCAATATTTAAAAATCACCCAGAAAGTATCCCTCTCTATTGATATCACATATTATCAAGCATTTCACACATGTTATCCAGATACTGACTGTTAGCACTTGGTGGTCTATAGCAACTTCCCACCAGAATGGGCTTTAGGTGAGGCAGGTGAACCTGTAGCCATATTACTTCAACAGTATTTAACATGAGATCCTCTCAAAGCTTTACAGGAATGTGGTTCTGAATATAGACCGCAACACCGCCCCATTGGCATTTCTGTTTTTTCTGTAAATGTTATAACCTAGTATTTCTACCACTGTATCATCAAAGGTATTATCTAAGTGAGTTTCAGAGAATGTCAGAATATGAATGTAATCTGTTATTAGCAAATTATTGATTTCATTAACCGTGTTCCTTAAGCTACACATGTTAACGTGGGCTATTTTAACACTTTTCTGGGATGCTTGCATATTTTTCTTGCTTTACTGGGAAGCTTAGCAGAGGTAGACATACTCAGGTTATTTTATTAGTGCAGGGTGAGATGCACACAGTGGACTTCCTACTAGGGCACACCACCTTAGTGCTAACAGTATTACTCTGGTTCATAAGCATATGATTACTGCATACAATAGCTGTAGGATCAGCAGAGGCATTCCGGGCAGTAAGAGGAACATAAATTAGGCTATTTGCATTGTGTCTTCCAACGCCCCTAGGATACTGTACATTTGCTGAATCATTATGACAACTCAGCGACACAATGGTAGGGATTAAATGAGCTGGACGTGGGTCATTGATAAGTCATTGTCTCAACGCAGCCTTATAACGCTGTGAAAGGATCCAGGAACCCAAATGATTTGGGTGGATCCCATCCTCCTTATAATACGAGCTTTGTTTCCAGAAGGTATCAAAATTGTCAATAAATAACCATGGAGACAACCTCATTGTTGCTGTGCAAAGGCAGCTAACCTGGAGTCCTTTAGCCCAATACCTCATGACGGTATGGAGAGAAAAATAACTCATCCTCCTCCTCAACAACCACAATACACAGACACCACTCATTCACTCAGAAAACACACGCTAGTCCCAGTGTCCAACGAAAATTCCTTCTAGAAAACGTCAGAGCTGAGAGCAGCAACTTCCCCCGAGCTGCAGGGTTTATGAGGAGAAAGAAAACAATCCCCTGACCATCTCTCACACACACACACACACACACACACACACAAAGAGGGTGGCAGCTACCCAGTCGATTCAAAGATGAAACCAGGCAACGTGACCTCATCTACAGTCAACCATTAACCCCCCGCCCCCGTTCTGTTTACAGTCTCTACACTCTGGATAGAAGTCCAAAGTCCTATTCTTAGGCAGCAAGAAGCATTTATCCTTTTTTGAAAAAAGAAAATACTCGGTGGAACATGCCATTCCTGTAGAGATGAGGGGAGTATCTCTGTAGAATGTCTTATACATGACCTTCCCACCCAGGACCCTGCCTCCCATCACAACAGAGTGAAGAAGCAGAGGAAGAGACAATTTTTTTTACAGGGTGACTAATCACACACAGTCCTGGTTTCCTGTCCTCACTTCCCTTCCAGAGAGAGCAGCGGCTATTCAACAAACAGCCCCAAAGCGCTACATTACACAACAGGGCTTTTACTGAAATAGGACATTTTTATACATGCTGCTGGGCACATAGAAATCCTATAAATCTACTACATGTTTTATATGTAAATCTGTGTCTGGGCTCCTCTCCAAATCACAAAGGCCCAAGATTGAAGGGGGAATTGATTGAAGCATCAACATGCAGCCAGATATTGTACAGCTCATCCATTACGGTAACACCTCTGATAATATAATACCCCACTGACCTCCAGCCTCCAGGGCGGCATGCAAGGCAGCAGCACCACTCAAACTGCAATACAGTGTTTCTGATCCATAACACTGGGTATGAGAGCCATGTGTCTGCTGGTGATCATTGGGGCTGTTATGTTTTTTCCATTGCAAACCTGGAGGGAAGGGGTACTGACTGACTGGCCTGGAGGATAGTGAGCACGCTCTCTGTGGGCAGGGGATCCCTTCCACTGCTGCATCCCAAACGATGTAGTGTAAGTGCACTAACTTTTGACCAGGGAGCATAGGGCTATGGTCAAAAGTAGTTCACTACATTGTAGCTGTGCCATTTGGGACGCACAGAGGCTCTGAGGGCCTGATTGCCCATGAGAGAGCCAGATGGAACATTTCCTGGCTTGCCACAAACCCTTTAACTCTTCAGTGACTTAATCCACGCTGCCAACAAGTAAACTCACTGGGTGAAATTAGCCAACTCACAGACTGTTGTTAACTTTCCATTAAGTTTCATTATGATAACACTGACAAGCACTTCCCATCTCTCCGAGGGACGGTTGCGAAGACAAAGGCTTGGACAGCAACCGATTATATCGTTGTTCTTTATTAATAGAAAAAATATGACCAGTAGGATCACCACTATTTTCTAGTGTATTCTGAATAGGTAGACAGACAGCTAGCTGGCTTTACGCTACAGCCTGCATGTGTACGTTCAGCACCTTTCATCTTTATTTGGATCCCAATTAGCTGAAGCCATGACTTCCTGTTCCTGGGGTCCATTCCTCACATCCACATCCTTTACCTCTATTCATTAGTATTCCAGAAAGTACCCTTCATTAGCATTCCATAAGTGCATCGATGACGTCGTCCCCACAGTGACCGTACGTACATACCCCAACCAGAAGCCATGGATTACAGGCAACATCCGCACTGAGCTAAAAGGTAGAGCTGCCGCTTTCAAGGAGCGGGACTCTAACCCGGACGCTTATAAGAAATCCCGCTATGCCCTCCGACGAACCATCAAACAGGCAAAGAGTCAGTACAGGACTAAGATTTAATCTTACTATTTGCACCCCCACCCCATCTTTTTACGCTGCTGCTACTCTGTTAATTATTTATGCATAGTCACTTTAACTCTACCCACATGTACATATTACCTCAACTAGCCGGTGCCCCCGCACATTGACTCTGCACCGGTACCCCACTGTATATATAGCCTCCCTACTGTTATTTTATTTTACTTCTGCTCTTTTTTTCCTCAACACTTTTTATGTTGTTGTTGTTTTATTTAACTTTTTTATTAAGAAATAAATGCATTGTTGGTTAAGGGCTGTAAGTAAGTATTTCACGGTAATGTCTACACCGGTTGTATTCGGCGCATGTGGCAAATACAATTTGATTTGATTTAAAGTACCCTTCATTAGCATTCCAAAGTACCCTTCATTAGTATTCCATAAAGTAACCTTCATTAGTATTCCATAAAGTACCCTTCATTAGTACACCATAAAGTTAAAGCACCATTGTAATAGCTGCAGCCTGATTGGGGTTTTTCTTCTTGCAAAGAGGAGACTGAGACAGAGCCTAAATGATGTGTAAACCCCCCAGGACATCTGATGTGTTCCAGTGAACAACACAAGCCCAGCTAATTGGCTAATGCACTTCCTCCTCCATCAGCACAGCAGCCCTCTACCCTGCACAGCCTTCTGGACAGACTGCATCCCAAACGGCACCCTATTCAGTGCACTACTTTTGACCAGGGCCCATAGGGTTCTGGTCAAAAGTAGTGCACTGTATAGGGAATAGGATGCCATTTGGGATGGAACCCTAGGCATACCTACACCCTGATGATGGACTGCTCCATTCATTCTCCCCTGTCAATACATACTTACAATGATTTAGGAAGTGACATATGAGGGGCCAAACCCAGTAGAGCAGACCTATGGCCTTCTGATTTACATTCCTCTGCCCTTGCACTTTACTTCTGTTCTGACTTCAAATGTCTTGTTTCAATAGGTCTACTGACTGTTGCTCTTAGTCTTTGTCTTCGCTTAGTCAGTGATGTTTCAAATCAGATTTGAAGCCTGCTGAGACAAACACCCCTCAGTCTGAGTCATTCCCACACGTCAGAAAACACTGTAGGATCACGTTTATAAATCTGGTAATTGTTTGACTTGACTCACATCGTCGGCCATGTTGGTGGTGGCTAGCGGCTACTGGTGGGGCTATGCGCCAATCACATCATGACAATAACCCTCACTGCTTTAGCACAAAAGGTTGTCTTCAACTGACTAGATCAGGGGTTCTTAAAGCTTTTTCAGCCTGGGACCCAAATGAGAAATTCAGTGTTTTCCTGGGACCCAAGCTCATGAAAACATGTCCCTTTTGGGGGCCCTCAAGCAAGATTTATACATTTTGCCATGACTTATGCAATGTTAATATTATATCTGAGTGAAAGTGACTAACAAATCAAATGGGGGCCCCCTGGAGGTCAGGGCCCCTGGGCACGTGCCCTGCGTGCCCGGTCGGTATTCGGCCATGATTACTACAAGTTTAGATTGCTGGCAAGCCTAACTAACCAATCTAAAAATGTTTTGTTGACATGGCTAATTGAGTGACTGTCAGTGACTGACATTGGAGAAAAACTGCTGATGCACAACCAAATTTCGAAATTGCACCTTAAGTTTTCTACTATTCAAACTCTAAACAGTAAGTTGAGACACCGACTGGGTTCCCAAAAAATATATTTTAAAAATAGCACTGACATCTCGCGACCCACCATTAACATGTCCCATACTTTACACCATACATGTCCCATACTTTACTTTATGAAAGGCTGGACTAGATCATTATTAATTAACTTGTTCAGTTTCTTATGCAAAACTGCCTCGCGGCTTCAAAGCAACCATGGGATTGCGACCAGTCACATAGTGTGTCATATCACATGCCGATTCCTAGAGCTCTATGAAATCTGAGATGATGCACTCCCACAAACTGGGCCATAGGAGAAGTCTTGTTTCTAATGACATAATCCTCCTGGCAGGGTTGTCAAAAGCATGTTGTTTTCTATGAACTACGACACTGCAGGACTAATCTGGTTGAGCAAGGTTGCATCTAGTTTGCCTATGGCAATCCTTTAGCAGATAGATGTAGCCTACAGGTTAGCAGATCCAGCCTAATCTCGATATGACTAGCCATCATCATTTAAATCGGATGCATTTCTAGGCTTCCGAATAAGCAAGATCACAGAGCCTAGTCCTATTTCTGGTACATGATTCTGTTGCCCTACAGCTTGGGCCTTTATCAACATGTTAATGTATCACTGTAGAGAGAATTGTAAAGACCTCTCAAACAATACACTAATTTAATGTCAACCATTTCAAACGTGATGCTAGAGAGCTACAGATAAATATAGTTAGAAGAAAAGACTGCCATTTAGAGCCCTAAACAGCAGGCTGTAATAGCAGGGCATTTCCTGATAAATGTCTATTGAAAAGAAGCGTTGAATATAATTCACTTCAGGCACTCCCTCTCATTCTGCTATTAAAAACGCAGGCTACAATTGAGGTTAGAAGACTCACTGGATACAAACAGTGTAACAAGTAAGCACTTGTGCTACTAGAATGTTTCATTTAAAAAGATGTCTGTCGCCCTTCGCAGAGAAAGGCAACGGGACAAAGCTACATTTTGTTATGTGGGGTCTAACCCTGCTCCAGTGGAAGAGCTTTTCTAAGCCTCTCCAGCAGCACAACTGTGCAGTGCACCTCCTCCTCCTACAATCCAGCCTAGTTAATACCATCACCATGGAGACAGCTCTTTGGCAACTCCTGAGCCTCTCTCATTGGAGTCTGGGCACATGATTATTCATGCACAAAACACAATGAGGGACACATGCGCGTACATATGTCGCAAGCATAGCGCACACACACACCTGAGACAAACAGACACTCTTGCGCACTCTTGAAAGCACAAAGATTAGCACACAGGACCCACGTGCAAACACAAAGCCTAGCTACTAGCATGCATGCAGCATATAATGCCAGTGTGATAAATATGGCACTGTAATGATAAGAGCAAGCTATACAGGCTATGATGTACAAGTGTGGCACAGTAGAGCCTTTGGTTATTCAGTCTCCAACTGCCAATAAATCATATCAAATAAAATTGTATGTCACATTCGCCGAACACAACAGGTGTAGACCTTACAGTGAAATGCTTACTTACAAGCCCTTAACCAACAATGCAGATTTAAGAAAAATAAGTGTCCACTTTAACATCCTCCTTTGATCACCCCTAAACCATGACCCCTTTATAAATAATTAAATAGCCAATCAATGGAAAAAACGACATTTGTCTACATGGCAGGTGTGTACATGGTTTTGCGCATGTGCCAGGTGATTTGCGCTGTTCCGGATGACTATGTGATCACGCTCTCCGTAGCCGATGTGAGTAAGACTTTGAAGCAGGTCAACATTCACAAGGCCGCAGGGCCAGACAGATTACCAGGACGTGTACTCCGAGCATTTGCTGACCAACTGGCAAGTGTCTTCACTGACATTTTCAACATGTCCCTGACTGAGTCTGTAAAACCAACATGTTTCAAGCAGACCACCATAGTCCCCGTGCCCAAGGACACTAAGATAACCTGCCTAAATGACTACCGACCTGTAGCACTGACGTCTGTAGCCATGAAGTGCTTTGAAAGGCTGGTCATGGCTCACATCAACACCATTATCCCAGAAACCCTAGACCCACTCCAATTTGCATACCGCTCCAACAGATCCAGAGATGATGCAATCTCTATTGCACTCCACACTGCCCTTTCCCACCTGGACAAGAGGAACACCTACGTGAGAATGCTATTCATTGACTACAACGAAGCATTCAACACCATAGTGCACTCAAAGCTCATCACTAAGCTAAGGATCCTGGGACTAAACACCTCCCTCTGCAACTGGATCCTGGACTTCCTGATGGGCCGCCCCCAGGTGGTAAGTGTAGGTAACAACACATCTGCCACACTGATCCTCAACACGGGGGCCCCTCAGGGGTGCGTGCTCAGTCCCCTCCTGTACTCCCTGTTCACCCATGACTGCATGGCCAGGCACGACTCCAACACCATCATTAAGTTTGCCGACGACAACAGTGGTAGGCCTGATCACTGACAACGATGAGACAGCCTATAGGGAGGAGGTCAGAGACCTGGCCGTGTGGTGCCAGGACAACAACCTCTCCCTCAACGTGACCAAGACAAAGGAGATGATTGTGGACTACAGGAAAAAAAAGAGGACTGAGCACGCCCCCATTCTCATCGACGGGGCTGTAGTGAAACAGGTTGAGAGCTTCAAGTTCCTTGGTGTCCACATCACCAACGAACTATCATGGTCCAAACACACCAAGACAGTCGTGAAGAGGGCACGACAAAGCCTATTACCCCTCAGGAGATTCGGCATGGGTCCTCAGATCCTCAAAAAATTCTACAGCTGCACCATCGAGAGCATCCTGACTGGTTGCATCACCGCCTGGTATGGCAACTGCTTGGCCTCCGACCGCAAGGCACTACAGAGGGTAGTGCGTACGGCCCAGTACATCACTGGGGCCAAGCTTCCTGCCATCCAGGACCTCTATACCAGGCGGTGTGAGAGGAAGGCCCTCAAAATTGTCAAAGACTCCAGCCACCCTAGTCATAGACTGTTCTCTCTGCTACCGCACGGCAAGCGGTACCGGAGTGCCAAGTCTAGGTCCAAAAGACTTCTCAACAGCTTCTACCCCCAAGCCATAAGACTCCTGAACAGCTAATCATGGCTACCCGGACTATTTGCACTGCCCCCCCACCCCATCTTTTTACACTGCTGCTACTCTGTTAATTATTTATGCATAGTCACTTTAACTCTACCCACATGTACATATTACTTCAACTACCTCAACTAGCCGGTGCCCCCGCACATTGACTCTGCACCGGTACCCCCCTGTATATAGCCTCCCTACTGTTATTTTATTTTACTTCTGCTCTTTTTTTCCCTCAACACTTTTTTTGTTTTATTCTACTTTTTTATACAAAATAAATGCACTGTTGGTTAAGGGCTGTAAGTAAGCATTTCACTGTAATGTCTGCACCTGTTGTATTCGGCGCATGTGGCCAATAAAATCTTAATGGCAGTACCGGTGCTCTAAAAAGGTCAGGTAAATAATACATTCCTGTGGATATTTTGTCTCAGGACCAACCGCAAAGGTAGAGTAGGTTCAAATGTAATTTTATTCAACATTCTGGCTTGTAAGGAAACTTTCCATGTTTTTGCAGTGCTTTATTTCAGAATGTATACCAGAAAGCTGGTATCAGTCTGATTTATAAGGCAAAATGCTGCTGTGAATTCAGGATACAAAATAGCGCTATGTAAGTGTAACAATACCACATTTCTGAGAAAGCGCAGTAGGGAATTCAAAGTGGGCCTGGCATGATAGAATCCCTAAGGTCTATAGCCAGCCATTTCCTGATAAGGAACCATAGTAAGTAACACAATGTAAGGAAAACATTGTCCAAAAAAGGCTTATTTGTGTAGTGATGTTGAGGTAGGTGAAACAATAAACCATACACAGTGACACTGAATACCAGCTCGACTACCCAGCTCAACATGCTTGCATTCCTTGGCTTCAGTTCAATAGTTGTTGAAAAGTGATGGTGATGTGTGGCGTCACAGCAGTACTGTAGGTAGTTAGCTTCCCATTTCCTCTCTTTATAGATGGGAGAGCAAGAGCCAGTTAGGGACCTTCAACAATAGTGGCATATAATAATATGCCATTTAGCAGACGCTTTTATCCAAAGCGACTTACAGTCATGCGTGCATACATTTTAGTGTATGGGTGGTCCCGGGGATCGAACCCACTACCTTGGCGTTACAAGCGCCGTGCTCTACCAGCTGAGCTACAGAGGACCACATAATACATTGCCTGGGATAGCTAATATTAGCTAAGTAAACTGTAACTCCGGCATGACCCGTAACGCTTTATTAATCGTGGCTTAGCTAGGTAGCTAACCTACCAGTTTAGACCTGTGTGAAGCTAGCCACAATAGGGATTAGCCACAATAGTGGAATTTGCAGTTTGCCTTCAAAATAAAAGTCTCCCATTGAAAGTGATTCAAACAGATACAAATAGTTGAATCATGCACCATTTGGACTAGATAATGCTGAACAAGGTCCGAATGTTGTTACATAAATTCAACAAAAGACAATTTGTTAATTTGACACAAAAACATAAAAAATCTGTTGAAATCGCACTCTGGATGTATTAGACTTTAGAATTGCATTAGGGGCATACTTACACACACACACACACACACACACTGTACAGCCGAAACTCTGGATGTTGCACCCATGACAGAACACAACTGTGTAGAGTTTACACAAATATTAGCATCTTAGCTCTTATTGTGGGACTCTAAACACCAGTGCAAAATGAGCCACATTAAGCATTCAGCCTATTATCTCCAAGAGCTTTCAATTAGGAATTTACGTGCAGATTTCTCCTGGCGCCGACGAAGATGGCGGCCTCGCGACTAGCTCTTAGGAAACTTTGCGGTAAAATCCTTGACCATTGCTATTCAAACTTCAGGGATGGTTATAAGGCCCTCCCCCGACCTCCTGTCGGCAAATCTGACCACGACTCCATTTTGCTCCTCCCTTCCTATAGGCAGAAACTCAAACAGGAAGTACCCGTGCTAAGGACTATTCAACGCTGGTCTGACCAATCGGAATCCACGCTTCAAGATTGTTTTGATGACGTGGACTGGTTCCGGGTAGCTTGCAAAAATAATTTAGACGAATACACTGAAACGGTGACTGAGTTTATCAGGAAGTGTATAGGTGATGTTGTGCCCACTGTGACTATTAAAACCTACCCTAACCAGAAACCGTGGATAGATGGCAGCATTCGCGCAAAACTGAAAGCGCGAACCACCGCATTTAACCATGGCAAGGTGACTGGGAATATGGCAGAATACAAACAGTGTAGCTACTCACTCCGCAAGGAAATTAAACTGGCAAAACATCAGCATAGAGACAAAGTGGAGTCGCGTCAACGGCTCAGACACGAGATGTATGTGGCAGGGTCTACTGACAATCACGGACTACAAAAGGAAAACCAGCCACGTCGCCGACACCGACATCTCGCTTCCAGACAAGCTAAACACCTTCTTTGCCCGCTTTGCGGATAACACAGTGCCACCGACGAGGCCCACTACCAAGGACTGCGGCCTCTCCTTCTCCGTGGCCGACGTGAGTAAGACATTTAAGCATGTTAACCCCTGCAAGGCTGCTGGCCCAGACGGCATCCCTAGCCGCGTCCTCAGCGCATGCGCAGACCAGCTGGCTGGTGTGTTTACGGACATATTCAATCTCTCCCTTTCCCAGTCTGCTGTCCCCACATGCTTCAAGATGGCCACCATTGTTCCTCTACCCAAGAAAGCAAAGGTAACTGAACTAAATGACTATCGCCCCGTAACACTCACCTCTGTCATCATGAAGTGCTTTGAGAGACTAGTCAAGGATCATATCACCTCTACCTTACCTGTCACCCTAGACCCACTTCAATTTGCTTACCGCCCCATAGATCCACAGACGATGCAATCGCCATCACACTGCCCTATCCCATCTGGACAAGAGGAATACCTATGTAAGAATGCTGTTCATTGACTATAGCTCAGCATTCAACATCATAGTACCCTCCAAGCTCATCATTAAGCTCGAGGCCCTGGGTCTGAACCCCGCCCTGTGCAACTGGGTCCTGGACATTGACGGGCCACCCCCAGGTGGTGAAGGTAGGAAACAACATCTCCACTTCGCTGATCCTCAACACTGGGGCCCCACAAGGGTGCGTGCTCAGCCCCCTCCTGTACTCCCTGTTCACCCATGACTGCGTGGCCAAGGCTTGAGGTAGTCACCTGGAATGCATTTAAATTAACAGGTGTGCCTTCTTAAATTGTATTTGTGGAATTTCTTTCCTTCTTAATGCATTTGAGCCAATCAGTTGTGTTGTGACAAGGTAGGGGGGTATACTGAAGATAGCCCTATTTGGTAAAAGACCAAGTCCATATTATGGCAAGAACAGCTCAAACTTTAAGACATGAAGGTCAGTCAATACGTGCAGTCGCAAAAACCATCAAGCGCTATGATGAAATGGGCTCTCAAGAGGACCGCCACAGGAATGGAAGACCCAGATTTACCTCTGCTGCATAGGATAAGTTCATTAGAGTAACCAGCCTCAGAAATTGCATCCCAAATAAATGCTTCACAGACACATCTCAACATCAACTGTTCAGAGGGGACTGTGTGAATCAGGCCTTCAGGGTCGAATTTCCGCAAAGAAACCACTACTAAAGGACACCAATAAGAAGAAGAGACCTGTTTGGGACAAGAAACACGAGCAATGGACATTAGACCGGTGGAAATTTGTCCTTTGGTCTAGAGTCCAAATTGGAGATGTTTGGTTCCAACTGTCGTGTGGGTGAACAGATGATCTCCACATGTGTAGTTCCCACCGTAAAGCATGGAGGTGGTGGTGTTATGGTGTGGGGGTGCCTTGCTGGTGACGCTGTCTGTGATTTATTTAGAATTCAAGGCACACTTAACCAGCATGGCTACCACAGCATTCTGCAGCGATACACCATCCCATCTGGTTTGGGCTTAGTGGGACTATCATCTGTTTTTCAACAGGACAATGACCCAACACACCTCCAGGCTGTGTAAGGGCTATTTTACCAAGAAGGAGAGTGATGGAGTGCTGCATCAGATGACCTGGCCTCCACAATCCAACCCAATTGAGATGGTTTGGGATGAGTCGGACGGCAGAGTAAAGGAAAAGCAGCAAACAAGTGCCCAGCATATGTGGGAAGTCCTTCAAGACTGTTGGAAAAGCATTCCAGGTGAAGCTGGTTGAGAGAATGCCAGGAGTGTACAAAGCTGTCATCATGGCAAAGGTTGGCTATTTGAAGAATCTCAAATATACTTTGATTTGTTTACCACTTTTTTGGTTACTACATGATTCCATGTGTTATTTCATAGTTTTGATGTCTTCACTATTATGTAGAAAATAAGAAAAACAAAGAAAAACCCTTGAATGAGTAGGTGTGTCCAAAATGTTGACTGGTACTGTATGTTCAAGTCTAGTGTTGAGGAGGATGTCAGCGATCGCATCATGGTCGATCTGCCCAAGACATTTATGGGTGATCCTGACTTCGGTAAACCTCCTAAATTGACCTCTCCTTTGAAAACCCCAAAGGTGAGCGAGTTTGTAGGACCGCTGAAGAAAGAGAGGGTCCCTACAGTTGACACTTCGATGTCTAAGAAACAGCTGATTGCAGAACAGAGTAAAGATGTTTCCCTCTCCCCTCTTTTGCTGAGATATGTCCAGAGGCGGAGTTTGATTAAGTTTGTGTGGGTTATTTTGACAGTGATGGTGTTCTAATGAGGAAATGGCGTTCTTGCGCCACTTCTGGGCAAGATGGTTGGCCCAGTGTATCTCAAATTGTCGTTCCAGTTACGCTTCGACAAGAGATACTGAGGTTGGCTCACGATAGTAGTATGGCAGGCCATCTTGGGGTCAACAAGATGTATGACCGTATTTTGCATAACTTCTTCTGGCCTGGTCTGAAACAGGAATACTTAACACATTATACTTAAAATGTGATTCCTTTCACACCAGGTTTAAAGTCCCGCAATAAGTGCAACGATGCTAATATTTGAGAAAACTCTTCACAGTTGTGTTCTGTGGGTGTCACCGAGTATGCTGATACTCCATTTCATGGGAGCACAATCTCTAGCTTAGGCTGTACAGTCAATTTGCATGTTCAATACGTAACATAAGCTTGAATGCTTAATGTGGCTCATTTTGCCATTTCTTAAAATCCCACAATAATGGCTAAGACGCTAACACTTGTGTAAACTCTACACAGTTGTGTTCTGGAAGTGTCACCGAGTAGGCTGATAACCTATTTCATGGGTGTAACATCCATAGGTTAGGCTGTACAGTGCATATACAGTAAGTACGCCCCAATGCAATTATAAACTCTAATACATCCACAGTGCGATTTCAACAGATTGTAACTTCATTTTGCGTCAAATTCACTAATTGTCTTTTGTTTAATTTATATAACACTCCAATCTTGTTTAGCATTATCTAGTCCAAATATAGCATTATTCCACTATTTGTATCACTTTCAATGGGGGACATATATTTTGAATGCTAACAGCAAATCCCACTATTGTGGCTAGCTTCACGCAGGTCCAGTTTCGCAAGCTAGCTAGTAAATTGCGTTTCCAGCTCGTATACCATAGGCATAGCTAGCTAGCTACCATATGGCTAAACTAGCTAGATGGGTAACAACACGCTAGTTAGCCAACGTTAGATAACCTTGTTTACTGATTTACACCAAGACCTATGACCTTGAGTAAGCACTTACATAGACCTTAGTTAAACGTTACATCTCGCAAATCCCATAATTTAGCTAGTTAGTTATCCACCATTACATCAGCGTGGCCCTGCCTGTACATTCCGCTGTTGAGAACGAGCTAGCAATTTCACTAGCTTACTAGCTAACGTTAGCTACCTTGGTTTTGACAAGACGGATCACTTACCTGGTCTCGGATTTTGAGAACCACCATCTTGCTATAGTTTTACTTGTTTTCATGCAGAACTAGAAAATGATGTTAGTCGTTCTCTGAATGTTTGGCCCAACACTCCAGCTTGTTAGTTGCCAGTTACTATGAGGCCTATGTTTTTAAACCTGATAAGACTTGAAGTGAAAAAGTCCATAACGTTACCGCCACCGTGCGTGACCTCCCAAAAAGAAGCAATTTCATTGGCCAAAGAACGACTGGAATCGAGTAACAAGGTTTGTGGTTGGTCACACGATGCTCAGTTGTCCCCAAACGCTAGCAGACCAGTGATAAATCATACAGCGCACAGTCCAGTCATGGAATAAACTGTAACCGGCAAATGGCAGGTGGAATTAAATTAGTTGGATGGGGATTAGTAAAGCCGTGTTCACATTGGCAATTTGAAGTGACTCAAATTATATTTATTTGCATATCAGATTCGAATCTGTTATTTTTCCTGCAGTTTGAACAGCCAAAAAGCACATGGAATCGGATATTTCAAACCACCTTCATAAGTGGTTTGATGTCAGATACAAATCTGATTCCTGGCCATGTGACGTGTGTGTCTGAACAGTGAAATCTGATATATTTGCCTTCAAGTGGTTTTTAGACTTATTTCGGATATCTTGTTGCTTCCTAGCTACTCTGTGTTGACAGTTTGACAAGAACATGTGCGGTAGCTAACTAACGTTAGCTTGTTAATTGTTTACAAACAAATGAGTGAATGTGCTAGAAAGCTAAACAGCTAGCTAGTTGACTGCTGTGGCTAGCCAAAAATTACTCATTTTGAAAGGCTTTAAGTGTTCTTACCCTATGATTTTCAACATTCAATGCAACTGTGAAACGTCCATGGCAGACACTGTTCTCACCTTAGCTTGCTACATAACTTCTGAGTGATCGGGAGCACAAGCACCACCACCAGTCAGCCTACACCACTGCGCACACACACCCGTCGTTACTATGACCACTAGCATGTCAGCAAATGAGGGTACAAAAAAAGATTGCGGTTTTGAAACTGCAGTAACTGCAGACTGTGATATGTTGGACGCAGTAATTGCAGAATAAATGCAGTGTCACTGCTATATTACTGCAGTAAAAAAACGGTGTTATTTTGGACGCAGTATTTGCAGGATACTGCAGTAATACTGTAATCTTTTTTTTAAGGGTATAAGTGGCAGGCTTTTGGTAGCCGCGAAGATTATACTCTTACCTCTTATTTTACTGCTTCTAGGACCGTTTTAAATTCAGACAGTATTTTATTACTGCTTCTAGGACCGTTTTAAATTCAGACAGTATTTTATTACTGCTTCTAGGACCTTTTTAAATTCAGACTATTTTATTACTGCTTCTAGGACCGTTTTAAATTCAGACAGATATGCCATTTAGCAGACGCTTTTATCCAAAGCGACTTACAGTCATGTGTGCATACATTTTTTTGTATGGGTGGTCCCGGGGATCGAACCCACTACCCTGGCGTTACAAGCGCCGTGCTCTACCAGCTGAGCTACAGAGGACCACCCATACAACCCTTAGCTTTCTGGTGTTATTTTCATTAAGGTGCTGCACATTTCAAATGAAATCCCATCCGCCCATATTGTGCACTATTTTGACCAGTCACCTCAAAAGCAGTATACTACATGAGCTGGAGTGTCATTTGAGACATAATAATTGATCAATAAAATGAAATGGAATTGGACGTTCATCGAAAAACAAAACGACATATAGCCACTAGATGGCGGTAAAGTTAAAGGATCAAGACTTACTCCTCGGCGCTAACAGTAATCAGTGTAAAGCAGGGGTTCTCAAAGTGTGTGTCTGCGGAGGTACTGCATGTCAGGTATGCCCCCAAGTAAGTAGATCTGTGAAAGGTGTTTAGACTAGAGGGTGCAATACAATACAATGTAATATTATTAATCTACAATTTATGTTCATAACCCTGGGCAACATGGGCCTGGGAGGCTCACAGGGATATTGATATCCACAGTGCTCCACCAATTATACAGTTTTCAATGTAATACTTATTGTATTCCCCACAAATTATTATAATTTATTTACATAAATGCACTGTAATTTAAATCTAGAATCCTTAATTAATACATACATTTTTTAATCCATTGATTCTTGAAGAATATAACTTATAAATGCCTCAGGAGCTTAGTTCAACTGTAGTACCCCATCAGAACCCAAAAAATAAACTTGTTTTACTCCAATGTTTGTAAACAAACTGAATGTAAACAAACAATGTATAGTCTCATAACATTGTTAAAACTATAATGTTGATATCATGGATGGTCAGTCCTTGCATCCATAGCTCTGTCCATGAATTTGAGATTGATTAAATTTCTCCAGGCCCGTCCCTCAGCTTTTTACCAAAACAGAGGCAAGAAGAATTCAAGGAAATTAGCTTTAAACCTGCAAAATGCCAAGAGGTGGGCTTTTAAAATGTTCCTTCCCAGGGCCCGAGACTTGGTTCGTCCGGCCATGCACTGCCCAAGTCATAGTAAAATGCCTTGTTTGCTATTCAAATCAAATCAAATGTTATTTGTCACATGCTTGGTAAACAACAGGTGCAGACTAACAGTGAAATGCTTACTTACGGGCTGTTCCCAACAATGCAGAGAGAAAAAATTTACAAATAGGAAAATTATAACACAAGGAATAAATACACAATGAGTAACAATAACTTGGCTATATGCACGGGGTACCATGTATATGTACATATAGGTAGGGATAAAGGGACTAGGCAACAGGATAGACAATAAACAGCAGTGCATCTCACGAGTTATGAGGGGGTCCCTGATGAATTTGCAATCACAAAAGGGGTCCCCTGCCACCAAAAGTTTGAGAACCGCTGGTGTAAATTCATCTCCACTTGTTTGAAAGTGCAAGGTACAGTAGGTCAGTGAAAGCCATAGTGAATATGTAAGAACATTCTTTCACATGAATGTAGCTTTTTAATCAGCTGAAAGACACGTTGTCACTGTTTTGAAAGGCAGAAGTAATAAACAGTGAGTGTGTCATATCCAGTGTTTAATTATATACATGTAGAAATTACAGTTCATATAAGGAAGTCTGTCAATTGAAATAAATTCATTAGGCCCTAATCTATGGATTTCACATGACTGGAAATACAGGTGTGCATCTGTTGTTCACAGATACCTTAAAAAAAAAGTAGCTGAAACATGAGGTGATGGCGGCGGATGAATGGCACGACAATGGGCCTCAGGATCTTGTCACGGTATATCTCTGCATTCAAATTGCCATCGATAAAATACAATTGGGTTTGTTGTCCGTAGCTTATGCCTGCCCATACCATAACCCCACCGCCACCATGGGGCACTCTTTTCACAACGTTGACATCAGCAAACCCCACATGACGCCATACACGCTATCTGCCATCTGCCCGGTACAGTTGAAACCGGGATTCATCCGTGAAGAGCACACTTCTCCAACGTGCCAGTGGCCATCGAAGGTGAGCATTTGCTCACTGAAGTCAGTTACGACGCCGAACTGCAGTCAGCTCAAGACCCTGGTGAGAATGACGAGCACGCAGATGAGCTTCCCTGAGACGGTTTCTGACAGTTTGTGCAGAAATTCTTCGGTTGTGCAAAACCACAGTTTCATCAGCTGTCCGGGTGGCTGGTCTCAGATAATCCTGCAGGTGAAGAAGCCGGATGTGGAGGTCCTGGTCTGGCATGGTTACACGTGGTCTGTGGTTGTGATGCCGATTGGTCTTACTGCCAAATTCTCTAAAACGACGTTGGAGGCGGCTTATGGTAGAGAAATGAACATTCAATTATCTGGCAACAGCTTTGGTGGACATTCATGCAGTCAGCATGCCAATTACACCCTACCTCAAAACTTGAGACATCTGTGGCATTGTGTTATGTGAAAAAAAGGCACATTTTAGAATGGCCTTTTATTGTCCCCAGCCCACAAGGTGCACCTGTGCAATGATCACGCTGTTTAATCAGCTTCTTGATATGCCACATTTGTCAAGTGGATGGATTATCTTGGCAAAGGAGAAATGCTCACTAACACCAATGAAAACAAATGTGTGCACGGAATCTGAGAGAAATAAGCTTTTTGTGCGTGTGGAACATTTCTGGGATCTTTTACTTCAGCTCATGAAACATGGGACCAACATATTGCATGTTGCGTTTATATTTTTGTTCAGTATACTTTCTCTGCCTTTTGCATATTGAAAATGTCAATGACTGTAAGAGGGATGTGTCTAAAAGTATGACCGCATAGAACTAGAATCCATTGATTATTTTGAATCTATTGATTCTATTTCTATGTAAGAACCACTAAGGCGATGCAGAGAAACGCCACTGAAATGTTGTTTGATAATGTTTGAGACAACATTTCTTAGTGTCCTCAGTGATAATGTTTGCTCTGAGTGTGTCCTCAGTGGTCGTGTTTGATAATGTTTGCACTGAAAGTGTCCTCAGTGATGGTGTTTAATCATGTTATCATCTGTTACAAGACCATGGTGCTTGCCTATGGAGCTGTGAGGGGATCGCCACCTCTGTACCTTCAGGCTCTGATCAGTCCCTACATCCAAACGAGGGCATTGCGTTCATCCACCTCTGGCCTGCTGGCTCCCCTTCCTCTGCGGAAGCATAGTTCCCGCTCAGCCAAGTCAAAACTGTTCGCTGCTCTGGCACCCCAATGGTGGAACAAGCTCCCTCACGACGCCAGGACAGCGGAGTCACTCACCACCTTCCGGAGACATTTGAAACCCCACCTCTTTAAGGAATACCTGGGATAGGATAAAGTAATCCTTCTACCCCCTCCCCCCCCCCCCCCCCCCCAAAAAAAAAAAAAAAAAGATATTGTAAAGTGGTGGTTATCCCACTGGCTATAGGGTGAATGCACCTATTTGTAAGTCGCTCTGGATAAGAGCGTCTGCTAAATGACGTAAATGTAAAATGTAAACGTTAAAAAACTACCTCTAACTTCCTTAATACTGGATGCATATACAAAATAAATGGTATCCACGAGTTCATCTGATTCTGGGGAAGTAGATAAAGGGCCTTGACAAAATCCTGAACATGTTTGAGAGTGTTCTCAATGATGTTGTTTGATAATGTTTGCTCTGAGAGTGTCTTCAGTGATGGTGTTTGTTCATGTTTGCTCTGAAAGTGTCCTCAGTGATGTTGTTTAAAAATGTTTGCTCTGAGAGTGTCCTCGTGATGTTGTTTGAAAAATGTTTGCTCTGAGAGTGTCCTCAGTGATGGTGATTGATCATGTTTGCTCTGAGAGTGTCCTCAGTGATGGTGTTTGTTAATGTTTGCTCTGAGATTGTCCTCAGTGATGGTGTTTGATAATGTTTTCTCTGAGAGTGTCCTCAGTGATGGTATTGATCATGTTTGCTCTGAGAGTGTCCTCAGTGATGGTGTTTGTTAATGTTTGCTCTGAGAGTGTCCTCAGTGATGGTGTTTGATAATGTTTGCTCTGAGTGTCCTCAGTGATGGTGTTTGTTAATGTTTGCTCTGAGAGTGTCCTCAGTGATGGTGTTTGATAATGTTTGCTCTGAGAGTGTCCTCAGTGATGGTGTTTGATAATGTTTTCTCTGAGAGTGTCCTCAGTGATGGTATTGATCATGTTTGCTCTGAGAGTGTCCTCAGTGATGTCCTCAGTGATGGTGTTTGTTAATGTTTGCTCTGAGAGTGTCCTCAGTGATGGTGTTTGATAATGTTTGCTCTGAGAGTGTCCTCAGTGATGGTGTTTGATAATGTTTGCTCTGAGAGTGTCCTCAGTGATGGTGTTTGATAATGTTTGCTCTGAGAGTGTCCTCAGTGATGGTGTTTGATAATGTTTGCTCTGAGAGTGTCCTCAGTGATGGTGTTTGATAATGTTTGCTCTGAGAGTGTCCTCAGTGATGGTGTTTGATAATGTTTGCTCTGAGAGTGTCCTCAGTGATGGTGTTTGATAATGTTTTCTCTGAGAGTGTCCTCAGTGATGGTATTGATCATGTTTGCTCTGAGAGTGTCCTCAGTGATGTCCTCAGTGATGGTGTTTGTTAATGTTTGCTCTGAGAGTGTCCTCAGTGATGGTGTTTGATAATGTTTGCTCTGAGAGTGTCCTCAGTGATGGTGTTTGATAATGTTTGCTCTGAGAGTGTCCTCAGTGATGGTGTTTGATAATGTTTGCTCTGAGAGTGTCCTCAGTGATGGTGTTTGATAATGTTTGCTCTGAGAGTGTCCTCAGTGATGGTGTTTGATAATGTTTGCTCTGAGAGTGTCCTCAGTGATGGTGTTTGATAATGTTTGCTCTGAGAGTGTCCTCAGTGATGGTGTTTGATAATGTTTGCTCTGAGAGTGTCCTCAGTGATGGTGTTTGATAATGTTTGCTCTGAGAGTGTCCTCAGTGATGGTGTTTGATAATGTTTGCTCTGAGAGTGTCCTCAGTGATGGTGTTTAATCATGTTATCATCTGTTACAAGACCATGGTGCTTGCCTATGGAGCTGTGAGGGGATCGCCACCTCTGTACCTTCAGGCTCTGATCAGTCCCTACATCCAAACGAGGGCATTGCGTTCATCCACCTCTGGCCTGCTGGCTCCCCTTCCTCTGCGGAAGCATAGTTCCCGCTCAGCCAAGTCAAAACTGTTCGCTGCTCTGGCACCCCAATGGTGGAACAAGCTCCCTCACGACGCCAGGACAGCGGAGTCACTCACCACCTTCCGGAGACATTTGAAACCCCACCTCTTTAAGGAATACCTGGGATAGGATAAAGTAATCCTTCTACCCCCCCCCCCCCCCCCCCCCCCCCAAAAAAAAAAAAAAAAGATATTGTAAAGTGGTGGTTATCCCACTGGCTATAGGGTGAATGCACCTATTTGTAAGTCGCTCTGGATAAGAGCGTCTGCTAAATGACGTAAATGTAAAATGTAAACGTTAAAAAACTACCTCTAACTTCCTTAATACTGGATGCAGATACAAAATAAATGGTATCCACGAGTTCATCTGATTCTGGGGAAGTAGATAAAGGGCCTTGACAAAATCCTGAACATGTTTGAGAGTGTTCTCAATGATGTTGTTTGATAATGTTTGCTCTGAGAGTGTCTTCAGTGATGGTGTTTGTTCATGTTTGCTCTGAAAGTGTCCTCAGTGATGTTGTTTAAAAATGTTTGCTCTGAGAGTGTCCTCGTGATGTTGTTTGAAAAATGTTTGCTCTGAGAGTGTCCTCAGTGATGGTGATTGATCATGTTTGCTCTGAGAGTGTCCTCAGTGATGGTGTTTGTTAATGTTTGCTCTGAGATTGTCCTCAGTGATGGTGTTTGATAATGTTTTCTCTCTGAGAGTGTCCTCAGTGATGGTATTGATCATGTTTGCTCTGAGAGTGTCCTCAGTGATGGTGTTTGTTAATGTTTGCTCTGAGAGTGTCCTCAGTGATGGTGTTTGATAATGTTTGCTCTGAGTGTCCTCAGTGATGGTGTTTGTTAATGTTTGCTCTGAGAGTGTCCTCAGTGATGGTGTTTGATAATGTTTGCTCTGAGAGTGTCCTCAGTGATGGTGTTTGATAATGTTTTCTCTGAGAGTGTCCTCAGTGATGGTATTGATCATGTTTGCTCTGAGAGTGTCCTCAGTGATGTCCTCAGTGATGGTGTTTGTTAATGTTTGCTCTGAGAGTGTCCTCAGTGATGGTGTTTGATAATGTTTGCTCTGAGAGTGTCCTCAGTGATGGTGTTTGATAATGTTTGCTCTGAGAGTGTCCTCAGTGATGGTGTTTGATAATGTTTGCTCTGAGAGTGTCCTCAGTGATGGTGTTTGATAATGTTTGCTCTGAGAGTGTCCTCAGTGATGGTGTTTGATAATGTTTGCTCTGAGAGTGTCCTCAGTGATGGTGTTTGATAATGTTTGCTCTGAGAGTGTCCTCAGTGATGGTGTTTGATAATGTTTTCTCTGAGAGTGTCCTCAGTGATGGTATTGATCATGTTTGCTCTGAGAGTGTCCTCAGTGATGTCCTCAGTGATGGTGTTTGTTAATGTTTGCTCTGAGAGTGTCCTCAGTGATGGTGTTTGATAATGTTTGCTCTGAGAGTGTCCTCAGTGATGGTGTTTGATAATGTTTGCTCTGAGAGTGTCCTCAGTGATGGTGTTTGATAATGTTTGCTCTGAGAGTGTCCTCAGTGATGGTGTTTGATAATGTTTGCTCTGAGAGTGTCCTCAGTGATGGTGTTTGATAATGTTTGCTCTGAGAGTGTCCTCAGTGATGGTGTTTGATAATGTTTGCTCTGAGAGTGTCCTCAGTGATGGTGTTTGATAATGTTTGCTCTGAGAGTGTCCTCAGTGATGGTGTTTGATAATGTTTTCTCTGAGAGTGTCCTCAGTGATGGTATTGATCATGTTTGCTCTGAGAGTGTCCTCAGTGATGTCCTCAGTGATGGTGTTTGTTAATGTTTGCTCTGAGAGTGTCCTCAGTGATGGTGTTTGATAATGTTTGCTCTGAGAGTGTCCTCAGTGATGGTGTTTGATAATGTTTGCTCTGAGAGTGTCCTCAGTGATGGTGTTTGATAATGTTTGCTCTGAGAGTGTCCTCAGTGATGGTGTTTGATAATGTTTGCTCTGAGAGTGTCCTCAGTGATGGTGTTTGATAATGTTTGCTCTGAGAGTGTCCTCAGTGATGGTGTTTGATAATGTTTGCTCTGAGAGTGTCCTCAGTGATGGTGTTTGATAATGTTTGCTCTGAGAGTGTCCTCAGTGATGGTGTTTGATAATGTTTGCTCTGAGAGTGTCCTCAGTGATGGTGTTTGATAATGTTTGCTCTGAGAGTGTCCTCAGTGATGGTGTTTGATAATGTTTGCTCTGAGAGTGTCCTCAGTGATGGTGTTTGATAATGTTTGCTCTGAGAGTGTCCTCAGTGATGGTGTTTGATAATGTTTGCTCTGAGAGTGTCCTCAGTGATGGTGTTTGATAATGTCTGCTCTGAGAGTGTCCTCAGTGATGGTGTTTGATAATGTTTGCTCTGAGAGTGTCCTCAGTGATGGTGTTTGATAATGTTTGCTCTGAGAGTGTCCTCAGTGATGGTGTTTGATAATGTTTGCTCTGAGAGTGTCCTCAGTGATGGTGTTTGATAATGTTTGCGCTGAGAGCACACATCCTATCAGTCATCATGCACCTCTGGCTTCAAGACATTGAATGACACTTTCATTCAGAGAAAGAGAGGGAGAGAGGAGAGAGAGGGAGAGCGACAGAGAGAGACAGAGACAGAGACAGAGAGAGAGAGAGAGAGAGAGAGAGAGAGAGAGAGAGAGAGAGAGAGAGAGAGAGAGAGAGAGAGCGAGAGAGAGAGAGAGAGAGAGAGAGAGAGAGAGAGAGAGCTTTCTCTCAAACATTATGCTATATTTCCTTGTTTTGATCAATAGTACATTTGCTGTAATTTCTTGTTCATGTCCCACACTAGACTCAGGGGAGAACAGTAGATCTGTTTAAACACGCCCCATCACCCTTCAGTAATACAACCGCTCGCTCGCTGTCACATCTAAGAGAACAATTGGCTGTCTGCTCCAACCCTGCCCTGATCCCAGGGTAAAAAACATGCTGCACAGCAGGGCAGCATAACAAGCTTATAGAGAAGTTCCCTCCTCACTGAGTAACAGAGCAAGTGTAGACCTACAGTACTTTGAAATAAATAACTAGAGGGTCTGTCTACCATATAACATAATAAGCTCTGTTGTAGATGGAATATCCACTTTTATTAAGCTCCATCTCAAAGACAATATCGTTTGGTATGTAAGTGCCATACCCAACAACGGTCCTACATACACAACCATAAACATATAGTAGTACTGTAATGCTTAGCTTGGGGTGAAGAAGGAAGTTGACTTACTTCAGAGACAGGTCATGACATCAAAAGTGATGTCAAAGTCTCATTTACTCTGTCAATTTAAAGCATGTCCACACCTATTCGTATAGTCAAGGATATTGCCCCCATGTGTTTCTTTTTAATGTGGCTTGACCCACTTGCTTTTAGCTTCCCAAATCCTATTGTAAACACAAGGGGATTTAGGTTTTAGCGGTAGTGAGTGTAGCCCCCTAAAATCCCCTCAAAATCCCCATGAAACCCTCTCACTCAATGAATAAAAATACATTCACTGAATGATCTGCTGTATAGTCTTGATTCATTTAATTTCTCCACTTGAGATGAATGTCCCTTGATGAAAGATTTTTTGCATGTTGATCAATGTAATAGACAAACATAATTTTTTTTGGTTATAAATGTATTCATTCAAAAACATTAGTTCCCCATAAGTAGTTATTTTCAAAGGCCGAAAGAATAGCCTATTTGAAACATTACTATAGGGACAGACAAGCCAAGGATGGGTACAGTACAGTGTCTTTGCCATATGAGTAGATAATATAATGAATGCATTGCTGACGCAATAAAACCCTGTTTTCAAACGAATGGAGATTTGCTTGGTAATAAACCTATTACATATCTAAATGTTTTGATGTTTATTCGCTCTGACAAACACATTCAGTATGTCAACTGTCAGATTATGAAATTCCCCCAAAGCAGCCTAAAAGCCTGAAATAAGCAGTGTTTTACGGATTATCCTCCCAAGCTTTGACTGGGATATACATGGGATCTAAATGTGGTGTACTGTATTTACCATGCTTTCCCAATATCTAATGGATTTTCCACATACTGTACATTGACGTGGAATACTGAATACAAATTGACTTGGGGGTTAGGTCAATTCCTCCAAAAATGACTTCACAATTGTGTTAGGTAGTTGGGTAAAGATATAATGTAGTTGAGTCAAAGTAATGGGATTTTGGTGCACACATACAATATTCTGTTGATTCTCAAATCTGTAGTCTGATCTAATCCTGTCAAATATGACATTTTAGCACTTTGTGGAGTCCAACATAGATTTGTCAATGTCAGAAAAAGTGTTCATGTCTGTCTGTCCTGTCAGGCGTAGATCATTCCAAATGTTGACATTTCGGGAGGCAAACATCCCTTTTTGCTGAATCTGAGATGGAAAAATCCCTAATCCCTTTTATTCAAAGCAAAGGGAAAATGTAAAACGGCTTCCAAATTATGTGGCAGATTAGGAGATAAAGAGCTTTGCTATCAGAGCCTGAAATAACAAGTAACTTGAATACAGTAATTCCCAAGTGATTTACCCTGAATTAGAGATCACCACCCTCCATCAAGACTGCTTCTGTATACACACACCACACACTTCTTCCTAATTGCTCTCTTCATTTAACTGGTGAGGTGTCAGTCTGCAGTACATTCACAAACTATGACCTATTTTGCTTTGCTGACCAAAAAATACAGAAGGCTGTTTTGAAAATCCATGAGTTTATATAAAACTAAATACAATTACGTCATTTAGCAGACGCTCCTATCCAAAGCGAGTTACAGCAGTGAGTGCATACATTTCGTACTAGTCCCCAGTGGGAATCGAACCCACAACACTGGCCTTGCAAACGCTACGCTCTACCAACTTATCCACAAGGTACCTTATACATGATTAGGGCCTAGAGGGCTACTTATATAAAACCTGCTTGAATTATTCAACCCTGCCTCTCTCATGTGTTCTACAATTGCAGTAGCTACGGTAATGAACTACAGAAGTAGAAACGTTAATTTTTTCAAAGGGTTTTTAAGACGTCCCATCCATCTCGTCTAGACCAAGACCTTTGAAGGGTGTAAACAACGCAATGGGAGTCGCTTTGCGATTGGCTGGGATAAGCGTGTGCATGCCCAGGGGGCGGAGCTGAGGGGAGTGAGAAAGAAATGACCACAGATATCACATTTCTGCAGGTTGGCAGACGTTTGTTGTAGCAATGAAATGCTCGCGTGGCTAATGTTCGGTGGATATATTCCGATTGGATTTATGGCCCATCCGCATTTGTCAAGGAAGCGCGAACGGCACGATTCAGTGACGGCTCGGTGTTGGCAATCAATCACCAGCCTCTCCTTCGAACTTTTCCACTTTCTCTAGCTAGGTTGTTAATCTATGTAGCAAACATTTCTAGCTTTTCGCTTAATAATGCAGGTATGCATTTAAGTAGCTAGATCGTTTTGTAGCATGCTTGAAAATGCCTCTTGCTGAGTAATCGACCATGTTTTGGTTTGATTGTTAGCTAGCTAACATGATACGTGTTATTTATCGAGCTAGCCTAGCAGAAGCAGGGATTTGACTGCTTACCCTGTCCCGTCAGCTTGCTAGCTGTCTTTCTAGTGCGCTTGGCGTTCCATAGAACACATTGGGAATAATGAGCACCAACATGTATGCAAGTCGCAAGAGGAAAAAGCCCCAGAGAAGGTACAGTAACGTTAGATAACTGCTCGCCGCTACAACAGCATAGCCAGCTAGTTAGGGGTTATAGACAAAGTTATGTCACTAGCTCTATTACTACCTATGTCACTAGGAGTCTAGTGCATGTTTACTATGCCACATCACTGTACAGAATTAGGATGACTTGTGAGTGAAACGAGTGACAGTTAAATTGTAGTACTGTTATTCGATGATTGGAATGGGTTGGCTGACAGACTCCCTCATCTGATTTGTATGAGGGCTGAATGAGGTACAGAAAGAAGCATGTTTCAACCTTGGACAATGACACTTCTTTATCCACTATCTAGGCATCTCAATGCATGGGTATTTTAGTTCAGGCATCTTGCTTGACCTGTATGGTTCCTCTGTCTGTGGACTCAATGAGTTGCATTCATTCACACTTTTGTAAACATACAGTATCTACCATGTAGGCTACATAACAAGACAGAAGAGTATCATCATGTGAGACATTGATGGCAGACATTCTCCTCCTCCTTGTAGTGTGAAGCCACCTCCAGAAGGAGCCAAATCAAACCCTTCCAAGAGGCACCGGGAACGCCTGAATGGGGAGTTGGACAGGCTGGCCAGTCTGCTTCCTTACCCCCAGGATGTCATCTCCAAGCTGGACAAATTGACCATCCTAAGGCTTTGTGTCAGCTACCTGCGTGCCAAGAGCTTTTTCAATGGTAAGGCATGATCATAACACGCCCTATAGACACACGCCTACTCCACACTATTAGACTACTCTATTGTCCATGTTTATGGTTGGGTTATGTTAAGATATTATCGCTATGGATCTGACTACAGTCTGACATTATAATCAACTATATCTGTCACTACCAACTACTGAGGTGTCTGGGAGGCAGTGGCTAGACTACCAACTACTGAGGTGTCTGGAAGGCAGTGGCTAGACTACCAACTACTGAATTGTCTGGGAGGCAGTGGCTAGACTACCAACTACTGAGGTGTCTGGGAGGCAGTGGCTAGACTACCAACTACTGAGGTGTCTGGGAGGCAGTGGCTAGACTACCAACTACTGAGGTGTCTGGAAGGCAGTGGCTAGACTACCAACTACTGAGGTGTCTGGGAGGCAGTGGCTAGACTACCAACTACTGAGGTGTCTGGGAGGCAGTGGCTAGACTACCAACTACTGAGGTGTCTGGGAGGCAGTGGCTAGACTACCAACTACTGAGGTGTCTGGGAGGCAGTGGCTAGACTACCAACTACTGAGATGTCTGGAAGGCAGTGGCTAGACTACCAACTACTGAGGTGTCTGGGAGGCAGTGGCTAGACTACCAACTACTGAGATGTCTGGGAGGCAGTGGCTAGACTACCAACTACTGAGGTGTCTGGGAGGCAGTGGCTAGACTACCAACTACTGAGGTGTCTGGGAGGCAGTGGCTAGACTACCAACTACTGAGGTGTCTGGAAGGCAGTGGCTAGACTACCAACTACTGAGATGTCTGGGAGGCAGTGGCTAGACTACCAACTACTGAGGTGTCTGGAAGGCAGTGGCTAGACTACCAACTACTGAGATGTCTGGAAGGCAGTGGCTAGACTACCAACTACTGAGGTGTCTGGGAGGCAGTGGCTAGACTACCAACTACTGAGGTGTCTGGGAGGCAGTGGCTAGTCAATTCTCTCTCTCTCTCTCTCTCTCTCTCTCTCTCTCTCTCTCTCTCTCTCTCTCTCTCTCTCTCTCTCTCTCTCTCTCTCTCTCTCTCTCTGTCTCTGTCTCTGTCTCTGTCTCTGTCTCTCTGTCTCTGTGTAGCAAGAAGTGGAGGACTCTCTGAAATAACAGGATGCCATTAGGGTGTGTGAAATCCTGTGCAAAGTAAAATATGAATGTGTAATCTTGTGATCTGTCTTAGCGGAAGCCTTAGCAGTGCCGCAACAATAGATCGTTTTCTAGCATGAACCACATACGTTCTGAGGGATCTGACCAAGGGAAACCCGTGACAACATCCTCCCCCTTGCAAGACATTATGTTTGCATCTCAAATGGCACCCTATTCTGGTCAAAAGTAGTGAACTATATAGGGTAAAGGGTGCTGTTTGGGATGCAGACTAGGGTGAAAAGTAGTGAACTACAGTGAGGGAAAAAAGTATTTGATCCCCTGCTGATTTTGTACGTTTGCCCACTGACAAAGAAATGATCCGTCTATAATTTTAATGGTAGGTTTATTTGAACAGTGAGAGACAGAATAACAACAAAAAAATCCAGAAAAACGCATGTCAAAAATGTTATAAATTGATTTGCATTTTAATGAGGGAAATAAGTATTTTACCCCCTCTCAATCAGAAAGATTTCTGGCTCCCAGGTGTCTTTTATACAGGTAACAAGCTGAGATTAGGAGCACACTCAGCAATCAATCAATCAGATTCCAAACTCTCCACCATGGCCAAGACCAAAGAGCTCTCCAAGGATGTCAGGGACAAGATTGTAGACCTACACAAGGCTGGAATGGGCTACAAGACCATCGCCAAGCAGCTTGGTGAGAAGGTGACAACAGTTGGTGCGATTATTCGCAAATGGAAGAAACACAAAAGAACTGTGAATCTCCCTCGGCCTGGGGCTCCATGCAAGATCTCACCTCGTGGAGTTGCAATGATCATGAGAACGGTGAGGAATCAGCCCAGAACTACACGGGAGGATCTTGTCAATGATCTCAAGGCAGCTGGGACCATAGTCACCAAGGAAACAATTAGTAACACACTACGCCGTGAAGGACTGAAATCCTGCAGAGCCCGCAAGGTCCCCCTGCTCAAGAAAGCACATATACAGGCCCGTCTGAAGTTTGCCAATGAACATCTGAATGATTCAAAGGAGAACTGGGTGAAAGTGTTGTGGTCAGATGAGACCAAAATCGAGCTCTTTGGCATCAACTCAACTCGCCATGTTTGGAGGAGGAGGAATGCTGCCTATGACCCCAAGAACACCATCCCTACCGTCAAACATGGAGGTGGAAACATTATGCTTTGGGGGTGTTTTTCTCCTAAGGGGACAGGACAACTTCACTGCATCAAAGGGACAATGGACGGGGCCATGTACCGTCAAATCTTGGGTGAGAACCTCCTTCCCTCAGCCAGGGCATTGAAAATGGGTCGTGGATGGGTATTCCAGAATGACAATGACCCAAAACACACGGCCAAGGCAACAAAGGAGTGGCTCAAGAAGTAGCACATTAAGGTCCTGGAGTGGCCTGGCCAGTCTCCAGACCCTAATCCCATAGAAAATCTGTGGAGGGAGCTGAAGGTTTGTGTTGCCAAACGTCAGGCTCGAAACCTTAATGACTTGGAGAAGATCTGCAAAGACGAGTGGGCCAAAATCCCTCCTGAGATGTGTGCAAACCTGGTGGCCAACTACAAGAAACGTCTGACCTCTGTGATTGCCAACAAGGGTTTTGCCACCAAGTACTAAGTCATGTTTTGCAGAGGGGTCAAATACTTATTTCCCTAATTAAAATGCAAATCAATTTATAACATTTTTGACATGCATTTTTCTGGATTTTTGTTGTTGTTATTCTGTCTCTCACTGTTCAAATAAACCTACCATTAAAATTATAGACTGATCATGTCTTTATCAGTGGGCAAACGTACAAAATCAGCAGGGGATCAAATACTTTTTTCCCTCACTGTATATAGGGTAAAGGGTGCTGTTTGAGATGCAGACTAGGGTGTTTGGACTCCAAAAGATTAGGGCTGTGACGATACCAGTATCGCAATATTTGTTCCATGGCAAAAATGTAAACACGAAGCAGACCGAACTCTTTGGTCCTTTAAAAACCTGCTGTATGTAAAATAGTGTGTGCTATAGCTTGGAAAATACATAAATGTGACTCTGGATGACAACATAATGATGTTTATTTCCAACATTAGGGCTGTTTTGCTAAAGAAGTTAAATCCGCTTCGTGTTTTGTTTCCTTGCCACGATACTAACGAGTATTGTGATACTGGTATCATCCTAGTATCTATCCTCGGGACCCAGACTAGGCTTTTTAGACCCAGACTTTTTGGACCCGGACTAGGCTTTTTGAAGACTGAAAATGACATGCTGCTTTCTCTTAATATCTGCATTGAGTGACTCGCAGAAAACAGCCTGAAGTCCAAATTCCTTTTGCTCCTAATCTCCCCATCAGTTTAACAAGGGGCACTGCTACTAGCATGCTTACTCACATTTTGGGGCTGCGTGGGTCCTCCTTGAACAACTTCAAATTAACCCACTTACATAACAGAAATGTAAAATGCATCGCTATAACAAGCTTCCTGAAAATGGCGTCTATCTTTGCCTAGATGGTTGTCTCGAGACGACAGAATTAGCAAAGGATCAGAATTGCAGTTCTGCAACAGTTTTATAACAATACTTCTGTATAGGACTCTGTGGCTCCAGCACCCGGAGGGAGAACAACGCTGTTCATGTTTGCTCATCTCATGTCCCAAAGAAATGATCTGTTGATATGTTGTGTGTTCTAGTCTCTGGTATTGTGAGAGGCAGGCTGGAAGGTGTTGCAGAGAAGTGGATTCGATTCATAATGCTTTCACAGGCCTGACTAAACTGTCTCAATTAGGCCTCCAGCTGTCATTTGGATCTGGTGAAAGAGC
Organism: Coregonus lavaretus; assembly: GCF_964263955.1. Classification (NCBI taxonomy): domain Eukaryota; kingdom Metazoa; phylum Chordata; class Actinopteri; order Salmoniformes; family Salmonidae; genus Coregonus; species Coregonus lavaretus. Next base: position 44,594,092 of record NC_139990.1, read on the forward strand.
CAGAGTCGGCAGACCCCCTAAAATGACAGGCCTTGGGCTATTCTTAATTCACTTGAAGATGATTCACAAACTACCATTCATTACTAATACTTTAACAGGCTACTCTAAATTCACCAAAAGGATTTATGCATGAAATTGCATTAGATCAACCACAGATTAGGCTACCCGTTAATTCACTTACGATGGCATGCAGATGCAGACTGACTGACTGCTGCCCGAGTTTACTAAGATGCATCCCTGAATTCAATACTGCTATCCCAATGCGGCTGCTTGCTTAAACTTTCTTTTTGAAAATGTTGCAGATTTTAATCATCAGAAGAGCCTTAGTAGAGTAGACTGTGGTCTGGTTCTGTTCCTGTTGTCTATGTAATGGAAGTGTCCTTACTGTGTCAGACCCATTACAAGTTTCATGTTTTATTAATCGAATGTACAGGATACACATGGGATACATGTCCAACGAAATGCTTTAGGCTTGGGCGGTATACGGTATATACTGTATTCCGGGGTATTTGGAAATAGCCACGGGATGGTTTTTCAATACTGTCAATACTGTTAACTATTTATTTGAAGTGTTTCAATAAATGTTCATATTTGTAGCTACTTTTTAATTAAATACCTGTAGTCAACTTGTGCAATACCTTAGGAGATGAAGTAGATCCCATTCTTCATTTCACCTGTCACATTATTTTACATTATGAAGCTTAGCGTAGTTCCCCAGAACAATTGAGCCAGTCACGTGTTTGTTTGTAAATAGTACAATGGGAGAAAGCGGGAGCAGATGAGTCCAGCTGTGTATTGACAGGGGTCGCGTTTTATATTGAAAGTCAGTGTTTTTTTGCTTCAATAGAGTGATCAGGGGCGTGCAACTATAGTTTTCCTTCACAGAAAATACGTTAGTGTAACACATTCGGCAGAAAATAGCTTCATTCTCATCAGATGACAACAGAAGTGCAACCAAGTAAATGAGCTTACAATGAAAAAGCAAGTTTATTTTGCAAAAATGATGCATGGCCATTATATTTCTAATCTTTATCATAGAAAGAATGTAGCCAGATAAACGTCCTAATGTTTTGCTTGAAGTTAATCTTGCATTTTACTGGAGAAATGTGGTCTGGCTACACTGAGAAAAGTGGCTGAAATAGTACTCACACACAACTACTTTATGTTTCTAAATGATTTCTTTATTCAGACGAAGGGTACTGCTATGGGATCCCCTATGGCTCCTAACTATGCTAATTTGTATGTGGGTTACATTGAGAAACAGTCAATTTTCAATCCTCTAAAAAATGTTTTCTTGCCTAACATTATTATTTGGAAACGGTACATTGATGATATTTTTGTTCTATGGAGGGGTGATTCTAAACAGCTCCAGGCATTCCATGCTTTTCTTAACTCTTGTTCTGAGCACCTGAGATTTACTATGCAATCTGACACACGTCAAATCAGTTTCTTTGATCTTCTGATTTTGAGTGAGGATAATGTTCTATACACTGATCTTTACAGGAAACATACTGATCGTAACAGTTTGTTGAGGGCTGATAGCTGTCACCCACTTCCCTTGAAAAACAGTTTGCCTTACAGCCAATTCTGTCGAATCAAAATAATTTGTAAAAAACAATCAGATTTCGACCGTAATATGGCTGAGACGCAAAGAAAATTCAAGGAGAGGGGGTACAAAAATGGTCAGAATAATACTGCCATTGAGAAAATTCAAAACAAATCGAGACCTGATCTCTTTCAAGGACAGTCTCGTAAAAATAATCATTCTTGCGTTCTAACAACACGCTATTCAAAGTGCTCTGAACAAATTAAGGGAATCGTTCACAAACATTGGCACATTCTAAGATCCGATGACAGTATTGGTAATGTGTTTTCAGACCCTCCCTTGGTTGTATTCTCGCGGGGCAGAAATCTCAGAGATCAATTGGTAAACTCTGATTTACCACCCCTAAATGGAATCTCGGAGCATCGTAGCACCATTAGGTGCCAAAACTCGACATACCCAGTCGCTGCCCACTTTTTGGAATCGAACCACTCGATTTCTTCCCTACGTTATATCGGCATCGAACATGTCACCTTCCCTAGGAGAGGGGGTGACCTCGACAACTTATTGTTAAAATGAGAGGCTGCCTGGATCTTTAATTTAAAGACCCTTGCTCCTTTCGGTCTCAACGTAGACTTTGATTTGAAGCCATTCTTGTGATTTTGCTATTCATTGTAAATGTTGTGGGCCTATGTAGCTAAGTATCTATGATCATATGCTATCCATGTTTTTTGTATGTTGTTTTTATCTGTGAATTGGCCAATGCTATTAGGCCACACCCGGCCATGATTACAGACACCTGCGTGTGTCCTTTCACACTATATAAACCAGTGACCCGCAGTGTTTGTCATTATACCCTGATGAAGACAGCTTATCTGTCGAAACGTCGGTTATTAAGATATTAAATTATTGCATCTGAGCTCCTAGAGTGTGCGGCTTTCCTTTTCTTTTTACACTGAGAAAGTACCTGAGAAACGTAGCTAGACATCAGTCAGAGTGCTGTCTGCTGATACAATGCCCGTTGGTGAATTCTCATCCCAGTGGAGAAGTGCAACTGAAGCACGATATTAGTTTGATGCTAAGCAGAAATTACAATTAGAAGCATGTTTAATCTGCGTTTACCAGATGCAGCAAGATATTTCTTATGAATTACATTTTTTCCTGCTTGAATAACTGCATAAACGCAACCCCTGAGTTTAACTTGCTACTTAACTAAGTGGCTGAATTAATAAGGTGACGGGGCATCATATTGTGTTAGCTTTCTGCCGTGTTTGAGAAGTCAAAACCCTTTGGATGAGTGACTTGTACATCTATGACTATCTGGATTTCCTTGCGTTTTTCTCCTCTCTGTTCTCAGCCCGTCTCCCCTCTTCTCTGAGCAGAGCAGGCAGGCCTGTTCTCAGCCCGTCTCCCCTCTTCTCTGAGCAGAGCAGGCAGGCCTGTTCTCAGCCCGTCTCCCCTCTTCTCTGAGCAGAGCAGGCAGGCCTGTTCTCAGCCCGTCTCCCCTCTTCTCTGAGCAGAGCAGGCAGGCCTGTTCTCAGCCCGTCTCCCCTCTTCTCTGAGCAGAGCAGGCAGGCCTGTTCTCAGCCCGTCTACCCTCTTCTCTGAGCAGAGCAGGCAGGCCTGTTCTCAGCCCGTCTCCCCTCTTCTCTGAGCAGAGCAGGCAGGCCTGTTCTCAGCCCGTCTCCCCTCTTCGCTGAGCAGAGCAGGCAGGCTTGTTCTCAGCCCGTCTCCCCTCTTCTCTGAGCAGAGCAGGCAGGCCTGTTCTCAGCCCGTCTCCCCTCTTCTCTGAGCAGAGCAGGCAGGCCTGTTCTCAGCCCGTCTCCCCTCTTCTCTGAGCAGAGCAGGCAGGCCTGTTCTCAGCCCCTCTCCCCTCTTCTCTGAGCAGAGCAGGCAGGCCCGTTGCCCTAGCGACTCCAGACTCCACACAGACAGAGCGTGTAGCCTACACATGCTGCTCCAGAGCCAGTACTGTTCTTCCTACAGACAAGCATGCGTCAAAACTGTGTTCATTTGCACAATGTCTCTCATTGACATTCTCTTGTAAATGTCCAAACTCACCAAAAATGCCATTCGGTAGCTCCATCCTATATATGTATAACTTTATGAGCTGGATTGCCTGTCTTTGCAATTTGTTTATTTTCGTTTGCGCTCGTTAGTATATTTAGCTAGCAGCCTCCATTGAAATTAGTTTGCTAATTTTGTTAGCGTTCTGGTAATGGATGCCAAATGGCCGTATTTTTGTATATATCTCTTTTTGCCGCCACCTTGTGTACTAAGCCTGTAATACCGTAGATCCCGATATGCGAGAAGGACTGATTGACGATATGAAACCCTGGATACTGCCCAACCCTAAAATGCTTACTTGCAGGTTCCTTCTCGACAATGCAACAACAAGAATAAATAATAAAGGGTAAGAATACGCACATAAAGTTAATGGCTCAGTAGAATACAATACGATTTTGAGTATAAGTATAATACAGGAAGGCACAGTTTTTATAGTCCAATATTTAGACATGTATCATGGAAGGGGGGGATTGGGGGGCAAGTGTTTTAAATTGTGCATTCAATCAAACATTTGCAGAACCACAAAATAAACAAGGAAGCTGAAAAATTTCGACTGATTTTAATGCATTGCTTAGAACTTGTAGGCTAGCTGTCTGAGACGTAAACATTTAGCCTTCATTTTTGCAAGATCTTCCCTTGGGGAGCCCTTTATATTTTGAGTGACTCAACAATTAAATTAGCTCGACTTGCATGAGGAAAAAGCCAGCAGAATAAAATGTTCTACTCGTTTTATAGTTTCCTCAGAGACCTGCTAGCAGCCAGGATTCCTGGCCTTTGTTGTGTTGAGTGTTGCTGCTGTTGTGCTTTGTGTAATCAGCAGAGTTCCTAGACTCCCAAGGGGAGGGGGGGGGGTGTTTGCTTGAGTAATCTAGATTAGAACAGACTTGTTGAACTCTTGACTCCTGAGGAGGGTTATAAAACAGTGGTACTGCGTCCCAAATGGCACCCTATTCCCTGTTTAGTGCACTATGTTTGCCAAGGGCATGGGCTCTGGTCAAAAGTAGTGCACTATATAGGAAATATGATGCCATTTGGGATGCATAGAGTTTGATAGTCTAGTTGTTGGTTCATACTACAAACTTTGACCTCTTTAGATGAATGCGAAGCTTAGACTCGGCTCTGTCAAGTGTATGGGGTAGGTTGATGTGAACCAGAGGTGGAGGGGGGATTATCTTGGCCATCGCATGAGAATACAATCAAGATTGTGGACAGGTCGTCATTGTAAATAAGAATTAGTTCTTAATTGACTTACCTGTATAAACAAAGGTGAAAAAAAGAAGCGCGGCTGCAGACTGTCTGAGATATGATCTATACTGTAGGGATGGGACTGTCTGAGATATGATCTATACTGTAGGGATGGGACTGTCTGAGATATGATCTATACTGCAGGGATGGGACTGTCTGAGATATGATCTATACTGCAGGGATGGGACTGTCTGAGATATGATCTATACTGTAGGGATGGGACTGTCTGAGATATGATCTATACTGTAGGGATGGGACTGTCTGAGATATGATCTATACTGCAGGGATGGGACTGTCTGAGATATGATCTATACTGCAGGGATGGGACTGTCTGAGATATGATCTATACTGTAGGGATGGGACTGTCTGAGATATGATCTATACTGTAGGGATGGGACTGTCTGAGATATGATCTATACTGTAGGGATGGGACTGTCTGAGATGTGATCTATACTGTAGGGATGGGACTGTCTGAGATATGATCTATACTGCAGGGATGGGACTGTCTGAGATATGATCTATACTGTAGGGATGGGACTGTCTGAGATATGATCTATACTGTAGGGATGGGACTGTCTGAGATATGATCTAAACTGTAGGGATGGGACTGTCTGAGATATGATCTATACTGCAGGGATGGGACTGTCTGAGATATGATCTATACTGTAGGGATGGGACTGTCTGAGATATGATCTATACTGCAGGGATGGGACTGTCTGAGATATGATCTATACTGTAGGGATGGGACTGTCTGAGATATGATCTATACTGTAGGGATGGGACTGTCTGAGATATGATCTATACTGTAGGGATGGGACTGTCTGAGATATGATCTATACTGTAGGGATGGGACTGTCTGAGATATGATCTATACTGTAGGGATGGGACTGTCTGAGATACGATCTTATTATACTGCAGGGATGGGACTGCCTGAGATACGATCTTATTCTACTGCAGGGATGGGACTGTCTGAGATATGATCTTATTCTACTGCAGGGAGGGGACTGCCTGAGATACAATCTTATTCTACTGCAGGGAGGGGACTGCCTGAGATACAATCTTATTCTACTGCAGGGATGGGACCACCAGCACTGTTAGGGTCTGTACTGGCACAACTCTCCTACTGTAACTAGGCTATAGGGCCCGACCAGCACTGTTAGGGTCTGTTCTCTTAATCACACTGAATCATAAGGCATCACACTAAACAATCTATCTGAAGATGATTTGCCATTGCCTAGCCTATATGACTACCACAGTAAACACAAATAGAATAACATCATTTTTGGTTGATCAAAATGCTCATCAAATTGTCTTCCACAGGAAATAATAGTACATTTGCGGTGTACTCATTAGGCCTATCTCACATTATTGTGAATGTGTCTCTGTCTGTAGTGATGCACTGTAACTGGTTCCTCTGCATTCATTCACTGTGTGGTGGAAATCCTCTATGGTACAGTAACCTTGATCTAGATTGTTTTGTATTGTGTTGCAGTGACCCTAAAATCCACAGCCTCCCAGCGCCCAGAGAGTAATGTTCTGAAGAAGCAAGGCTCTGAACTTCAAGTTCCAGAGGGAGAGCTGTTACTACAGGTTAGTGGGGTCTATTCAGTAGCCACCCTGTCTGTTACTACAGGTTAGTGGGGTCTATTCAGTAGCCACCCTGTCTGTTACTACAGGTTAGTGGGGTCTATTCAGTAGCCACCCTGTCTGTTACTACAGGTTAGTGGGGTCTATTCAGTAGCCACCCTGTCTGTTACTACAGGTTAGTGGGGTCTATTCAGTAGCCACCCTGTCTGTTACTACAGGTTAGTGGGGTCTATTCAGTAGCCACCCTGTCTGTTACTACAGGTTAGTGGGGTCTATTCAGTAGCCACCCTGTCTGTTACTACAGGTTAGTGGGGTCTATTCAGTAGCCACCCTGTCTGTTACTACAGGTTAGTGGGGTCTATTCAGTAGCCACCCTGTCTGCAACCATCATGGCTGTCGTTTTTTAAAGAAGATCTGTATGAAATGCTTTGTTCTACTATAGTTTTCCCATTTCAATAAGGTTGTTCACCATAGCACTATATTCATGATAAAATAAGTACTTCATTAATCCCACAAAGGGTACACATGTGATTGCACCAGCCAATACATACAACAATAAAACCCTATAAAACACAACAAAGGACAAACAGATATTAAACACAGCACATATTGTTAGCGTCTCAGAGTAGGATCAGTTTGACCTTTTTAGATCTTAATGAATAAGATAACATGAACAGGGCAGACCTGATCCTAGATCAGCACTCTGAGACGCTTTGTGAATACGGGCCATTAACTAGCCCCCTTTCTTTTTCTTTTACATTGAAAAGTTCTTGATTTAAGTTGAGATGAACTGCAGTTGAACCACACCATGCAGGGTTATGTGGCATGTTAGCTTTTCGTGTCCAAATAATCACAGAGTTAATCATATACTTTTGCGTGAGACAGAAGTGTCTGATCCTTGAACTGACTCTACGTGGAATAGGGTACAAACTCAATGGATGCTTCCCAAATGGTATCCTGTAGAGTGCACTACTTTTGACCAGAATCACCCTATTCCCTGTATAGTGCACGACTTTTGACCAGAATCACCCTATTCCCAGTATAGTGCACTACTTTTGACCAGAATCACCATATTCCCTGTATAGTACACTACTTTTGACCAGAATCACCCTATTCCCTGTATAGTACACTACTTTTGACCAGAATCACCCTATTCCCTGTATAGTGCACTACTTTTTATTTTTTATTTTTTTATTTCACCTTTATTTAACCAGGTAAGCCAGTTGAGAACAAGTTCTCATTTTCAACTGCGACCTGGCCAAGATAAAGCAAAGCAGTGCGATAAAAACAACAACACAGAGTTACATATGGGGTAAACAAAACATAAAGTCAAAAATACAACAGAAAATATATATACAGTGTGTGCGAATGTAGTAAGTTATGGAGGTAAGGCAATAAATAGGCCATAGTGCAAAATAGTTACAATTTCGTATTAACACTGGAATGATAGATGTGCAAAAGATGATGTGCAAATAGAGATACTGGGGTGCAAATTAGCAAAATAAATAACAATATGGGGATGAGGTAGTTGGGTGGGCTAATTTCAGAAAGGCTGTGTACAGGTGCAGTGATCGGTAAGTTGCTCTGACAACTGATGCTTAAAGTTAGTGAGGGAGATAAGAGTCTCCAGCTTCAGAGATTTTTGCAGTTCGTTCCAGTCATTGGCAGCAGAGAACTGGAAGGAATGGCGGCCAAAGGAGGTGTTGGCTTTGGGGATGACCAGTGAGATATACCTGCTGGAGCGCAGACTACGGGTGGGTGTTGCTATGGTGACCAGTGAGCTAAGATAAGACGGGGATTTGCCTAGCAGTGATTTATAGATGACCTGGAGCCAGTGGGTTTGGCGACGAATATGTAGTGAGGGCCAGCCAACAAGAGCGTACAGGTCACAATGGTGGGTAGTATATGGGGCTTTGGTGACAAAACGGATGGCACTGTGATAGACTACATCCAATTTGCTGAGTAGGGTGTTGGTCAAGGATCGGTAGGATAGTCAGTTTTACGAGGGCATGTTTGGCAGCATGAGTGAAGGAGGCTTTGTTGTGAAATAGGAAGCCGATTCTAGATCTAACTTTTGATTGGAGATGCTTAATGTGAGTCTGGAAGGAGAGTTTACAGTCTAACCAGACACCTAGGTATTTGTAGTTGTCCACATACTCTAGGTCAGACCCGCCGAGAGTAGTGATTCTAGTCGGGTGGGCGGGTGCAAGCAGCGTTCGGTTGAAGAGCATGCATTTAGTTTTACTAGTGTTTAAGAGCAGTTGGAGGCTACGGAAGGAGTGTTGTATGGCGTTGAAGCTCGTTTAATCACCCTATTCCCTGTATAGTACACTACTTTTGACCAGAATCACCCTATTCCCTGTATAGTGCACTACTTTTGACCAGATTCACCTTATTCCCTGTATAGTGCACTACTTTTGACCAGAATCACCCTATTCCCTGTATAGTGCACGACTTTTGACCAGAATCACCCTATTCCCTGTATAGTGCACGACATTTGACCAGAATCACCCTATTCCCTGTATAGTGCACTACTTTTGACCAGAATCACCCTATTCCTTTGTGTTTTTTTGTAGTATTTATTTATTTATTATTTTACAATACAAAACATACAAATGACAACATCACCACTGCCCAGACCCACCTGCTCTCACCCCCATCTCCAGCGCCCGCATCACTCTCTGCCACATGGCCTCAAACTGCACCATTTTGTTTCTTTCTGTCGCCCACACACTTTCAACATTTAGATAATAAAGCATTTGACCTTTCCATTGTGTTAACGACCGAGGACTGGTTGATTTCCAGCTTTTAAGTATGTGTTTTTTCCAAGATGATTGACGAGAAAAGTATCGTCCAACCCATCGGTTATCTCACTGCACCCTCATATGCCATGTCTTGAAATATGCAGACAGACGGATTAAAAGTAAATTTACATTGTAATTCTTCTGACAGCCAACATTCTAACTCCGCTCATACCTTTTGGACTTTAGATAATTCCCAGAAAGCATGGATTATTGAGTCATACTTTTTGACCAATAGTATTGCACTACAAAGGGAATAGGGTGGCGTTTGGGACACAGATAAAACTCTATAGGCCTTTCAGTTCCTTTGACATTTTGCTGTTTGCTCTTTACAGCTGTAGGCCTACTTCATATGACGGTTCACATGTAGTCTAGATGTGTGTGTGAACACTGGACAAAAATATAAACGCAATAAATTTCAAAGGTTTTACTGAGTTACAGTTCATATAAGGAAATCAGTCAATTGAAATAAATTCATTAGGCCCTAATCTATGGATTTCACATGACTGGGCAGGGGTGCAGCCATGGGTGGGCATGGGAGGGCATATGCCCACCCACTAGGGAGCCAGGCTCAGCTAATCAGAATGAGTTTTTCCCCACAGAAGTGCTTTATTACAGACAGAAACAAAAATATTTCAGCTCATGAAACATAGGATCAACACTTTATATGTTGCGTTTATATTTTTGTTCAGTGTATAAAGATATACTAATCAGTTCTATTCCACTCTACTCTCAGGTGTTGAATGGCTTTGCTCTGGTCGTCACGGCTGGTGGCACAATCTTCTATGCATCCTCCACCATCCAGGACTACCTGGGCTTTCACCAGGTAAAGGCTCTTTCTACCTCTATAACTGGTATTTCACCAAGTAAAGTGTCTCTTTTTACCTCTATAAACGTAGTCTGGCTGACACCAGCTCTCAAAGTCTTCCTGACTTGAGAGTCTGGAACGGCTGCTTTGATGTGTCGGCACGAAGCATCGATAATGAAGAGGCTGTGCCCTCAGACTTCAAGGTGGCACCGTACGCTGGTTGGAAATCCCCATTTAGAATTGAACTAATCATGATCTATTGTTTTACATAGGACCACCCTTCCGCTTCCAGCCAGCCCTTCCGGGATAAGCAAACACACGCTGTAGCTAGCTAGCTAGCACAAACCTTCGGAGTTCGGACGTTGTTTGCCGCTAACATGATGAATAGGGCGCATAGATCATCACACACATTTTCAAAACGTTATAAAAACCCTTCTACACTAATACTAGTGACATATTGGAGGACTGCAACCTGTTAAGCGTTACGATCTTGTGGCTAGCAAGCAGCAACTAACATTATCTAGCAAAGCTGATGTTAGCTAGCATTGTTCAGCCAATAGAAAGCCAGGCGGCTAATAACATTAGCTTGCTATCAACTCGAAATCGGCTAGCTAATCAAATGTATGTTTTAGTTATAAATTAACTAGTTAGCTAATTATAGGCTGAACATTTTCTTACCCCACTAAAGTTATTAATTTGGATGTCCTCGGTTTACATAGTAGGGCAATGACGTGAATCACTCATGCATTCTAGCTAGCTAGCTAGCTACTGTGCTACCCATGTTCACTTCTGGCAAGTTTCCTCCCTGCCCCCTAATTTTGCATGAACATGAACTACCCTAAACATTAATAGATTACAAAAACAAGATCAGACTACAGCCAGTATGACCAACAAAACCAAAAGAGATAAATGAATCATCTTTCATCAAGTCAACCTACACAGAGACCAACTGCAATTGGACAATAGAACAAATGGGTCTGAGCTTGCTTTATGCAGGGTGCGTCGTCTAGTATACACCTGTAATTAAACAGTTATTAACACAGTATATGTCATCACTATGTTGATAGGTTAATTTCAGTCAATAATTTGGAATGAAATGGTCTAGGTAGCCTAGCCAGCCAGTGTATTTGTGACACACCTCATATGTCAGTCGCGGACGGCTGGCTTGGGTCTCTGAGCTTTTCCGTTGTCTGTCTTCATCCACAACACCCAGGTACTACCTTCTTCATCTTCTCCGCGTCCTACAGCAGGAGAAGTGGAGAGAAGTGGAGAGTCCTACAGCAGGAGAAGTGGAGAGAAGAGAGAGGTGGGGAAAGGCGTGCTGGTTCCAGTATCTCAGAAACGGCCGCCCTCCTGGGCTTTTCATGGACGACATAGTATAGGGTTAACCGAGAATGATGGTGCAACAAACAACAAACATCCAGCCAGCTGTAGTCCTGTGGGCCAAAACAGCTTGTTGATGAGAGAGGTCGAAGGAGAATGGCAAGAATCGTGCAAGCTAACAGGCGGGCCACAAACAGACAAATAACTGATCAGTACAACAGTGTAGCGCCGAGCGGCATCTCGGGAATGCACAACTGTGGACGGACACATGAGAGAAAAAATGAAAAATGCCCTGCATATGGACAAAAATGTAAATCCAGTGGGAAAAACAATCACTTCTCTACGGTGTGCAAAAGTGCCGGGACCAGCAAGAGAAACAGAGTCCTGGCAATGGAAAATGCGTTGGCTGACTCAGAGAGCGGTGAGGATGTTCTCTGCATCACTAGGGCCGAAGTCAGAGAGCATCAACGTGGTGCAGGAGAAAACCACAGACTCCAATGCAGCTCTCTTTGCAACCATGCTGGTCAACAAAAAGTCCGTCAGATTTCAGCTAGATTGTGGTGCTAGTTGTAATGTTATCCCTGCAAACCTCATAAAAGCCAGTCACCTAGATCCCTGCAGTCAGGTATTGGTGATGTATAACAAGAGTACTCTGACGCCACTGGGGAAGTGCACACTTAAAGTGCTCAATCCACGCAATAAGAAAACCTACCGAGTTGAGTTCATCGTAGTCAACAAGAATGTGCACAGGCCCATTCTAGGCAGTAAGGCTATTACATTTTACATTTTAGTATACGCTCTTATCCAGAGCGAGTGCATACATTTTTATATTTTTTTCATACTGGCCCCCCGTGGGAATCGAACCCACAACCCTGGCGTTGCAAGCGCCATGCTCTACCAACTGAGCTACACGGGGCTATCCAGGCAATGGAGTTGATTACTGTGCAGCATCACAACATCCTGGCCATCGATAAAACAACAGGATCCTGGACTAAAGAGCAAATTAAACAAGAGTACTCTGATGTATTCCAGGGAGATGGATGCTTACCCGGCAAACTGAAGCTGGAAGTGGATGAGCGAGTGGAGCCCGTCCAGCTGCCAAAGAGAAGAGTGCCAGTAGCACTATATAAACCACTCAAAGAGGAGCTCAGTGGTCTAGAGAAAATAAGGATGATAAAAGCAGTTGAAAAAAGCACAGATTGGATTAGCAGCCTGATCGTAGTGAAGAAACCGTCTGGAAAACTAAGAGTGTGCGTTGATCCGAAACCTCTCAACAAGGCGCTCAAGAGGAGCCATTACCCACTTCCCACTTTTGAAGACGTGCTGCCAGATCTGAACAGAGTACGTGTGTTCTCTGTTTGTGATGTAAAAAATGGATTTTGGCATGTGGAACTGGAGGAGGAATCCAGCTATCTCACCACGTTCTCTACTCCCATGGGACGCTACAGGTGGCTGCGCATGCCAATGGGAATCAGTCCAGCCCCAGAGATCTTTCAGAGGAAGTTGAACCAGGCAATGGAAGGTCTTCCAGGAGTCAAAATCATTGCAGATGACATCCTGATTGTGGGAGAAGGAGACAACGATGAAGCGGCGAATCTGGACCACGACAAAAACCTGAAAATGTTCCTGGACAGATGCAGGAAGCTCAATATCAAGCTGAATCCGGAGAAGCTGCAGCTCAGGCTGAAGGAAGTGCCCTACATTGGCCACCTGCTAACATCAGAGGGGTTGAAAGTGGACCCAGGAAAAGTGACAGCCATCAAACAGATGCCTAGGCCTACAGATGTGCAGGGGGTGCAGCGCTTCCTGGGCATGGTAAATTACCTAGCCAAGTTCTGCAGCCACGCCACGGAGCTCTGCGAGACATTGCGACAACTAACACACAAGGACTCACTGTGGGAGTGGTCAGAGACATGAGCAGGCTTTCAATAAAATCAGGGATACCATTGCACAGACACCTGTGCTGAAATACTACAACCCAACAGAGCAGCTTGTACTACAGTGTGATGCTTCAGAGAGTGGGTTAGGAGCAGCCTTGATGCAGGGAGGACAACCAATAGCATACGCCAGCAGAGCCCTGACAGAGACTGAAAAAGGGTATGCACAGATAGAGAAGGAGCTGCTTGCAGTAGTGTTTGGCATGGAGAGGTTCCACCAATTCACATATGGACGAACTGTGGAAGTGCAGTCAGATCACAAGCCTCTAGAGAGCATCATGACAAAGCCTCTCCTCAGCGCACCAATGAGACTCCATGCTCATGAGACTCCAAAACTATGAGGTCAGTCTCCGATACGTTCCGGGAAAACATGTGGTTCTGGCCGACACCCTGAGCAGGGCATACCTCACAGAACAAGACAATAGAGGCCCTGTGGAGGTCGAAGTGGAATCAATCAATATGATACACAACCTCCCTGTGTCAAGCGAGAGACTAAAGCACATCCAGAGAGCCACTGAGCTGGACCGGGAGCTCCAGACACTGAAAAATGTGATCTTGCAGGGGTGGCCTGAAGTGAAAGGACATGTACCCTTGGAAGTAGCCATGTATTTTCACAACAGAGATGAGCTGAGTGTGCAAAATTATCTTCAGAGGTGAGCGAGTCGTTGTGCCTACTGCCCTCAGGTCAGAGATAATGCAGATAATCCATTCCTCACACATAGGAACAGAGGGATGTCTGAGAAGAGCTTGTGAGTGTGTCTACTGGCTAAACATGAATGCACCGCTGAGAACATACATGGTACAATGTAGCACCTGCACGGCATGGGGTATGAAGCAGCAGAAAGAAACGTTGAGGCCCCATGAAGCACCAAAGCGTCCCTGGGAAAAAATAGGGACTGACCTGTTCCAGTTCAACGACAGAGACTACATGGTCACAGTTAATTATCTCTCCAACTTCAGGGAAGTGGACCATTTGGAGAACACACAGTCGAAAACGGTCATTCGAAAACTGAAGACACACTTTGCACACTATGGGATACCTGACATCCTTTACTCAGACAATGGTCCCCAGTACTCTTCAGATGAGTTCCGAAGTTTCAGCAAGGCTTGGGACTTTACACACAAAACATTGTCTCCAGGATACCTGCAAAGTAATGGGAAAGTGGAATCGGCAGTGAAAACAGCCAAAAGACTGATGGCAAAAGCAAAGAGAGCAGGTGCTGACCCATACCTGGTCATGCTGGATCACAGAAATACCCCGTCACAAGGAACAGACAGCAGCCCTGCAATGGTGCTCATGGGAAGACGTACAAAGACACTACTTATAATGAGTGAAAATCTTCTGAGACCAGGGATGGCAAACTGTCAGCTGGAGAAGTTCAAAGAAAGACAGCAGAAACAGGCGAAGTACTACGACACCTCTGCTAAGGATCTCACAGAGCTGCAACGAGATGACAGGGTGAGAGTTCAGCCACTCACATGACAGAAACACTGGTGGCAGAGGGCCACAGTAGTCAGACCAGTGGAGCAAAGGTCCTACGAAGTGAAGACGGAACAGGGACAAGTCTTCAGGAGGAACAGGCGACACCTGAGGAAGAGCAGAGAAATACAGGAGGATTTCCCCACTGTTGAGGAGCCTGTAAACAGAGCACCAGCTGACACCAAGCAGGGGGCTGAACACAACCTAGAGGTGGACGCTGCACCTCAACAAGAAGATCCAAACATCTCAGGTCAAGCACCTCCTGATGTAATCAACAGTCCCCACACAAGGTCTGGTAGGGCCATCCGAAGACCTATACACCTGAAAGACTTTGTGGGAAGGTAAAAATAATAAGAATTAATGGACAGTCAGAGACGGTAAACAAACATTCAGTTCACATTCCAGTTTATTGCAGACATGGACTACAAGCCAAAGTTAGATGGAGTCTGCCTTTGTTGTAAAAAAAAAAAAGAAGAAAACAAAGAAAAAAGGAAAAAAAGAAAGAGAACATGTAGCAATATTGATGTTACTCATATTGATGTTACACAGGAAACGGAAACCAGTTGGGACTTACTGTAGGAATGTGTGGGTTGACAACATGCCTAGTAAAGTTTGCTTAACTATATATCTTTGTCTGTCGTGACTTCAATGCAAAGTATATTGAAACAACGTAGGTCATATGGACTTTATCCGCATAGATTCCGACGATTTTGGAACTTTATAGGACTGAGGCCAACATCTCTCACTGTCTTCCCCAACCAGCTCTCCCGACTTCCGAAGATAAGGTATCATGCGCTCTCCCATATAGCGTTCTTGTCTTCCTCCACAACCACCGCTCTGAGACCCAGGGCTGTTGCTTCGCGGATTTGATCCTTCTTCCACCACAACCTATAGCGGGAACACGACTGTCAGGATTGGAGGCTGTTTTCCTAGCTTCTTGAAGACAAGAACTAGCTAGCGAGCTGGTAAATGAGGCTTTTCCCAAAGCCCGTTGGCAAGACCACATCCTCCCCTTGAACAAAGGCTCGAAACGCTTCAAGTTGCTCTTATTTTTATGTAATCCCTAAATTGGTCGTTACTATGTGGCAGTGTTGTCTCAATCTCCTTTTTAGAAAGCTCCATCACAGTTTTTCTCCCCACAGTTTTAGTTAGCTAGGCCAGCTAGCCTAACTTTAGCTTGGTTTGTTTACGGCTCTAGTGGGGGCATGGCAAATTGATGAGGAAGCGTGGGGGGCATTGCGGCATGCAAATGCGTGCTTATGAGAACCAATCAAAGTTGCTCAGTCGCTCAACATTTTAGCTAACCTCCCCTTTTATAAGCCCGAGTTACCAGACCAGTGAGTCACAGCCATAGAGATAGATAGATGACTCATCGTGGATATAACATTTTGGCATGGACATTGTCATGAACTCCTCATTAAAAGACCTATAACTTTTTGCTTTATGTAGTGTTTCACTTTGAAGAAACACTACGCCCCCATTTCCACCATGCTTCCGCCATTTTAAAGTAGTCAAAGTCACTTTATGGAACGGATATAAAGATGAGTCCTCTATATCTATGGTCACAGCTCGCTGCGTAGTCACGTGGGTCCCGCATCAGCCAGGCTACTATAAACGCCCCTTGAGTTTTAAAGCTACCCCAAATTAATGGGAAAGATAAGCACTGAATAAAACCAGGAAATTAGGCTAGGTGGTGCTCATATTTTCCATTCATTTGGGATTGAGTCAATGGCATAGAACTGGATCTACATAACTGATGACATGGGAAGTGGTTTCATTACATTTACATTTACATTTTAGTCATTTAGCAGACGCTCTTATCCAGAGCGACTTACAGTTAGTGAATACATATATATTTTTTTTATATACTTGCCCCCCCGTGGGAATCAAACCCACAACCCTGGCGTTGCAAACGCCATGCTCTATCAACTGAGCTACATCCCTGCCGGCCATTCCCTCCCCTACCCTGGACGACGCTGGGCCAATTGTGCGCCGCCCCATGGGTCTCCTGGTCGCGGCCGGCTGCGACAGAGCCTGGATTCGAACCAGGATCTCTAGTGGCACAGTTTGCACTGCGATGCAGTGCCTTAGACCACTGCGCCACTCAGGCGCCACTTGACATTATCCCTGCACATTGTAAATATGGTACTGGAACTGACCCTGTATATAGTATGCTTACTTACTTTATCGTCTTCTTCTTATTTCTTATCATTACATCTCGTGTGTCTTTGTTCAACCTTGTTATTTTTAGTATTACATTGGTATTGATTACTGCATTGTTGGTGTTTGTTGTACTTTGCATGTGACATTAAAACTTGAAACATTAGTCAATTGATTTTGGGTTAAAACATCTGACTAATGTTGATTTATGAGTTGAATGTCAGATTTGGAAAATATTGCTTTATTTCTGAGTGAAATGTAATTTAAATATTGCGTAAGCAATGCTTATTTACTAGTGTCCATATCATTATTTCTGTTACCTAACAGTTTGCATGTGAAGTTACTAAGTTGATTGTGCTGGTATTTCCTCAACATGAACAGAAGCCAGGCCCTAAACAGATGCCAAGTCTAATAAGTCTGTTTGGGTATGGGAACTAAACACAGGTTGAACCTAAGGCCCAGTACAGAACATGTTTGCAGAGGACAAGTCAGGACTTGGATGCATGAGATAAGTGATGGGAAGAGGAAGGATATGTTGTCTAGCAACAATAGTGTCCATGTTTGCATTGTTTTCTTGTAGTTTACTAGACTTCTATTTTGATGATGGTGGATGTGTTTGCTCCTCAGTCGGACGTCGTCCATCAGAGTGTTTATGACGTCATCCATACGGAGGACCGAGCAGAGTTACAGAGACAGCTCCACTGGGCCCTCAACCCCACCCTCACCACTGACACTGGACAGCTGGTCTCAGGTAACCTCCAACCCCACCCTCACCCCTGACATTGGACAGCTGGTCTCAGGTAACCTCCAACCCCACCCTCAGCCCTGACACTGGACAGCTGGTCTCCAGTAACCTCCAACCCCACCCTCACCCCTGACACTGGATAGCTGGTCTCAGGCAACCTCCAACCTCACCCCTCACACTGGACAGCTGGTCTCGGGCAACCTCCAACCCCACCCTCACCCCGACACTAGAACTGGACAGCTGGTTACAGGTACCCTCCAACCCCACCCTCAGCCCTCACACTGGACAGCTGGTCTCAGGTACCCTCCAACCCCACCCTCAGCCCTCACACTGGACAGCTGGTCTCAGGTAACCTCCAACCCCACCCTCAGCCCTCACACTGGACAGCTGGTCTCAGGTACCCTCCAACCCCACCCTCAGCCCTGACACTGGACAGCTGGTCTCAGGTAACCTCCAACCTCACCCCTCACACTGGACAGCTGGGCTCAGGCAACCTCCAACCTCACACTGGACAGCTGGTCTCAGGCAACCTCCAACCTCACACTGGACAGCTGGTCTCAGGCAACATCCAACCCCACCCTCACCCCTCACACTGGACAGCTGTTCTCAGGCAACCTCCAACCCCACCCTCACCCCTGCACTGGAACTGGACAGCTGGTTTCAGGTACCCTCCAACCCCACCCTCAGCCCTGACACTGGACAGCTGGTCTCAGGTAACCTCCAACCTCACCCTCACACTGGACAGCTGGTCTCAGGCAACCTCCAACCTCACCCTCAGCCCTGCCACTGGACAGCTGGTTTCAGGTACCCTCCAACCCCACCCCTCACACTGGACAGCTGGTCTCAGGTAACCTCTAACCCCACCCTCAGCCCTGACACTGGACAGCTGGTCTCAGGTAACCTCCAACCCCACCCTCAGCCCTGACACTGGACAGCTGGTCTCAGGTAAACTCCAACCTCACCCCTCACACTGGACAGCTGGTCTCAGGTAACCTCCAACCTCACCCCTCACACTGGACAGCTGGGCTCAGGCAACCTCCAACCTCACACTGGACAGCTGGTCTCAGGCAACCTCCAACCTCACACTGGACAGCTGGTCTCAGGCAACGTCCAACCCCACCCTCACCCCTCACACTGGACAGCTGTTCTCAGGCAACCTCCAACCCCACCCTCACCCCTACACTGGAACTGGACAGCTGGTTTCAGGTACCCTCCAACCCCACCCTCAGCCCTGACACTGGACAGCTGGTCTCAGGTAAACTTCAACCCCACCCTCAGCCCTGACACTGGACAGCTGGTCTCAGGTAACCTCCAACCTCACCCCTCACACTGGACATCTGGTCTCAGGCAACCTCCACCCTCAGCCCTGCCACTGGACAGCTGGTCTCAGGTAACCTCTAACCCCACCCTCAGCCCTGACACTGGACAACTGGTCTCAGGTAAACTTCAACCCCACCCTCAGCCCTGACACTGGACAGCTGGTCTCAGGTAACCTCCAACCTCACCCCTCACACTGGACATCTGGTTTCAGGTACCCTCCAACCCCACCCTCAGCCCTGCCACTGGACAGCTGGTCTCAGGTAAACTTCAACCCCACCCTCAGCCCTGACACTGGACAGCTGGTCTCAGGTAACCTCCAACCTCACCCCTCACACTGGACATCTGGTCTCAGGCAACCTCCACCCTCAGCCCTGCCACTGGACAGCTGGTCTCAGGTAACCTCTAACCCCACCCTCAGCCCTGACACTGGACAACTGGTCTCAGGTAAACTTCAACCCCACCCTCAGCCCTGACACTGGACAGCTGGTCTCAGGTAACCTCCAACCTCACCCCTCACACTGGACATCTGGTCTCAGGCAACCTCCAACCTCACCCTCAGCCCTGCCACTGGACAGCTGGTTTCAGGTACCCTCCAACCCCACCCCTCACACTGGACAGCTGGTCTCAGGTAACCTCTAACCCCACCCTCAGCCCTGACACTGGACAGCTGGTCTCAGGTAACCTCCAACCCCACCCTCAGCCCTGACACTGGACAGCTGGTCTCAGGTAAACTCCAACCTCACCCCTCACACTGGACAGCTGGTCTCAGGCAACCTCCAACCTCACCCTCAGCCCTGCCACTGGACAGCTGGTTTCAGGTACCTCCAACCTCACCCCTAAAAATCTGCGCTGGAACAGGACGGTACCTCCGTTTTTCACCACACAGACAGCCGACACGCAATTTGTACCGGCACGGCTATTTCTTATAGTGGAGTGGAGAGTGACTGTCTATCTAACCTATCTCTTAATATTAATAGACAATGGGTTAAAATGAGCTCATGGACTTCTCCAATAATTCAGTGATTGCCCCAGATCTTATTATCTCATATTAATTGAGCTCCCCCTGCTTTGGCAGGTTCCACATAATGACAAGGAGACAACAGGTCAGGGTGTCTGCTACATAATGTACTAGGAGGAACATTAAGCCCAGCAGCTCCATATACGCTGCTGAAGCACAGGGAAATATGGTACGCACTAGGAAATGAAGAGAGCCACAGAAGGAAATAACCAACTTGTGAAAAGTAAATCTCCTTGAATGTACATGTATCTTGGCTGCGTAAGCCAGGAATGTAGGCCTAGATGTTCTAGTCCAGTGGTCACCAACCGGTCCATCTCCAAGGCTTTCCTAGTAGATCGACAAACATTTCTGTAAAAAGCCTTGCGTTCTTATTTTTGTATTACTTTTGCGCTGTTTGCGGAAGGTGCACTTGATTCAGCTGTCCTGCGCACCGGGTAGTTGAAGTGTTCCCATTTTTAACCATTTAATGTGTCTGAAGGTACAAACTCCGCCTACCTGGCAGGTCCGGAGAGCAAATCAAGTGCACCTAAAGGCCTACCGCTGGCCAATCAGATAGCTCAGATCACTGTGTCTGCAGCTTCTACGAGCACACAGCGAAGTTGATAGTCGACTACTGTGTGAGATTTCAAAACATTAAAAACCATGACCAGAGATAGACTGTCAAAGAATACAGCAAAGAGCTGCTGTTTTTATGAATGAGTTCATGTTTAAGATTTTATTCAGCACTGTCAACACTTTTTCCTCAACACTTTTTTATAAGCCATAAAACGCCCTCTCCCTATCCACTCGGCTTGTGTCTTTCTAATATCAAGGAGTATTTCACGTTCTCTGGTCATATGAGTAACGACATGAATTGGTGCATGTGTCAGAATATAATGAAGTTCGACTTCAAGAATAGCCAATATGCAGTGATAATGTATTGAGCCTATAGCCTACTGCACAATGCTCATAGCTACAGAACTGTTTTTAATAGGTTAATGTTGCATAGGCTTACGTTTTTTAAGTCATGTTTAAAAAACAATCTGAGCGGTAGATCTCAGCATGCGTTTTCACTCAGAAAGTGATCTTGGCTGTTTCCATGGGTAGAACCATATTTTTTGGACGGGTCCTTTGCCCTACTCGTGTAACAGTAACTCTGTTACACCGATCATAGTAAACCGCCAGCTATCTACCAGTCCTCTACCTTCAATATTATCCAGACAGTCACTGTATTCACTCTCCATATCTGGGTGTGGAGCAGTGTTTCACCTTGTACCCTGTGAGCAGGGGGCGTTTTAGCACCTTGGGCCAGAAGTGGCACCTGGCTGTGGTGAGCCTGGTCTAGGCCCCTGATAAAATAAACGCTAAGTTTGGGAGTATTACCTAGCATTTTGGCCTTCCTCAGTTGAAAATGGCTAATGACATGTGGCATAACATTCTAGTTTGTAATGTGTGCAGACTAGACTGTTAACATAAGGTTTGTTGCTAAGGGTGAGGGCTGCAGCTAGGGTGAGGGCTGCAGCTAGAGGTGAGGGCTGCAGCTAGAGGTGAGGGCTGCAGCTAGAGGTGAGGGCTGCAGCTAGAGGTGAGGGCTGCAGCTAGAGGTGAGGGCTGCAGCTAGAGGTGAGGGCTGCAGCTAGAGGTGAGGGCTGCAGCTAGAGGTGAGGGCTGCAGCTAGGGGTGAGGGCTGCAGCTAGGGGTGAGGGCTGCAGCTAGGGGTGAGGGCTGCAGCTAGGGGTGAGGTTTGCAGCTATGAGTTAGCCTACTATATGAAGAGACACTGACCAAAGATACTATTTTCTCTAGACATCCTGAAATTCACTATTATAGCTATAGTGTGCTGAATGTGTAATCTTATGACCCCCCCCCCCCACCCCCCACCTCTCTGGCCTCTGAAGATTCAGCCTCGCCACAGGCTGTCACAGTCTACAACCCAGAGGCACTCCCACCAGAGAATTCCACCTTCCTGGAACGCAACTTTGTCTGCAGGTTAAGATGTCTCCTGGACAACTCCACTGGCTTCCTAGTAAGTTCATGGAGGACACAAAGTTCATATTTAGGATTGTAAAATTCTTGTAACTTTCCCAAAATTCCCAGGTTTTCTAGAAATCTCAGTTGAATAATTCACAGATTCTCTGCTTATTCCCCTCCGATTCCTAGAAACATCCCACCGGGATTTTTGGAAAATCTGGTAATTTAATTATATTAAAATAATTATTTTTGAAGATTCCTTGTAAACATTGTACTAGAGTGCAATGGAAATCGACTCAACTCTCGCTGATACTCTTGAGATTGTAATTGTATTATGACAGCCACTGAAGCCACTTTCTTTGAGGATGAGGGGAGTGTCAAGAAGGGGTTAAATATGTGTTGGCCTCAAGTAGGGGAATCAGTGTGGCTTCTCTACTTCCCTTTTGAGTTCAGGGAAGGGCAGGGTCACACACTACTTATCCAGACTAGGAAATTATCCTACAGATAGCGTTTGCAGTCAAACTTTGAGAACACAAAAATATTGTCTACTTTTTGTAATGTTTTTACTTTTCTCTAGTTTTGTGAATGTCAAGTTATAAACACTGAATGATTAGATTTAGCTGGAATTGGAAATTGTGTTTTCTTATTACATGAATACTCAATATTGTAGTTAAAATGAAATTGTCTTTGCCCATTTGACCAATGACCATTTGGTGTTTTAACTAGGCTAGATTTGAAAATATTAACTAGATTTTATGGACATTTTCCTAGAAATCTATTTGAAAATCTAGTTAGATTTCATGGACATTTTCTAGATTTTCTTAGAATATAGATAGTGTTTGAGTTTTTCTGAGTGGGCTGATTGTTACAGCGCTGAAGAATTCCCACAAGTCATGCTGACTGATTTCTCAAATCTAATATGGGAAATGAAGTGGAGAACTCTGCCTTGGTCCTCTGGCTAGCCTTCATTCTCCCTCTGAACTCTTCAACTCTGCAGAAAAAGAACACCTGTGTTGGATGACCTGAGGACAAATCAAATCAGTGTCAGATTCCGTTCAGGGAAACTGAATTTTTAGGATTTATTTTTTATGGGGCCTAATCAGAAAGACCCATTGAGTTCTTATTTCAGTCTTATCATGGAGCGTTTCATTGGCAATGTGTTACTTTGATTTACAAAGTCCCGTGTAGCTCAGTTGGTAGAGCATGGCGCTTGCAACGCCAGGGTTGTGGGTTCGATTCCCACGGGGGACCAGTATGAAAATGTATGCACTCACTAACTGTAAGTCGCTCTGGATAAGAGCGTCTGCTAAATGACTAAAATGTCAATGTACATTTTAGAAAGTAAACTTGCACTTACATACCTTTTTAAAGGAACGTTAAAAAACATATTTATCATCTCCAGCACCACCCCAACATCAACATATGTGAAAATGGCACCTTTCTATGTTCTGTAGTAAAAAAGACTGAGGAAGATGTGTTTCCAATGACCTTATCAACCAATTCGTAGACAATTTGGAGGCAATTAGTAGGTAATGCCTCCTTATCATTGGTTAAAATCACACTATACACACCGATGTCATTGGAAACACTTATCTCCCTCAATCATTTTCACTACAAAACATAGAAACGTGTAATTTTCACATATGTTGATTTTGGGGTGGTGCTGGAGATGATGAATATGAAGTTGAACATATTTCCCTTTTTAAGGTGCTCTCAGGTGCATGGACAAAAAAAGTTTACTCAATAAAAAGAACTCCAGCTCACTGATAATCTTGATGCTTCTTCCAACAATTTATTGGGATCTTATTTAACTAATATTTCGGTCTAAATCGACCGGCATCAGGGTGGAATAGGGTGGCATCTGGGACGCAGTCCTGACTATGTTTAAGGGCTTTTCTGCGTTCTCCAGGCCCTGAACATCCAGGGGCGTCTAAAGTTCCTCCATGGCCAGAGCGAGAGGACCAAGGAGGGCAAGGCCATCCCCCCTCAGCTGGCCCTGTTCGCTCTGGCCTCGCCCCTACAGACCCCCACCATCCTGGAGATCCGCACCAAGAACTTCATCTTCAAGACCAAGCACAAGCTGGACTTCACCCCCACTGCCTGCGACGCCAAGTGAGTGACAATAACACTAACACTGTACAGTGGGCCTTACTGCTGCTAAGCCCCTTCAACACATAGGGAACATAACCACTTCACTACAATATTTCACATTGAATTCAAAGCTTGCTGTCTGAATGCTGAATAATTGTAATGTTCACCTGCTCGGGGACTGGAGTTGTGAACTAGCTATTTAGCTAAATCTAGTACAATGCATCACATTTCTTGTGAGATGTATGTTTTAATTGTACGTGGTCCCTGTCAAATAAACCTAATAAATCAAATCATTTATACATTGAGAAACTATCAGCACCAGTGATAGATTTGAGATTATGCGGTTAGATCACAAGTGTTATCTATTCAGAAGTAGGGAAGAGACATGTTTTGATCAGGTTTTCATTGTGCTTCCTGTTTTTGTCCTGTCCTCCCATACAGAGGGAAGATAGTGCTGGGCTACACTGAGGCAGAGCTCTGCAACCGTGGCTCAGGATACCAGTTCATCCATGCTGCTGACATGCTGCACTGCGCTGAGAACCACATGAGGAGTAAGACTGATCTCCTGTTGCACACAGTCCTATCATGTAGTGTTGTCCATAGTGACTGACATGGGATCAAAAACGTGAGGGTCACATTGCAAACGCATACTGTACTGTATGTTGAGTTGCACATAGTGGTTCATTCTACAGCCAGTGTCCTGAGGGGACTGTCTGAACAGATTCATTCCTACAACTTCTAAAAAATGAATGGTGTTTTAAGATAAGATGATAAAATAAGATAGTACTTTATTAATCCCTAAAGGCAATTTTGATAGACATTTGAATTAGTGACTTTAAGTGACAAGCAGAGGTGTGAACGTTTAAACATGAAAACTTATATACAAAGTTGGGCTCACTAACCGAAAAACAATGTTTTTTTTGCTAAATTCACAGTGCAGTTAAAACATTATTTTTCGTGTTATAGACTAACTAGGCGGTAGGCTATAAAGGCCTGGGGAAAGTTGTGTAATTTAAATAAAACTTTAATTTGGTGAATTTGCGAGGCATGCAAGACGAGGCAAGACATTCTTTCTGCCTGCCCCTCTCCCCCTCGCGCTGGCTCGCATGCTCTTTCTCGTTGCTAATGATGCGAGTGTGTGTTCAGTCTTCGGTCTGTTGCGTGTAGAATATCCTAGCCTATTCATTGATGATAAGCCCTGCTTTGCTGAAGTTACGAAACATTGCAAGCCAAGAAATTGCAAGATACAGCATTCCATTGCGAGATACAGCTTTTGATTGCCGATAGATAGGCCTAGTGCATGGTTCTGACTCTGTCTGCCTGGTGGCCGACCTGTCTATACCGTGACCCTCCTCTCTCTCTCCGGCCCTCGCTAGCTCTCTATTAAAGATGCGAGTGTTTGTGTTCTCGGAAGTATGGCAACTAATCATTCTCCTCCGTTCCAAAAATACTGAATCTTAGGGGTCGATTCTTAGCGGAATCTAATCTTAACACTCAGAAACAGGAGTCGACACCTGGAGTCGACATGCAAGGAGTCGAGGAATCAATTATTTTGGAGTCGACTCTCCACCACTACGTCATTCTCGTTAACTTTGGAAAAATGGCAGAGAAAGGCAAGGGACAGCAGCGAAGTCTCGTTAAATGAGAAGGAAATGCAAACTTTGCGAGGTGGAATTAAGGTACAGTAATGGTAGTACAGGTGCAATGCTTAACCGTCTTAAAAGGACGCACCGTGAGACCCAAACCGTTGCTGGCAGCAGCGCAGCTGCATTGTGAATTCACGTGAAACGTTATGAATTTTTCTTATATTTCACAGAAACGTTTTTTTTTTTTTTTTACCATATACCACATCCCTCGTAACTTTTGGTGATGTTTTTAGTTTATTAGAAACTGCATCAATGTGTCCCATACACATTTCTGCTGTCTAACTTCGTTAATGTGTGTGTCTGTGTGTTTCCCTGCCCAGTGATAAAGACTGGAGAGAGTGGGATGACAGTGTTCAGGCTGCTGACCAAGCTGACAGGCTGGGTGTGGGTGCAGGCTAATGCCAGACTGGTCTACAAGAACGGACGGCCTGAGTGTATCATCGCATCCCAAAGAGTCCTCACGTACGTCTCGGTACACACACACACACACACACACACTCTTTCATACACTACCTCATTGTTTAATGAGGCCTCATTGTGGCGGCAGGTAGCCTAACATTTAAGAGCGTTGGGCCAGTAACCGAAAGTCACTGGTTCGAATCCCGAGCCGACTAGGTGAACAATCTGTAGACAGCAAGGCACTAAACCCTAATTGCTCCTGTAAGTCACTCTGGATAAGAGCGTCTGCTAAATGACTAAAATGTAAATGTTTTTAGGGATGAAGAGGGAGAGGACACCCTAAGGAAGCGGAGCCTCCAGTTGCCTTTCAGTTACACCACTGGGGAGGCCCTTCTCTACGACACCAGCTTCCCCAAGACCCTGGTAACAGGGGACTCCTTAGCAGGCGACACCACCTGCCCTACAGAAAATATCACCAACAACAACCAGGACGTAACCCTGGACCCTGACTCACTGCTGGGCTCTCTGCTGAAACAGGAGAAGTCCATCTACTACTGCTCCCCTCAGACTCAGAACCAGCACCAACTCCAGGAGGAGGTGGCAGGGCTTCCACAGGAGGAGTGTGAGGGCATCTTCTCCAGCAGCCACACACAGGAGGGCAGCATCCCCTCTCTGTCGGAGACTGTCCTCTTCAAGCAGGAGCCCTTGGGGGTGGGGGGTGGAGGGGGGATCGATGGCTTCTCATCAGAGGACAGGTAACTGATCTCTTACTATTTATCTTAGGTGTATGTGTGTGGTTGTTTTTAATAATGTAACCATGACTGCACTACACATTTCCCAATTGTGACTATAAAGGTATTGATTTTATTGATTGACAGAGATAGGGATTTGTGGAGCTTCATGAGGAACCTGGGCAACAGTAGGGAGGACCTGGAGCTGTTCCAGCAGGATGAGATGTTCCTCGATGTGGATCTGGACGCTGGCCGAGACGGCCTCCTCCCTGACCTGACAGACGAGATTCTCTCCTACGTACAGGAGTCTCTGAGGAAGAGGTCGGACTGGGATCAGACTGTATTCTCCTGCAGGGGGGCTAAGTTAGGGGATCAGGACTATAGCTGCCCAACCACGCTGTTACATCAACCATCTATGGAACAACCACTAGCCACGCATCCACATTCTACTACAGTTCTGTTACACCAACCATCTATGGAACAACCACTGACCCCACATCCACATTCTACTACAGTTCTGTTACACCAACCATCTGTGAAACAACCACTGACCCCACATCCACATTCTACTACAGTTCTGTTACACCAACCATCTATGGAACAACCACTGACCCCACATCCACATTCTACTACAGTTCTGTTACACCAACCATCTATGGAACAACCACTGACCCCACATCCACATTCTACTACAGTTCCTCAGTGGCCACCCCAGCTGCCTGTAGTCCATCCTCTATCAGTTCACCACTATCAGCCTCCACCCCACCCACAGCAGCCAATACCACAGCAGTGTTTACACACACAGCCCCGCCCACAGGAAGCATTGCAGGCAACACAGCAGCAGCACCGGCTGTCCCAACCTCCACAGCGGCAGCAACAGATCCATCTAAATGGACAGGTATTGCCAAACCAACAGCGGCAAAACAACCAGCTATATTCACAGTCACAGCCCTTCCATCCACAGCAGCGACAGCAACAACTGTGTAACAGACTGAAGCACATGCAGGTGGATGGGACTGGGACGGGTTCAATGACAGAAAGACAAAAAGACATCACCAAGCAGCAGCAGCAGATTCCTCTGTTGTTCAACGTGGAGCAGCCAGGGGGGCTCCAGACTCACCACAGCCACCCCCAACATGGGCACCTCTGCCTGGGGGAAGCTTCCCTGGGCCTGGGCCTCCACTACAGGAACCAGCTGAACATTGTGTCGGTTAGCCGCTCCCCGGAGCTCTCCTCCTATGTACCCACCACGGGCCTCCAGAGCCAGAGGGTGGACGGAGAGCTCCCGCCCCAGGATTTGGAGGAGTTGCTGGGCAGCCTGGAGTCCACTGGTCCCCGGGGGATAGAAGATGGTAGGGGAGCGCACCAGTGGAGTGTGGTGGAGGCCCTGGGTGTGTTTCAGCAGCAGGGGCACCTCCCTGACGGCCAAGCCCAGTCTCAGGCCACCAGCACGGGCTGGGCTCAGCACGCCTATCCCCTGGCTGTGGGGTTCAGCTGGGTCAACAGAGCAGAGCGGCCATTCACCGCACAGGTAAGAAAGGTGACACTAACCTGGGTAGTGTTCATTAGGCAGCAAACAGGTAAAATGTTGTGAAACGTAAAGCGGGTCCTACCTGAACTTGTCTAGTAAGAACGCTAATAATAAACAATTATAATTGGCTACATTGTGCCCCACTGAACAGGCCCCTGAACTAATGATATAAAATGTTAGGCCTATATGCTTTACTTCCTCTAGCTATAGGCTCATCATATGATCGTTGAATACCAACAGCACATACATACTCGCGCATCAGATTTAACAAGAATTAGACTTTAGAAATAGAAGGTCATTATCATTTGACCATTGAAAGCCAGTGGGTATTTACACATCAAGGCAATTTAGACCAGAAAAAGGAGGCTTAGCGAAGTCGGACATTTCCTCTGTTCCAGTTCCAGAACGGGAGCCTGAAGGAGGCTGGCCCAGACCCTGGCCCTGTACCCAACCCTGGGTCCTCTAGGGGGGCAGACCCTGGCCCTGTACCCAACCCTGGGTCCTCTAGGGGGGCAGACCCTGGCCCTGTACCCAACCCTGGGTCCTCTACGGGGGCAGACCGTGGACATTCAGCAGCAGCGGGGCAGCCAACGCACCAGCCTCCCCCTCCCTCCGCTGAGAGCAGGCCCTACCCTGACCTCCCTCTGAGGGGATTCATGTGAGACTGAAGGCCCTCCTCCCTACTAGTGCACTATATAGAGGATAGGGTACAATTTGGGATTCAATCTTAAACAGGAGCCAGGGAATGTCTGGGAGTATGGAGGACTTGGACTGGAGAGGTGTGCCTCACTTCGTAGAGCATGACACATGCAACGCCAGGGTTGTGGGTTCGATTCCTACGGGGGACCAGTATGAAAATGTACTGCTGTAAATCGCTCTGGATAAGAGTGTCTGCTAAATGGCTAAAATGTGGACCTGACCTGATCCTAGATCGGCACTCCTACTCTGAGACACTTTATGAATACGGGCCCTAGCTTTTAAAGTCCCCATACTGTAGCATATGGTTTTTTATTCCCCATACTGTGGCATTCTGGCTTTTTATTCTCCATACTGTGGCATTCTGGCTTTTTATTCCCCATACTGTAGCATTCTGGCTTTTTATTCCCCATACTGTAGCATTCTGGCTTTTTATTCCCCATACTGTAGCATTTACTGTGACAGCATTTATTATTTGCTTATAAATAATCACTTGTTCATCACTTGCATTTAAAGGTGCAGTTGAATGAAACAAACCATAAGCCTATTTGATAGATGAGATGGAGTATCTGTTTTCACTGTGCTTGATATTTTTGTACAAAATGCATTGACAATCCTACTAAATCATTTAGTAATTTTATGAGCGATTTGATTGATCACTTTAGTGGACTTCAACCAGCTTTATGGATCCTGGCTAGCTTTTCTTCAGCCCACTCGCTTGCATTGCAAGACAGGCAAATAATCATCATTTATAGATTACTTAGTAATCCAAGAAGCAATGGACATATTTTGGGTCTCAAATAGCACTCTATGCCCTATGTAGTGCACTGCATTTGACCAGGGCCCATAGGGCTCTTGTCAAAAGTAGTGAACTATATAGGTAATAGGGTGCAGTCTATAGTGAATAGGGTTCTATCTGGGTCATAGCCATTGAGTTCAAGTGGCAGATCACTGTGTTTGATCTACATATCGAAAATGTATGTGCTTATTTATGGCAAAATAACCTTTTGCGCTCTTAGTGAAATTAGAAGACAATCTGTTGTATGTATCACTTTTTAAAAAATGTACCTTGTTTAACTGAGCCAATCATGTTCATGTTGCTATGCAGAATTGTGCAATGGAATGTTAGACCCCTTGTTGTTTGGAGATCTCTCACTTCATTGACATAATTCAGTGAAAGTCAGGGTTTATTTAATTTATTTTGTCAAAAGAGAAATCAAACTTTTGAATATGTTCAAATTCAATTGTTGAAAATTTTCCATTTAGCATTTTTCTATGAATTGTGTACAATTTATGTAATGAGAAGTTTTCGTTAACATGAAATAATAAAAAATCATGACACTGCAGGAAGAGAAAGTTTACTGTTATTCTGTTCTTTCATACGCTGATAAATGTTACAGCTCTTGAGCAAGAACAGTTGAAGAGTTTTATTTACACCTAGTGCTTGAGCAAATACAGTTGAAGGGTTTTATTTACACTGCTGTACAGGGCAGGCTTTCTGTTGCACAATTTACAGTATGTATCAGTATCATAAAAAAGTTACTTGGTTAGAAGATGTCACAGGTAGGCTTGTAAAGCTACCAGTAATTTACCAAAGTTACTGGAATCTTCTGTAATTTAGGTAATTAACAGAATTTATTTTTAACTTTTGTCATTTATACTTGAATACTTTTTAAAAAATGTATTCATATAGTATATATATATATTTTTTATCTGTGTCTGTATTGTCCATGAGTTTCTAGTGGATAGACCATATGGTTCAAGAGAAAATAGCCTAACTAATGAAAAAATAATCTAATCAACAATTACATTATTTTCAATGAACTCTGCAACACTTTCAACTATTGACTTTTTTCACAACTGCCACCAGTTTGACTCCAAAACATTGATAACAAATACATATTGACATAGTAGCAAAATATATATATAAAGGATATTTTATGCTGAAACCCTCAAATTAAACACCAATGGTATTTACTAAGTTTTATGGTTGATATTTAATAAAATGTTTTACTGCTTTGTCACCTTATTTAATTATTCCATATATTTTACATGTGATGAGGCCACACAGTGGGCCAGAGATAATTAGACACCTGTAATAATCTGAAGTACCCAAAATGCCACTAGATGTCTTGTGATAAATGACATACAATTCTTAAAAGTTAAACAAATTCTGGTAGTTTACTGGTAAACGTTGAAAGTTTCCAGTAATATACCCTTCCTTTGCAACCCTAGTGACAGGTATTGTTGCTTATCGTTACTTGCTTATGGTGGCGCAATGTGCCGGACGATGGCATGCCATGACTCTCTGTCGTTCATGATAGCTGGTAGGTCCTCTGTTCTGAGACCAGTGTCTCGGCAGATGTTGTCCACACAGGTTTCAGGTGGTCTTTGCCCATGAGAGGGTAGCCACCATATGAGACTGCTGGCAGCCAGCTAGAGATGCCTGAATCAATGACCAGTAAATCACAACCTCCAGGCCTTGATTTACACTGATCCTGGGCAGAGCCCCGTAGACCAACAGGTGCTGGTTGGTCAGGTGTTGTGACCAATGGACTATCTTAATTAACCTCTCTCAGGTATTGTTAAGAGTTCTTTTTTAAATTACATTTTAAAAAACATTTTAGAGTACCCCTAAAACCCCAACACTCTGGATAGACAGATACACAGTAGAGTTGATGCAGCTTTATAACACCCTGAAGAAGGATGAAATGCAGAATTCAATAAGAAAGAAACATTTTCGATTCAACTTCCACTGTCCTCCTAGAGTGACTATCTCACACATCCAGCTTGCTCCAAATCCTCAATGAATGAACCTTGATTGGACTGCAAGCCAAGGTATTTCTTCCTTTGCACTGTACCTTTGACAGTCAGAGCAGTACCCATAGACTGCACTGCAGAGCATGTTGAGTCCTCTCCTCGCAGGCAACCTCCTTCAAGCCCACTCATCCTCAGCTTTATACATGTATTCTCTAGGGCTCTTCTTTTCATTGGCCCTGTCAGGTCTCCATTTCCTCCTTATTGCTGTCTCTGGCTGTGTGTCTCAAATGGCAACCAATTTCCTTTATAGTGCGCTACTTTTGACCGGGGCCCATAGGCCTACGGCTCTGGTCAAAAGTAGTGCACGATGAAGGGAATTGGGTGCCATTCGGTATTAGAGTGTGAGGGATGAGGTCAGCAACATGACATGTAGTCAATATTAGACTGAGGGATGAGGCCAGCAACATGACATGTAGTCAGTATTAGACTGAGGGATGAGGCCAACAACATGACATGTAGTCAGTATTAGGCTGAGGGATGAGGTCAGCAACATCGCATGTAGTCAGTATTAGACTGAGGGATGAGGTCAGCAACATCGCATGTAGTCAGTATTAGACTGAGGGATGAGGTCAGCAACATGACATGTAGTCAGTATTAGACTGAGGGATGAGGTCAGCAACATGACATGTAGTCAGTATTAGACTGAGGGATGAGGCCAACAACATGACATGTAGTCAGTATTAGGCTGAGGGATGAGGTCAGCAACATCGCATGTAGTCAGTATTAGACTGAGGGATGAGGTCAGCAACATCGCATGTAGTCAGTATTAGACTGAGGGATGAGGTCAGCAACATGACATGTAGTCAGTATTAGACTGAGGGATGAGGTCAGCAACATCGCATGTAGTCAGAATTAGACTGAGGGATGAGGTCAGCAACATGACATGTAGTCAGTATTAGGCTGAGGGATGAGGTCAGCAACATCGCATGTAGTCAGTATTAGACTGAGGAATGAGGTCAGCAACATGACATGTAGTCAGTATTAGACTGAGGGATGAGGTCAGAAACATGACGTAGTCAGTATTAGACTGAGGGATGAGGTCAGCAACATGACATGTAGTCAATATTAGACTGTGAGGGATGAGGCCAGCAACATGGCATGTAGTCAGTATTAGACTGAGGGATGAGGCCAACAACATGACATGTAGTCAGTATTAGGCTGAGGGATGAGGTCAGAAACATGACATGTAGTCAGTATTAGACTGAGGGATGAGGCCAGCAACATGACATGTAGTCAGTATTAGGCTGAGGGATGAGGTCAGCAACATCGCATGTAGTCAGTATTAGACTGAGGGATGAGGTCAGCAACATGACATTTAGTCAGTATTAGACTGAGGGATGAGGTCAGCAACATGACATGTAGTCAGTATTAGGCTGAGGGATGAGGTCAGCAACATCGCATGTAGTCAGAATTAGACTGAGGGATGAGGTCAGCAACATGACATGTAGTCAGTATTAGGCTGAGGGATGAGGTCAGCAACATCGCATGTAGTCAGTATTAGACTGAGGAATGAGGTCAGCAACATGACATGTAGTCAGTATTAGACTGAGGGATGAGGTCAGAAACATGACGTAGTCAGTATTAGACTGAGGGATGAGGTCAGCAACATGACATGTAGTCAATATTAGACTGTGAGGGATGAGGCCAACAACATGGCATGTAGTCAGTATTAGACTGAGGGATGAGGCCAACAACATAACATGTAGTCAGTATTAGGCTGAGGGATGAGGTCAGCAACATCGCATGTAGTCAGTATTAGACTGAGGGATGAGGCCAGCAACATGACATTTAGTCAGTATTAGACTGAGGGATGAGGTCAGCAACATGACATGTAGTCAGTATTAGGCTGAGGGATGAGGTCAGCAATATCGCATGTAGTCAGAATTAGACTGAGGGATGAGGTCAGCAACATGACATGTAGTCAGTATTAGGCTGAGGGATGAGGTCAGCAACATCGCATGTAGTCAGTATTAGACTGAGGAATGAGGTCAGCAACATGACATGTAGTCAGTATTAGACTGAGGGATGAGGTCAGAAACATGACGTAGTCAGTATTAGACTGAGGGATGAGGTCAGCAACATGACATGTAGTCAATATTAGACTGTGAGGGATGAGGCCAGCAACATGGCATGTAGTCAGTATTAGACTGAGGGATGAGGCCAACAACATGACATGTAGTCAGTATTAGGATGAGGGATGAGGTCAGAAACATGACATGTAGTCAGTATTAGACTGAGGGATGAGGCCAGCAACATGACATGTAGTCAGTATTGGACTGAGGGATGAGGCCAGCAACATGACATGTAGTCAGTATTAGGCTGAGGGATGAGGTCAGCAACATCGCATGTAGTCAGTATTAGACTGAGGGATGAGGCCAGCAACATGACATTTAGTCAGTATTAGACTGAGGGATGAGGCCAGCAACATGACATGTAGTCAGTATTAGACTGAGGGATGAGGTCAGCAACATGACATGTAGTCAGTATTAGACTGAGGGATGAGGTCAGAAACATGACGTAGTCAGTATTAGACTGAGGGATGAGGTCAGCAACATGACATGTAGTCAGTATTGGACTGAGGGATGAGGCCAGCAACATGACATGTAGTCAGTATTAGGCTGAGGGATGAGGTCAGCAACATCGCATGTAGTCAGTATTAGACTGAGGGATGAGGCCAGCAACATGACATTTAGTCAGTATTAGACTGAGGGATGAGGCCAGCAACATGACATGTAGTCAGTATTAGACTGAGGGATGAGGTCAGCAACATGACATGTAGTCAGTATTAGACTGAGGGATGTGGTCCTCTGTAGCTCAGCTGGTAGAGCACGGCGCTTGTAACGCCAAGGTAGTGGGTTCGATCCCCGGGACCACCCATACACAAAAATGTATGCACGCATGACTGTAAGTCGCTTTGGATAAAAGCGTCTGCTAAATGGCATATTATTATTATTATTATTATTAGTCAGTATTAGACTGAGGGATGAGGTCAGCAACATTGCATGTAGTCAGTATTAGACTGAGGGATGAGGTCAGCAACATGACATGTAGTCAGTATTAGACTGAGGGATGAGGTCAGAAACATGACATGTAGTCAGTATTAGACTGAGGGATGAGGTCAGCAACATGACATGTAGTCAGTATTAGGCTGAGGGATGAGGTCAGCAACATCGCATGTAGTCAGAATTAGACTGAGGGATGAGGTCAGCAACATGACATGTAGTCAGTATTAGACTGAGGGATGAGGTCAGCAACATGACATGTAGTCAGTATTAGACTGAGGGATGAGGTCAGCAACATGACATGTAGTCAGTATTAGACTGAGGGATGTGGTCCTCTGTAGCTCAGCTGGTAGAGCACGGCGCTTGTAACGCCAAGGTAGTGGGTTCGATCCCCGGGACCACCCATACACAAAAATGTATGCACGCATGACTGTAAGTCGCTTTGGATAAAAGCGTCTGCTAAATGGCATATTATTATTATTATTATTATTAGTCAGTATTAGACTGAGGGATGAGGTCAGCAACATTGCATGTAGTCAGTATTAGACTGAGGGATGAGGTCAGCAACATGACATGTAGTCAGTATTAGACTGAGGGATGAGGTCAGAAACATGACATGTAGTCAGTATTAGACTGAGGGATGAGGTCAGCAACATGACATGTAGTCAGTATTAGGCTGAGGGATGAGGTCAGCAACATCGCATGTAGTCAGAATTAGACTGAGGGATGAGGTCAGCAACATGACATGTAGTCAGTATTAGGCTGAGGGATGAGGTCAGCAACATCGCATGTAGTCAGTATTAGACTGAGGAATGAGGTCCGCAACATGACAAGTAGTCAGTATTAGGCTGAGGGATGAGGTCAGCAACATGGCATGTAGTCAGTATTAGACTGAGGGATGAGGCCAGCAACATGACATGTAGTCATTATTAGACTGAGGGATAAGGCCAGCAACATGACATGTAGTCAGTATTAGACTGAGGGATGAGGTCAGCAACATGGCATGTAGTCAGTATTAGACTGAGGGATGAGGCCAGCAACATGGCATGTGGTGTTTGGGCTCCAGAGTGGCGCAGCGGTCTAAGGCACTGCATCTCAGTGCTAGAGGTGTCACTACAGACCCTGGTTTGATTCCAGGCTGTATCACAACTGGCCATGATTGGGAGTTCCATAGGGCGGTGCACAATTGGCCCAGTGTTGTCTGGGTTTGGCCGGGGTAGACCGTCATTGTAAATAAGAATTTGTTCTTAACTGACTTGCCTAGTTTAAATAAAGGTTAAATAAAAATAAATAGTCAGTATTAGACTGATGGTAACTAACCTATATAGATCACCACTATGATGGTAACTAACCTACATAGATCACCACTATGATGGTAACTAACCTACATAGATCACCACTATGATGGTAACTAACCTCTATAGCTCACCACTATGATGGCAACTAACCTATATAGATCACCACTATGATGGTAACTAAACTATATAGCTCACCACTATGATTGTAACTAACCTAAATAG
The DNA here is from genome assembly GCF_964263955.1 of Coregonus lavaretus. Classification (NCBI taxonomy): domain Eukaryota; kingdom Metazoa; phylum Chordata; class Actinopteri; order Salmoniformes; family Salmonidae; genus Coregonus; species Coregonus lavaretus. The sequence goes on from NC_139990.1 coordinate 44,630,512, forward strand.
CTCACCACTATGATGGTAACTAACCTATATAGCTCACCACTATGATGGTAACTAACCTACATAGATCATCACTATGATGGTAACTAACCTATATAGATCACCACTATGATGGTAACTAACCTACAGTGGGGAGAACAAGTATTTGATACACTGCCGATTTTGCAGGTTTTCCTACTTACAAAGCATGTAGAGGTCTGAATCCAGAAAATCACATTGTATGATTTTTAAGTAATTAATTTGCATTTTATTGCATGACATAAGTATTTGATACATCAGAAAAGCAGAACTTAATATTTGATACAGAAACCTTTGTTTGCAATTACAGAGATCATACGTTTCCTGCAGGTCTTGACCAGGTTTGCACACACTGCAGCAGGGATTTTGGCCCACTCCTCCATACAGACCTTCTCCAGATCCTTCTGGTTTCGGGGCTGTCACTGGGCAATACGGACCTTCAGCTCCCTCCAAAGATTTTCTATTGGGTTCAGGTCTGGAGACTGGCTAGGCCACTCCAGGACCTTGAGATGCTTCTTACGGAGCCACTCCTTAGTTGCCCTGGCTGTGTGTTTCGGGTCGTTGTCATGCTGGAAGACCCAGCCACGACCCATCTTCAATGCTCTTACTGAGGGAAGGAGGTTGTTGGCCAAGATCTCGCGATACATGGCCCCATCCATCCTCCCCTCAATACGGTGCAGTCGTCCTGTCCCCTTTGCAGAAAAGCATCCCCAAAGAATGATGTTTCCACCTCCATGCTTCACGGTTGGGATGGTGTTCTTGGGGTTGTACTCATCCTTCTTCTTCCTCCAAACACGGCGAGTGGAGTTTAGACCAAAAAGCTCTATTTTTGTCTCATCAGACCACATGACCTTCTCCCATTCCTCCTCTGGATCATTCAGATGGTCATTGGCAAACTTCAGACGGGCCTGGACATGCGCTGGCTTGAGCAGGGGGACCTTGCGTGCGCTGCAGGATTTTAATCCATGACGGCGTAGTGTGTTACTAATGGTTTTCTTTGAGACTGTGGTCCCAGCTCTCTTCAGGTCATTGACCAGGTCCTGCCGTGTAGTTCTGGGCTGATCCCTCACCTTCCTCATGATCATTGATGCCCCACGAGGTGAGATCTTGCATGGAGCCCCAGACCGAGGGTGATTGACCGTCATCTTGAACTTCTTCCATTTTCTAATAATTGCGCCAACAGTTGTTGCCTTCTCACCAAGCTGCTTGCCTATTGTCCTGTAGCCCATCCCAGCCTTGTGTAGGTCTACAATTTTATCCCTGATGTCCTTACACAGCTCTCTGGTCTTGGCCATTGTGGAGAGGTTGGAGTCTGTTTGATTGAGTGTGTGGACAGGTGTCTTTTATACAGGTAACGAGTTAAAACAGGTGCAGTTAATACAGGTAATGAGTGGAGAACAGGAGGGCTTCGTAAAGAAAAACGTACAGGTCTGTGAGAGCCGGAATTCTTACTGGTTGGTAGGTGATCAAATACTTATGTCATGCAATAAAATGCAAATTAATTACTTAAAAATCATACAATGTGATTTTCTGGATTTTTGTTTTAGATTCCGTCTCTCACAGTTGAAGTGTACCTATGATACAAATTACAGACCTGTACATGCTTTGTAAGTAGGAAAACCTGCAAAATCGGCAGTGTATCAAATACTTGTTCTCCCCACTGTGAATAGCTCACCACTATGATTCCTCACGGAATGTTTACAACTTGGCTCCTGGATTCTCTTGATGATACTTAAAATACGTCGACCAGAGATGTCCCAGTTCTGAGGGCGTTTTTACACTAACACGATATGTGAAGTAGGTAGGCAGAAAGGATAGCCGTTCCAGACGTTTTTATTGCCGGGTAATAACAACCTGTTAACCCCATTGGTTATGTGTTATGTCATGTTGAAACACACATACCTGAGGCCTGTTGTCTATGGGAGATTAAAATGTGACGTATTTTATTTGTGGCTAATCTGATATGTCTAATTCGGTTGATCATTGAGGAATGTGAATAGTCTAGTTTGGTGGCATTCTGTTCTCACAGGTTTTTCTGTGAAAATCTGAAGATATAGAAAGGTATTTGTTTTTGTAGACAAAAAATATTGTATATATTTTTTGTTATTTTAGAGTAGCTGGGTGCATTTTGCTCGTTTTAGACAGATTTAATAAATTTTAGTATTGTCTTGTAATTTATTGGGTTGATCTCTCTGAACTGTGGTATAACACTGCCCCCTGCTGTGTTCTCTCCCTAAAGCCGCTACAGCAGCAGAGCCATGAGATAATGTGTGATATATCGGTCTAAATTACACAACAGGTTGACAGAGGGAGGCAGCTCCTTCCAGACAGGGGAACAACTGCAGATTTCTTTCCCCCCAAAATTCAAATATGCCAAGCTATCAATGACAGGGATTTTGGCCATGCAAGGAATGTGCCATGACCATTGGAACCATTGGAATCTGGATGTATTTGGTTTGTGGGAACTGGTCTATTGTACTCCACACACTGCCAGTCTTGTGTCCAAGCCTCTGGCGCTGTGCCACGCTGATGCCCCGCCAATGCCCCGCCAGTCCTGTCTGTCTCTAAGCCACGCTGGCATTCCATTCCATTCCCTGCCAGTCCTGTCTGGCTCTAAGCCACGATGGCATTCCATTCCCCGCCAGTCCTGTCTGGCTCTAAGCCACGCTGGCATTCCATTCCCCGCCAGTCCTGTCTGAGGTATTTCCACTGTCCATCCAGAGGAGATTATTGTCCTGCATCATCAGCTGCTGTGGCTAACATTCCAGGTTAGGAGAGTTTCACACTCCTCTGTGCTCATGATGATATGTTGTTGACTTAAATATCACGTTTTCGCTTTCTCAAGAGTGGTAATGAATCCTTGAATGAAAAATTGCTTGATACAAAAATGTCCCATATTCCTTGACATTGAAAAGCAATATTAGAATAGTTGAAATAACTCATGGTAGTATAATTCACCTACCACACTCAACTTTAACTCACAAAGTATAAACCAGCACTAACAAAAATGTGGTATTGGAGGGCCAGTAGAAGGCACTCTTTCCTCTGGTCCTAAAAAATATCCCAATGCCCCAGGGCAGTGATTGGGGACATTGCCCTGTGTAGAGTGCCGTCTTTTTGATGGGACATTAAACGGGTGTCCTGACTCAGTCGTCACTAAAGATCCAATGGCCCTTATAGTAAAAGTAGGGGTGTTAACCCCGGTGTCCTGGCTAAATTCCCAATCTGGCCCTCATACCATCATGGCCACCTAATCATCTCCAGCTTCCAATTAGCTCATTCATCCCCTCTCACATGTAACTATTCCCCAGGTCATTGCTGTAAATGAGAATGTGTTCTCAGTCAACTTACCTTAGACAGATAGTTGTCCCACTGGGTGGTCATTACATTACAGATCAAGTCTAGCCTCTTCCTTCCACTAACAGTTGAGCTATGAGCAGCCAGGTCAGGATGTGGTGTCAACCCTCATCTGTCTGGGAATACTGAAGAATGAACACAGTCATTATCACTCTCTGGTGAATTTCCTACTGTTCTAGTAGTAGTAGTTAGTAGTAGTAGTTGTAGTAGTAGTAGTAGAAGTAGTAGTAGTAGAGGGAGGGAGGGAGGGAGGGAGCGCTCCTTGTGAAAGAATGTGGGTTATGCTCACCAGCTTTGCCTGGCGGTCTCACATTTCAAGGAAGGGAGAGAGAGGAAAGGTGGTGTGTATGGCAGCCATGGTGTGCAGTTCACCACTGTGCTGATGGTTTTGGGTGGGTTGGTCCCTTTTTGCCAGAGGTAATCTTCCAGGATCTGTCCCTAAGCCCCCCTAAGGCCCCAGTAACCCCAGCTGGAATGCACTCTCACTGGGGACAGCTGGGTGGGAGGGAGGGGAGAGCGAAGGGATGGGGGTTCCCACAAATTGAATTAAGAGAGGAGCAGAAAGGAGGGTGAGAGGGAGAAGGGGAGTAAACACACACAGGGAGATGGAGAAAACAGATGCCCTTGGCTCTCACGTGCCTCACCCTGATCTTACCCTCACCCCGCCCCACCTCCTTACTCCTGAACAGCAGCCTAATCCCTGGACTCTGTAATGTGTGTACACTGACCTGTAGCACCTGTGCTCTACCCTCTATCCCCTGACTACTGAGGAAGCCCGGGCTGGCTTGTTTATTCTGCTAATGCAGGGATCTATGGCACTAGGATCTGATACGTCAGCTTTTATTATTGCTGTTGAACTGACGGTTGATCTATTCAGTCCAGGTGTGGTTGTATCCTGTTTTGCAGTGGGCCACAGTGACTTGTGTGTGTGTCTGTGTGTGTTTGGGTGTGTTAGTGATGCGCGGGTTGACTAATAACCTGCAGTTCCCGTGGATATATTTGCAGGGTGGCGAGTTTAGGGTCATCATGAAATATTGTGTGGATGAAAGGCGGCTAGGTGGCGGGCGGGTTAAATACAGAGAAAACAATACCTTAACATGTATCATGTTTGTGCAATTTATATCTATAGGCTACATTTAGGTTTTTCTTTAATTATTTTATCAGTGGTATTAGTGCATAAACCTAATCTCCATGGCCCTTTTTGGGAAAGGGGTCGATCCACGGAGGCAAAAAGGACAGTGTCAGAGTTTAATTCAATAAGAGAAAATCTGCGAAATGGAGAGTTGAAAATAAAGAGAAGGGATGGACAGAAAAGTAACGTTTAGGAAAGATTTGGTGAAGTGGTAAAAGAGGATGATCACAGTGCCGACTATGTTATGTGTGATGATTGTGAGGTGCTATACAAATTCCACAGTCACAAGACAGTGACTTATATAGGCAGGCCTATGGCACGTCAAGGGAACTGTATCCTACTGTTCAGATGGGTTCAATAGAAACTGAAATCTCGACACTGACTGTAGGTCTATAACCTCTCACATAGCCTTAATATTAACTCCTGCAGAATTAAGCATTTCTTACAGTAAAATGATAGGCCTACATCAAATATAGGCTACATTTTTACTCTGGAACAGGAGTGGAGAAATGTTGATCTTGAGCGAATGTGAATGTGCAGCGGGCGCCTCTACAGACAGTATCTATCTTTATCAGCATCATAAAAGCTGATAGTATTTCAACCACATAAAATATGCATCCAAGCCGAACTGAAATCTTATCAGAAACATGTTGGGTCATTTTCACAGCTTTATATTTCTTTACAACCGGTCAAACTGATTTCATTTGGAAATTTTGGCCAGAAATGTTTGTTATTGGAGTTTCTCCCCGGTCCCTAAACATATTTTCTCCATGAAAGAAGCAGAAATCACAGAGAAAACTTTACCAATGTCAACTAGATTGAAGCATTCATTCTATCGATGAATGACATTGTTCTGGTGAGCAAGGTTAGTCTTCTAGGGCAACATATAATGACAGAAGAGAAGCTGCATGTATCTAATTATAGACAAGTTGACTAACAAATAGCCTACCAAAATGTCGAAAATGATAAGCAGATCAGGCCAAAAAAAATACTGCACCTCCTGTCAAAAAATAGTTCTGCCGTCTCTGACTGTAGCCTACAGCACATTTTCTTTATTAGCGGGATAGGTCGGGTGCTGGCCTCAAATTTTCACTTTATCACATTATAGTCGGGCGGTTGCTAATAGTTATTAGCAATTGCAGACGGTTGCAGGTGAAAAAACTGCTGACCCGCGCAGCGCTAGTGTGTGTGTGTGTGTGTGTGTGTGTGTGTGTGTGTGTGTGTGAGTGTGAGAGAGATTCTGCATGGAAGCATTGGTCCTCTGTCTCTCAGGCCGTCAGAATGAGGAATAGCAAACAGCTGGCCGGTGGAGAGAGGAGAACCTCGGATGAAAGAGGTGTCACCCACCAGGTCATTCAGCTGTTACTGCTGCTGCTGCATGGTGGAGAGGAGGAAGATTAGGAGGAGGAGGAAGAAGAAGAACAGGAGTTGCATCAGCTCACCAGTCCTTTCCCATCGCTGCAGGTGTCTAATGGTTATGGGCCACAAGACCTTTCTGCATGATCAAGACTGATAATGTCTTGCCATGGCTGCCACAGTGCTTCAGGTGGTCTCTGGAGACATGTTAGTGTGGTCTTGAAACGTCTTACATTCTCCTCTTTAGTTTCAGGTCATCAGCCAGTCACTCAGCAGAGGGAATTTAATGGACAGCTCTGTAGTCACCACCCACCCTGGACATCCAAATCATTGGCCAGAACACCACTTTTATGTCACAAAAACATTGTTTCAATATACATTGTTGAAAAACAACTTTCACAATGACTGACTGAAAATGCTTTTGTCCACTGGTGGTCCGTGCCCAAAACAATAAACCAAAGAGAGACAATGAAGAATGCCTTTGAAGTGACAAATAAAAATGTGAGGCCCTGGACAGCTGTGGATTTATGACGATGACAAATCTGCATATAATCTGCCCTAATCGTGCATGCCTTTGCTCCTGGTTAAGATAAAAGCATCTCTCTTCTCACTACATTCCCAGCGATGACCGGTGATGTCACCCAGAGGAGTGGGAAAGTGTCGGGTCCGAGGGCCCACAGCTTCTGGTTCCCCTGACTGGCTTTGAAGTGTGCTACCGGCTGCCATGACACACGGTGACACACTCCACCCCAACCCACCCTACCCCATACTCCCATGGGGAACAAGAGAAGACACTGGTTGTGTACCAAATGACACCCTATTCCCTATATAGGGCACTACTTTTGACCAGGGCCCACATACACAAATTTCACCCCAATAGGGCTCTGGTCAAAAGTAGTGGACTACATAGGGAATAGGGTGCCATTTGGGACGCAGCCCCATCACCACTGATACCTGGCGCTAAACACACTAGGGAAGGGCAAACGCATCCACATATGCTATTGCATGACTTCATGATGTTTACTGGACTACATAAATATGTAGGGGTATCCCTAGTGCAGAATGGGCTACAGCACAGACTCATAAATATGTAGGGGTATCCCTAGTTCAGAATGGGCTACACCACATACTCATAAATATGTAGGGGTATCCCTAGTGCAGAATGGGATACAGCATAGGCTTAAGTGGTGGTGATAGATTCCTGGTTGGTAGATAGCAACATCTGTTGGAAGTGGTACAGACTTGTTGTAAGACAGTTGTAGGACCTCAATGCAACTTCAGATGTAGGCAGCAGGGGAAGCTGTTTCCTAGAAGATGAAGAGTGAAAGCCAGTGTTTTATCTGTTCCTTCCTGCTGCACACAGCTGCTGGACAACAACAGTGTTTATTTGTCCAAGTGCTTCTCTGTATAACCCTAACTTCCTCCCACAACTCTCTGAGGTGTATTCTGAATGTTTGTGTTGGGTGACATACTTTACCTAGATATAGGGCCTATGTCCTCTAGGTCATGTGGATAAATCCTTTTCTTTATTTTATAGGCATGTATAAAATATATAGGTTGCATATTTTGTGTTCAAAATTAGGCAAACAGAGTTTTACTGAAATCCACTTTTGACATTACACTCCCATGACGATTCTGACAAATACCTCAACACATTGGATGTGTCCCAAATGACACCCAATTCCCTACATAGTGCACTACTTTTGACAAGAGCTCTATAGGGTGCCATTTAGGAGACAGGCAGTATTACTGAACTCCTCAGGTATGTTTTTGTCATGACACTCCCACGACGATTGATTCTGACAAATACCTCACATACTGTACACTCCAGCCATAAATCATTGAAATCCCTCAGTAAATCAGAGTTCATCCCTCATTGTGGCTCCCCTCCTCTAACAGGGGGAACACAGCAGTAAACCCTCCACAAGAAACCTGGTCTCAGAGCACTTCGTATTATTCTGTACGTAAATCCGAGACACCCCATTTTGTATGATATGTTACGTTTGGTATTGTTATATAAGACAGATGGTTGCTTAAGGCAAAAAACGAAAGGATGGTGGTTAGGTGGGCTTTTAACGTGAATGTCTAGCAACCCAAAGATTGCGAGTTTGAATCTCATCACGGACAACCTTAGCATTTTAGCTAAGTAGCAACTTTTCAACTGCTTACTACTTTTTAGCTACTTTGCAACTACTTATAGACGTTCGTGTTAAAAGCCCTCCCAACCACCCTCCTTTCTTTTTTTTGTCTTAAGTAACCATCTGTCTTATGTAACCATACCAAACGTAACATATCATACTAAATGGAGTGTCTACGATTTACTTACAGAATAATACAAAGTGCTTGTGGAGCACGTTAGCTAACCCTTCCCCTAACCCTAACCCTAACCTTAAATATTTTAGCTAACCGTTCCCCTAACCCTAACATTAACCCTTTAACCAACTCCTAAACTTAACCCTAACCTTAACCCTAATCCCTAACCCCAACCGCTAGCCTAGCTAATGTTAGCGAGCTAGCTAACGTTAGCCACCTAGCTAGAATTCGTAACATATCATATATTTAGCAAATTTGTAACATATTGTACGTTTTGCAAATTCGTAACATATAATACTAATTATAATTTGTAACATATCATACGAAATGGGTAATTGACATCCACAAATGAATACATACTCTATGAAACGTAACATATCATACTAAATGGGTGTCTCTGATTTACGTACATAATAATACGAAATGCTCTGAGACCAGGTTGCCACAAGACACCATGACGAGAAAGTTTTCTTCAGTGGCCCTGAGGACACACACACACACACACACACACAAACACACACACAGAGCGAGAGAGAGAGAGACCACAGATTCCTGCCCACCACAGTGGACCCCAGACACCTCAGACAGCCCAAACTAACAGAGCAAAACTGCTGCCTGGCTGTAGACCTACTGCAGTCAGCCTGCTCACCTGCAGCTAACTCACTGCACTTTCTCACAAAGACAAACATGACTTTTCAATATAAACCCTATCACTCGTTAATAACATTCCTTTGTGACATGCAATCTATAGTAATAGCGGGACAAAGTAAAAACACAATGATAAGGTAGTCTAGTACTATCTAGATGTATGTAGGCTCATCTGTTATATCAAGGAGGCTTATTTACCGGCACCTGCAACACTGCATGATTTTTAAGACTTGTTCTTCTTTATCAAATGCAATCATGTGAGATTGAAATAGAACATCACCTTATATCCACACACATTTATAAACACTGTTGCTATGTCTACCATCCCTCTATACCGCATAGGCTACAATTTTGATTGTACTGCTTCTGCTCTTTCTTCGTAGCTATGTTTAGCCCATTCGTCATACCGCTTTTAGACACTGAGCATTCCTATTCGCTTCAATGTTAAAACAGCGCTCGCCTGACCTGAAGCCCTCTATCTGCCTTCGAGCAGGGTACCAAATTCACTTTACCGTTGCCAAATTGATCCAACCGAGTTTCTTCTCAACTCAACGTGGTTTTGTTGTACAGAAGGTAAGATAGATAGTGTCAAATCTTTGCAATGAGATACAATAGTGCATCAGGTTGGTACAGTAGCAAACATTATCATGTTTTTAGTAGTGAATTTACTAATTTGAATCGGAATGTATTACTGTTATTTAACCTATTACTGTCAACTCTAGCTTGGGCTGAACTTAATTGTATTTTATCACAAAAGTGACTTCCATGTTTTCATTCATAGCCCACCTGTATCTTGCCACTTGCCTTTTTATGTAAGAGGCTGTTTATTACAACAACAAAAAATGTACTTCATAATAACAGAACTGTATTCATATTGCACATACTGTACGTCACATGAATCTGCATGGCCATAAACAACCCGATATTGTCCTCCTTATTGCTTTATGCTGGTAGACAGATAAAATGCCATGCGCATTGTTTCTGTCTCCAAGCAGTACCACAGCCAGGCTATAAATAGACCAATGCCCACATGTGTGATCTCACCACCAGACGTGACTGAAGTAACAATGAGTAAGCTGCCTGCTACAATATCGTCTCTGCTACTATCTCCACATATAGATAGACATGGTGTTAAGCAGCTGACTTAAAAAGTGGGTGTTTAAATGCATTTTCATAAGGTTTATATGGCTATGTGTATGTCAGTGGAGGCTGCTGAGGGGAAACTATGTGTTTGATGTATTTGATACCATTCCACTGATTCTGCTCCAGTCATTACCACAAGCCCGTTCTCCCCAATGAAGGTGCCACCCACCTCCTGTGGTGTATGTATGTGTATGTGTGTGTGTGTGTGTGTGTGTGTATGTGTGTGGCTTTACAATACACGCAATCAGTATATCTATGTTAACCCATATCTAGATTTTTCACCTGTTGTTTACAGGGATGGTCCATTCTCATCAGCATCATAATATATGTGTATCTCTTGTTCCACAGTCAGCTTCTCCAGTCAAACAGCCAAAGAGAAAAGAGAGAGGACAACAGCACAGAAGAAACAAACATCACAGTTATAAACCCAAAACACTCATCCTGGCTTATTGTCTGCGAGCGTTACGTCTCACAGACAACGGTACGACCTACAGATCCAGCTCGTGGTAAGTGATATCCCCCCATTCCCCCTACACAATAAAAGGTATCTTAAGATACAAAAACAGGTTGTCAACATTGATTCCTTGCCATTTTAATATAATTTTTCAGATTACACTCTAAATCCAAGAGTGGCCAGCTCAATCAGTTATCAATCAGCATTGGCCGTAGGGGTGTTGTGATGTTGGTGAAAGGGCATATTTGACTGTCTTGTTGACCTCAGTGTTTGAGTTGCCTTGTTTTCTATGGTAACCTATTACAGACATGCTGCTTGATTGCTTTGATTAGATTTTTGAGGAAATTTCAGGTTTTATTAAGCTTTTGTCTCTACCAATGTTCTGTCTCGAGGTGTCAGATGTTGACAAAATCCAACTCTTATTTTGGCATGGTAATGAGAAAACACTGGAAGCGGGGGTTTGCCAGTATACACTTGATATTTTCAACTGTGACAAGAAAAAATGCTCATGTGTTTTGACATGAAAGCCCTTCTCAGACCACGTGCAAATGACCCTTCAGTCTTTTCCCCACCTCAGGATACTGATGATATTTTTACATCAGACTTGTTCTTGGCAGTGTGAGGGCTCACAGATGTCCACTCTGTGCTGTTCAGATGGCTTGAGGGGGCAGGTACCATCTGAGCAGTGTCATGGAGGGGCCGAGTCATTTTAACAGCTCCATGTACTCACAGTAGGTTTGACACAGTGCATCCTAAATGGCACCCTTTTCCCTATATAGTGCACTGCATTTGAAAGAGTTGGTCACTATATAAGGAATAGGTTGCTATTTGGGATACAACCTCAGTTTCATGGTAACAAAATGTTAATTAGATTAAAAAAATACATTTGATTAAATACAGAGGGAAGAAACGGATTGATTTGACAGGTATTGTTAGTCACTTCTAGATTATGGTAATGTTGATCTGTAGAGGTGTGACTATATTACTGAGCATATTAGCAAGTCATATCCAATGAGGCACAGTAGGAGCTGCTAGTCAACACACACTAACAAGACATTAATGTCTAGTTGGATATTTTACTTGTTGGTACAATTCTGTGATAACACTATGAATGCAAAGTGAATGTAATGTGTTTACTGAGTTTGATGATAATTGTTTATTGTTTTGACATATTGTCAAGAATAATGCCTTTGAATGTGTTCATTCAACCAGTTAGAACAGCACTTGTTGCGCATGGGCACTGGTCAAAAGTAGTGCACTATCTAGTGAATAGGGTGCCATTTGGGACATAGATATTATTTAAAATGGGACTTATTACTGTAAAGAGAAGTGTGCATTGCCTTGTAATTTAGAGGGAATTGAAACTAAAGGCCCGTTGTTGAATGACTTGGTCATCATGGTTTCTGTTCCAAAAACACTCCTTTGATATAGTAGATGTCTCCATAGCAGAAATGATTTGATGCCTTGTTATACAGTATGTCTGGCTATGTTTTTCTCACATTCTACTGAAACCTGCTCTGTAATGTAGAGAGGGAAATGTAATGGAACTGAAAGAGGAAATGCTGAAAATGTTGTTAATTGTATTATTCTCCCCAGAAATCCTATTGATATGAAATGGCCTTTGGGAGCCTCCCCATTTGCCTTTTCACCAGATTAACGACAGTTGAAGTGATGTGAGAGTGGAGGGTTTGGGAGTACTAAGTTTTACACCAGTGATGCGTCCCAAATAGCACTCTATTCCCTATAGGGCCCTGGTCAAAAGTAGTGCACTATATAGGGAATAGGGTGCAATTTGTGACATTGCCCAGTTTGATGGAAGAAGAGGAAGTAGGAGTGAGGACACTGGTCAGAGGAAGGATATACAGCACAGTAGCCAACAGTCATGTTGTGTAAAAAAATTACATTACTAATGGTAAAATGTGAACATTTGGGGAAGAAACCACATCATATTTTGCTATGTAATTATTGCCCATATGTGAACCGAAATGAGAATCTCTGACATTAGTCATACTTCACACATTGAAAATGTGTTCCGTCAATTTAACCAGCATTTTAGCCAGCATTAATCAGTTTACACTTGACTAATTTGAATGCATTTTAGCACCAGTTGCAACAACATAAAGCAGTTAACCTTATTACTGTAAGTTTCATAAGTACAGTAGATATATAGGCTGTAACAACATCAAAATAATGCAATTATTGACTAATAGTATGTGTTTATGGTCAATCAATATCCCACTATACATCATACAGTTACTATACATCATACAGTTACTATACATCATACAGTTACTATACCTCAGACAGTTACTATACATCATACAGTTACTATACCTCAGACAGTTACTATACCTCAGACAGTTACTATACCTCAGACTGTTACTATACATCATACAGTACAGTTACTATACATAATACAGTTACTATACCTCATACAGTTACTATACATCATACAGTTACTATACCTCATACAGTTACCATACATCATACAGTTACTATACCTCATACAGTTACTATACATCATACAGTTACTATACCTCAGACAGTTACTATACATCATACAGTACAGTTACCATACATCATACAGTTACTATACCTCAGACAGTTACTATACATCATACAGTTACTATACCTCAGACAGTTACTATACCTCAGACAGTTACTATACCTCAGACAGTTACTATACCTCAGACAGTAGGGAGGCTATGTGTGTACATTATACTGTATATTGTAGTACATTGTTGTCATATGGGAATAGGGGATAAACCGAGGCTTGTAGGCTGTGGTTGTTGTTATGTTTACTATCAAGATGAATCCTCAGCAGCCATTAGGTTACCAGGCAACAGTGTGCTCTTCTGTCAAGTGCTTCTTGTATTTATTTATTTACCTACCTTGCATTTAGTTATGAGGGCGGAGAGTAAATGGTTACAGGCCTATCTGGCAATAAACAAGAATATTAGCTATATTACAACAAGTTACATCACTTGATAAATTGTGTCATGCTCTTATGATAACATTTAATTTAGTTTTCCGTCCACGCTATGTACTTTATACAGTATCTCCTCAGAAATTATTGAGGCTGAAAACATCTCTCCATAACTTTCCATACATGCATCTTTTATACTGCACATTTCACATTTCACCTACTTTGCAGTACAATTTGATACAGGATACAGGACGCATACTCAGAGTATGGTCTGACCAGCTGGCAAGTGTCTTCACTGACATTTTCAACCTCTCCCTGACCCAGTCTGGAATACCTACATGTTTCAAGCAGACCACCATAGTCCCCTTGCCCAAGAATGCCAAGGTAACCTGTCTAAATGACTATTACCCCGTAGCACTCACATCTATAGCCATGAAATGCTTTGAAAGGCTGGTCATGACTCACATCAACACCATCATCCCAGACACCCTGGACCCACTCCAATTTGCATACTGCCCCAACAGATCCACAGATGACGCAATCTCTATTGCACTCCACACTGCCCTTTCCCACCTGGACAAAAGGAACACCTACGTGAGAATGCTGTTAATTGACTACAGCTCAGCGTTCAACACCATAGTGCCCTCCAAGCTCATCACTAAGCTAAGGACCCTGGGACTGAACACCTCCCTTTGCACCTGGATCCTGGACTTCCTGACGGACGCCCTCCAGGTGGTGACGATAGGCAACAACACATCCACCACACTGACTCTCAACACGGGGGCCCCTCAGGGGTGTGTGCTTTGTCCCCTCCTGTACTCACTGTTCACCCACAACTGCGTGGCCTCACACGACTCCAACACCATCATTACATTTGCAGACGACACTGGTGGTAGGCCTGATCACTGACGACGATGAAACAGCCTCTAGGGAGGAGGTCACAGACCTGGCAGTGTGGTGCCAGGGGAACAACCTCTCCCTCAACGTCAGCAAGACAAAGGAGCTGATCGTGGACTACAGGAAACGGAGGGCTGAGCACGCCCACATTCACATCGACGGAACTGTAGTGGAGCGGGTCGAGAGCTTCAAGTTCCTCGGTGTCCACATCACTAAGGAACTATCATGGTCCAAACACACCAACACGGTCATGAAGAGGGCACGACAACACCTCTTCCACTGCAAGAGGCTGAAAATATTTGGCATGGGCCCTTAGATCCTCAAAAAGTTATACAGCTGCACCATTGAGAGCATCTTGACTTGCTGCATCAACGCTTGGTATGGCAACTGCTCGGCATCCGACCGTAAGGCGTTACAGAGGGTAGTGCATATGGCCCAGTACATCACAGGGGCCGAACTCCTTGCCATCCTTGCCTTCGCTCTCTCTCTCCCGCTACTCTCTCCTCTTCCATCCTATCATCTCTTCCCTCTGCTAAATCCTTCTCCCTCTGATCTCCTGATTCTGCCTCCTCAACCCTCCTCTCCTCCCTTTCTGCATCTTTTGACTCTCTATGTCCCCTATCCTCCCGGCCGGCTCGGTCCTCCCCTCCTGCTCCGTGGCTTGACGACTCATTGCGAGCTCATAGAAGAGGGCTCCGGGCAGCCGAGCAGAAATGGAGGAAAACTAGACTCCCTGCAGACCTGTCATCCTTTCACTCCCTCCTCTCTACATTCTCTTCCTCTGTTTCCGCTGCCAAAGCCACTTTCTACCACTCTGAATTTCAAGCCTCTGCCTCTAACCCTAGGAAGCTCTTTGCCACCTTCTCCTCCCTGCTGAATCCTCCTCCTCCTCCTCCTCCCTCCTCCCTCTCTGTGGATGACTTCGTCAACCATTTTGAAAAGAAGGTTGACGACATCCGATCCTCATTTATTAAGTCAAATGACACCGCTGGTCCTGCTCACACTGCCCTACCCTATGCTTTGACGTCTTTCTCCCCTCTCTCTCCAGATGAAATCTTGCGACTTGTGACGGCTGGCCGCCCAACAACCTGCCCGCTTGACCCTATCCCCTCCTCTCTTCTCCAGACCATTTCCGGAGACCTTCTCCCTTACCTCACCTCGCTCATCAACTCATCCTTGACCGCTGGCCATGTCCCTTCCGTCTTCAAGACGCTGGCCATGCACCCCTCCTCAAAAAACCTACACTCGATCCCTCCGATGTCAACAACTACAGACCAGCATTCCTTCTTTCTTTTCTCTCCAAAACTCTTGAGCATGCCGTCTCTAGCCAACTCTCCTGCTATCGCTCTCAGAATGACCTTCTTGATCCAAACCAGTCAGGTTTCAAGACTGGTCATTCAACTGAGACTGCTCTTCTCTGTGTCACGAAGGCTCTCCGCACTGCTAAAGCTAACTCTCTCTCCTCTGCTCTTATCCTTCTAGACCTATCCGCTGCCTTTGATACTGTGAACCATCAGATCCTCCTCTCCACCCTCTCCGAGTTGGGCATCTCCGGCGCTGCTCACTCTTGGATTGCGTCCTACCTGACAGGTCGCTCCTACCAGGTGGCGTGGTGAGAATCTGTCTCCGCACCACGTGCTCTCACCACTGGTGTCCCCCAGGGCTCAGTTCTAGGCCCTCTCCTATTCTCTCTATACACCAAGTTACTTGGCTCTGTCATATCCTCACATGGTCTCTCCTATCATTGCTACGAAGACGACACACAATTCATTTTCTCCTTTCCCCCTTCTGATAACCAGGTGGTGAATCGCATCTCTGCATGTCTGGCAGACATATCAGTGTGGATGTCGGATCACCACCTCAAGCTGAACCTCGGCAAGACGGAGCTGCTCTTCCTCCCGGGGAAGGACTGCCCGCTCCATGATCTCGCCATCACGGTTGACAACTCCATTGTGTCCTCCTCCCAGAGTGCAAAGAACCTTGGCGTGACCCTGGACAACACCCTGTTGTTCTCCGCTAACATCAAAGCGGTGACCCGATCCTGCAGGTTCATGCTCTACAACATTCGCAGAGTACGACCCTACCTTACACAGAAAGCGGCACAGGTCCTAATCCAGGCACTTGTCATCTCCCGTCTGGATTACTGCAACTCGCTGTTGGCTGGGCTCCCTGCCTGTGCCATTAAACCCCTACAACTTATCCAGAACGCTGCAGCCCGTCTGATGTTCAACCTTCCCAAGTTCTCTCATGTCACCCCGCTTCTCCGCACACTCCACTGGCTTCCAGTTGAGGCTCGCATCTACTACAAGACCATGGTGCTTGCCTACGGAGCTGTGAGGGGAACGGCACCTCCTTACCTTCAGGCTCTGATCAGACCCTACACCCAAACGAGGGCACTACGTTCATCCACCTCTGGCCTGTTAGCTCCCCTGCCTCTACGGAAGCACAGTTCCCGCTCAGCCCAGTCAAAGCTATTCGCTGCTCTGGCACCCCAATGGTGGAATAAGCTCCCCCACGATGCCAGGACAGCGGAGTCACTGATCACCTTCCGGAGACACTTGAAACCCTACCTCTTTAAGGAATACCTGGAATAGTATAAAGTAATCCTTCTACCCCCCTCCCCACCCCCCATAAAAAAAGAAGAAAAGTGGTTGTCCCACTGGCTATCATAAGTTGAATGCACCAATTTGCAAGTCGCTCTGGATAAGAGCGTCTGCTAAATGATGTAAATGTAATCCAGGACCTCTATACCAGGTGGTGTCAGAAGAAGGCCCTAAAAATTGTCAAAGACTGTTCTCTCTGCTTCCGCACGGCAAGCGGTAACGGAGAGCCAAGTCTGGGACCAAAAGGCTCCTGAACAGCTTCTACCCCCCAAGCAATAAGACTGCTGAACAGTTAATCAAATGGCTACCCAGACTATTTACATTGACCCCTTTTTTATTTGCACTGACTCTCTTACACCGGCTCTATGCACGCTCACACATACTACACTGACACTTCAACACACACACACACACACACACACACACACAGTCTTGCGCAGCCAATCTTGTAGGGACATACAATTCAGTCCCATTTCAAAATCTTATTTTCCCTAACCCGTATCCTTACCCTAACCCTAACCTTAACCCTAACTCTAACCTTAACCCAAAAACCTAACCTTAACCCTAACCCTAACCCTAAACCTAATTCTAACTCTAACACTAATTCTAACCTTAACCCTAAACCCCCTAGAAATAGCATTTGACCTTGTGGGTACCAACTTAATGTCCCCAGTTGGTCAAACTTTTCTTGGTTTACTATTCTTGTGGGGACTTCTGGTCCCCACAAGTATAGTTACACACACACACACACACACACACACACACACACACACATACACACACACACACACACACACACACACGCACACACACACGCACACACACTCTTTCACACTCTTTCACCTACCTACATGTACATATTCCAGATGTAGGATCTTATTTGGATTGCTCTTTTGTTGCTCAGAATTGTCCTACTTTACCTGCAAGACAATGTAATACATGATAGTGGTAGCTTTCCTATATTGAGTAAGCTATGTATACATTATGGTATATATGGTGTTTGGAGGGATTTGGGACTGTTGATATGTAGTGCTTGGCGGGGCCAGATTGGGACTGTTGATATGTAGTGCTTGGCGGGGCCAGATTGGGACTGTTGATATGTAGTGCTTGGCAGGGCCAAATTGGGACTGTTAATGTGTACTGTAGTGCCAGATTGGGAAGAGGTGGAGACAGACAGAGGTTTAGAGAAAGGAGGGAGGCTGAGAGGTGAGAGACAGGTTAATAGTGCATGGCCTCAGAACTTTGGGTTGCATCCCAAATGGCACCCTGTTCCCTATTTAGTGCACTATTTTTGACCATGACCGAAATCGGTTCTGGTCAACAGTAGTGCACTATATCGAGAACAGGGTGCCATTTGGGATGTGTCCTCCTGGGGCGGTCTATATTTGGCTTTCATGCTCTGATGTGCTCTGAAGACTGTCTGAGGGATGTCAGCATCCCCCCTGTCTTGCTACAGTATAATGTTTGCAGGGGATAATAGACGAATGAATAGCTGTGGTTTTCACATCATGAAAAATGCAGCTGGGTCAGGGGGGCGAAGGGTCCTGTGTATATTCATGTACAGTGGGGAGAACAAGTATTTGATACACTGCCGATTTTGCATGTTTTCCTACTTACAAAGCATGTAGAGGTCTGTAATTTTTATCATAGTTTATCATTTATCACTTCAACTGTGAGAGACGGAATCTAAAACAAAAATCCAGAAAATCACATTGTATGATTTTTAAGTAATTAATTTGCATTTTATTGCATGACATTTGATACATCAGAAAAGCAGAACTTAATATTTGGTACAGAAACCTTTGTTTGCAATTACAGAGATCATACGTTTCCTGTAGGTCTTGACCAGGTTTGCACACACTGCAGCAGGGATTTTGGCCCACTTCTCCATACAGACCATCTCCAGATCCTTCAGGTTTCAGGGCTGTCGCTGGGCAATACGGACTTTCAGCTCCCTCCAAAGATTTTCTATTGGGTTCAGGTCTGGAGACTGGCTAGGCCACTCCAGGACCTTGAGATGCTTCTTACGGAGCCACTCCTTAGTTGCCCTGGCTGTGTGTTTCGGGTCGTTGTCATGCTGGAAGACCCAGTCACGACCCATCTTCAATGCTCTTACTGAGGGAAGGAGGTTGTTGGCCAAGATCTCGCGATACATGGCCCCATCCATCCTCCCCTCAATACGGTGCAGTCGTCCTGTCCCCTTTGCAGAAAAGCATCCCCAAAGAATGATGTTTCCACCTCCATGCTTCACGGTTGGGATGGTGTTCTTGGGGTTGTACTCATCCTTCTTCTTCCTCCAAACACGGCGAGTGGAGTGTAGACCAAAAAGCTATATTTTTGTCTCATCAGACCACATGACCTTCTCCCATTCCTCCTCTGGATCATCCAGATGGTCATTGACAAACTTCAGACGGGCCTGGACATGCGCTGGCTTGAGCAGGGGGACCTTGCGTGCGCTGCAGGATTTTAATCCATGACGGCGTAGTGTGTTACTAATGGTTTTCTTTGAGACTGTGGTCCCAGCTCTCTTCAGGTCATTGACCAGGTCCCGCCGTATAGTTCTGGGCTGATCCCTCAACTTCCTCATGATCATTGATGCCCCACGAGGTGAGATCTTGCATGGAGCCCCAGACCAAGGGTGATTGACCGTCATCTTGAACTTCTTCCATTTTCTAATAATTGCGCCAACAGTTGTTGCCATCTCACCAAGCTGCTTGCCTATTGTCCTGTAGCCCATCCCAGCCTTGTGCAGGTCTACAATTTTATCCCTGATGTCCTTACACAGCTCTCTGGTCTTGGCCATTGTGGAGAGGTTGGAGTCTGTTTGCTTGAGTGTGTGGACAGGTGTCTTTTATACAGGTAACGAGTTCAAACAGGTGCAGTTAATACAGGTCATGAGTGGAGAACAGGAGGGCTTCTTAAAGAAAAACTAACAGGTCTGTGAGAGCCGGAATTCTTACTGGTTGGTAGTTGATCAAATACTTATGACATGCAATAAAATGCAAATTAATTACTTAAAAATCATACAATGTGATTTTCTGGATTTTTGTTTTAAATTCCGTCTCTCACAGTTGAAGTGTACCTATGATAAAAATTACAGACCTCTACATGCTTTGTAAGTAGGAAAACCTGCAAAATCGGCAGTGTATCAAATACTTGTTCTCCCCACTGTATGTGTGTGTTTGAGTATGCATTATGTGTGTGTGTGAGGTTAAACAGAAGCATGTTGCGTGCAGCGCTGGAGTCTATCTCAGTGTGTTGTCATGAAGAGGAACACCAGAGGCATGTTCACACCTTTATTTATTCTGCTGTTCTTGGCTGGCGATCTGGAAGGGAGAGAGCTGCAGACACTGTACAGACAATCTCTGCTTGCATCCCAAATGGCACCCTATTCCCTATATAGTGCACTACTTTTGACCAGGGCTTGGTCAAAAGTAGTGTACTATGTGGGGAACAGGGTGCCATTTGTGACGCAGTCAATCTCTACCTAAACCATGGTGCCACTAAACCATTGTGTTACTTACACAAGCCTTTCTTCACTCCCACTGCAACTCAGTGTTTTCTAGCAGCGAGACCGCTGACTCCATTATAAAGGAACTGTCTCTCTCCTCACTATTCAGACAGAGCCTGGGGTCATGTGATCTAGCAGTTGCTACCTACAGCACATCTACAGTACTGTGGATTTGAATCCGGCCCACTACCCTTTCTAACATAAAGTCTCTCCTAACTTTCCTGTCTTTCTGTCACTGTCTCTATCCAATCATTCTTATTCTTAAATAATAATAATAATAATACATTAGATATATGCCATACATACAGTACATTATCTAGGTGTATACCAAATGGCACCCTATTCCCTATATAGTGCACTACTGATGTGGGATGCAACCTTAGAAAACACCTATTTCTGACACTGCAGTTATGTTAGTGGAGAACATTCTACACAGTCGTGTATGTAGGGTCAGTCATCCCTCATTTCCAGTCCTGTTCCTCACTCCTCTACTCCAATGTTCCCCACTCAACATCACCTGCAGCTGGAGCCACATTGAGGGGAGAAAGGGTCAGAGCAGTCCTTACAGACCGACCACGACATTTCTCCTACAACAGCTTCTCTTTTATAAATGAGTGGGCAGTGTTGTACTGCTGTATAGCCTAGTTGGAGGAATGTTGATACTCCCCATTGCACTTACCGGGGGAGTAGCCTCGTGCCACAGAGGGGCTCTCTCAGTCACTCAGACAGGCTGCAGCTGAGAGGTGTGCTTGGGGGACTGGGGCTGGGGGACATGGCTGGTTGGGGTTTTAGCCTGGGTTACATCCTAAATGGCACCCTATTCCCTGGGCCTGGTCAAAAGTAGTGTGCTATATAGGGAATTGGGTGCCATTTGGGAGGCTTTGGGACGCAGCCTGAGCCTCCCTCCATTTGTTTCCATTTCCTGTCCCAGTGCATGCTGGACCATGAATCATTCATGTCTCATCCTGTATGCATGGGAAATGGAATACATTTAAGAGGCTGTCGCAAGTGTTTAAGTTAGATTAATGTTGTGTGTTTTTTGTCTTTTTTTGTCTTATTCTGTAATATAAAAACAAAGGTAAAGGAAAGTGTTTGTTTTGTTTGTTTAACTTTAATTTGACTTCAACTTTATTTGATAAACAATGTTTGTTATGTCACTGTAGTTTTATATAGGTTATTCTTAGCTTGGGTCATTTTTTGTTGATGGTTGGATTAGGCATGTGCACAGTTACTCGAATATCCCAACGGACGTTAGTATTCAAATAACATTGTGGCTGCTACAAGTTAGCTAATCTTGTCTGTTGCTGAGTTGCCTTGGCTACAACGTCTCTCTCTCTCTCTCTCTCCCTCCATCTGCTCACTTCCATCTAACAAACACCGGCCCCTCCGCAGCTGCAGCAATAGAGCACAATCCTCTCTCCTAGCGCAGCAGTGCTCAGATTGAATGTGTGCATAAATGTGAGAAGTAAGTACAGTGGGGAATTTTTTTATTTAGTCAGCCACCAATTGTGCAAGTTCTCCCACTTAAAAAGATGAGAGAGGCCTGTAATTTTCATCATAGGTACACGTCAACTATGACAGACAAAATGAGAAAGAAATTCCAGAAAATCACATTGTAGGATTTTTTATGAATTTATTTGCACATTATGGTGGAAAATAAGTATTTGGTCAATAACAAAAGTTTCTCAATACTTTGTTATATACCCTTTGTTGGCAATGACACAGGTCAAACGTTTTCTGTAAGTCTTCACAAGGTTTTCACACACTGTTGCTGGTATTTTGGCCCATTCCTCCATGCAGATCTCCTCTAGAGCAGTGATGTTTTGGGGCTGTCGCTGGGCAACACAGACTTTCAACTCCCTCCAAAGATTTTCTATGGGGTTGAGATCTGGAGACTGGCTAGGCCACTCCAGGACCTTGAAATGCTTATTACGAAGCCACTCCTTCGTTGCCCGGGCGGTGTGTTTGGGATCATTGTCATGCTGAAAGACCCAGCCACGTTTCATCTTCAATGCCCTTGCTGATGGAAGGAGGTTTTCACTCAAAATCTCACGATACATGGCCCCATTCATTCTTTCCTTTACACGGATCAGTCGTCCTGGTCCCTTTGCAGAAAAACAGCCCCAAAGCATGATGTTCCCACCCCCATGCTTCACAGTAGGTATGGTGTTCTTTGGATGCAACTCAGCATTCTTTGTCCTCCAAACACGACGAGTTGAGTTTTTACCAAAAAGTTATATTTTGGTTTCATCTGACCATATGACATTCTCCCAATCCTCTTCTGGATCATCCAAATGCACTCTAGCAAACTTCAGACGGGCCTGGACATGTACTGGCTTAAGCAGGGGGACACGTCTGGCACTGCAGGATTTGAGTCCCTGGCGGCGTAGTGTGTTACTGATGGTAGGCTTTGTTACTTTGGTCCCAGCTCTCTGCAGGTCATTCACTAGGTCCCCCCGTGTGGTTCTGGGATTTTTGCTCACCGTTCTTGTGATCATTTTGACCCCACGGGGTGAGATCTTGCGTGGAGCCCCAGATCGAGGGAGATTATCAGTGGTCTTGTATGTCTTCCATTTCCTAATAATTGCTCCCACAGTTGATTTCTTCAAACCAAGCTGCTTACCTATTGCAGATTCAGTCTTCCCAGCCTGGTGCAGGTCTACAATTTTGTTTCTGGTGTCCTTTGACAGCTCTTTGGTCTTGGCCATAGTGGAGTTTGGAGTGTGACTGTTTGAGGTTGTGGACAGGTGTCTTTTATACTGATAACAAGTTCAAACAGGTGCCATTAATACAGGTAACGAGTGGAGGACAGAGGAGCCTCTTAAAGAAGAAGTTACAGGTCTGTGAGAGCCAGAAATCTTGCTTGTTTGTAGGTGACCAAATACTTATTTTCCACCATAATTTGCAAATAAATTCATTAAAAATCCTACAATGTGATTTTCTGGATTTTTTTTCTTCTCAATTTGTCTGTCATAGTTGACGTGTACCTATGATGAAAATTACAGGCCTCTCTCATCTTTTTAAGTGGGAGAACTTGCACAATTGGTGGCTGACTAAATACTTTTTCCCCCCACTGTAAATGCGACCAGGTGTTGAATGTACATGTGTCCAGGAGACAGCCACCTTACCTTAGGTCCAGGGCCAGCTCCGTCATGACTCCCATGGTCGGCCAGTCCAAGCAGATTATTCATGATGACAATATAAATATGTACAAAAAAACTAACTACAAAAAAGCGTGCCCAACTAAAGAGGTTGACTAACACAAAGAAAGGCATCTGAGAGGCTTCTGGCCTCCTCTCTCTCCCGGACTGAAAATCATCTTAATCAAATAAAGGCTTGGCTCAGCAGCTAGACCCTGTTGGTGCTGCCACCTGGGGATGGAGTGTGGAAGTGTATCATGGTAGTGTGTTTGTCTATAACACTAACCTATCATAACAAGGGCCTGTACAGATTCAGAATGCCCTTGCCCCATATCCTCTTCTTCCAGTTAGTCAGCCACTCCTGTCTGTCCTCCATCCGTAAAAACATAGAGCCCAGGTTGATGATGACTTGTATCTCCAGACTGATGTGATACTGTCACTGAAACGTCTACTGATCCTGATGGCAGAAACAGACCCTCAACAGACTTCACGGAGTCATGAGGTGTCACTCCGTCCCGTCTCGTCCCATCAGCCACTGGGGTGCCCTCCTTCCCCTGGGCCGCCACGCTCCGTGTCCAAAGGGGCTCTCTTTGTTGTCTTCTTTCATCTGACAGGGGTATCTGCCACCATCCTGTGAGTTATGGGGCCTGGGAGTTATGTACCCCCCCCCCCCACCTGGCGTGAAATATGCAGAACAAACGGGCCTGGGAAATTACACAGGGATTGGACACACTGACTGGCCCTGGAGATCCAAGAACATAGGAGTCCCCCCACAACCCCTCGTAAAGACCCTCTGTCCAGATAGGTGTGAAAGAGGTTACCAGCCCATCTGTTTCCTCAACAAAATCCTCCTCCCTTTGAGGTGACAACCTGGGATCACCCTCTGCTTTCTCTCCTTTAACTGGGTGTGTTCGGACGGTCTGATCTTCTCCACCAGGACGTTGACAGAATCGACAATTTTCCCAGAAGCAGTGGAGAACCCAACGGGGAAGATCCATCGTCTTCACATTAAAGGCAGAGGAAAATGTCAATCAATCATGTATGTTGGTGAGAGAGGGGAGAAATGTGTTTATAGGCTTCTGAAGGTATTGGAAAGAATTAAGAAAGGTTTTCTATAAACAGGAAGAACGCTGTGCGTTTCAACATCAGTTAGCATCATCAGCAGGCAGAGCAGAAACACGATAAGATGAAAGGCTCTTTTGATCTTTAGCATGTTTCCTCAGTTTCTGATTTCTCTTTTCTATTTTAAGAATGTTAAAGGTACACTGGCTTATTCTGCCATGCCTTGTTTAGTACAGGGAACAGGGTTCAAATGTTTGATGAAATATTCTCTTTTTTCCTCATGTTGTTCTGTAGCTTAACATATTTGTCACATGTTGCATGTGTTTTAGGCAGTAGAGGCATAAAACTGAAAAGTCTCCCATTCAGCTTCAACAGATCCCATAGCTCTGAGATGAATGTAATGGTTTTTGTTGCTCCCAGTCTGTGGATGTTAGGGATATCAGTCTAAAGCTTGTTAGTCCCAGTGTTATTGCTGCGGCTGGGTTGAAAAGTCAACATGGTTGTTACTGGATCTGAGATGAAAGGAGAGGTCAGCAACGTTGCAGCCGCTCCCAAACACAGCATGGTGTGTGTGTGTGTGTGTGTGTGTGTGTGTGTGTGTGTGTGTGTGTGTGTGTGTGTGTGTGTGTGTGTGTGTGTGTGTGTGTGTGTGTGTGTGTGTGTGTGTGTGTGTGTGTGTGTGTGTGTGTGTGTGTGTGTGTGTGTGTGTGTGTGTGTGTGTGTGTGTGTGCGCATAGATATATAATTTTTTGCAGGTTAGTAATACATTGCTGTGTTGTGTTTGCAGTTCACAGTGTACCTCCAGGGGGCACTGTTGCAGAGGGCTCCTTCGGTTTCTATCCCAAGTGGACCTACAGTCCTACCTACCGTTTGTTACACTTAGTCCTGCTGTCTCAGTTCACTGTACTCTGGTCCACCACAAGGGACAAACACACAAAAATTGATATTTTAGAATCAGTAGCTAGTTTTCCATCCGATTGGGGACAGATTTTCATGCGAATACTCTAAATAAAGAAAATATATGAATTTTCCCACCAGTGGTGTTTCCAAATTGTCTTTTTGCGGATACAAATCTGTGCGTGATGACATAGTGCACACAAAATGTACTTTTTCGCTTAAGTTTTCATGTACCGAATTAAAATCTAAATTTAAATATGTTTGAAAAATGTATGCACTCACTAACTGTAAGTCGCTCTGGATAAGAGCGTCTGCTAAATGACTAAAATGTAAATGTAATTTTTCCATCGCATTTTCAACTGTACCGATAGTTTTGTCACAAAAACTGTTAAATAGCAAATGTGCCCACTCTGGTCTTGTCATGTGCGCTCTAGCCAACAGCTGGCAGATACAGTGAGGGTAGTCTGTGTGGGGATATTCTAGACTCTACATGATTAAATTATTATGGATAAAAGCGAGAATATTTTTATTTGTCAAACGACAGTCAAGCATCGATCATCATGTCACCAGAATAAGAACCTCCATATTTATTTGAAATGAGCATCAAGATCACAGTGCACTTTCACCACCCTGTGAAAGTTAATCATAACTTATTTAATCTGTAGCCTAATAAACTGCATGGTTTCCGGAGTCGCAGTGGAAGGACCACACACCATATCATCGCGTGACTCCAAGTTTACTTCCATATGATGGTTATTATATCAATATTTGCACATAAAGGCATTTCCACCGCCATTTCTCACATAATTAACTTTACCGACACAAAAAGATCCCACCATGTCGAACGAACAAATGATCTTTCTGCATTTATAAAATTGTACTGTCGTGATTTGTTTTTATACAGTATTTTATAATGTCTATGGACTTCGCATAAAAACTGTGGATGGAAACGGTTAGTGTAGGGAAATGTTTTGGCTGAAGTCCATAGACAAGCTCTACTGAATTACTCTACTGGTCATAGAAAAATATATCAATTCAGCTTGAGAATGTCTATACTGTGAGGAGATGCTGGTGGTGGTGGTGGTGGTTGATGGAGACAGGGACTGGAGACTGGGAGAGAGTGAGAGAGAGATGGAAAGAGAGAGAGAGAGAGAGGGGGAATGAGAGCAAGTAAATGGGCAGTGGGGATGGAGGGATGGAGGCTGAAAGAACACTAGGGACTCATCAGTGGTGGAAGTGAACGTTCTGTAAGAGGTCTGCCATTGTTTTTCTACCAAACAAGTGGGATGACCCCTGACCTCTTGCCTCATCCCTCTCAAGAGAGGAACACAGGAAGCTGGGAGTTCTAGGTGCAATTTAAATACATGGTCAGACGCTCTCTCAGGAGTGATTATTTTATTTTAAAAAAAAAGTTATCCCGGGCCCAGCAATTCACAAGTGGTTTGTAAATGCCCGTAGCTCAACCAAAATATGAGGGTTGTGTGAATTTGTAAGTATGGTATACAGTATATGATACTGCAATAACATCCCAGAACTCAATAAGGTCACCTGTAGCAAGCAAGGCCCTCAATCTTTAGCCCTCCAGGTTTTTACATGTTAATATAGATATGAGTCCCAAATGGCACCCTATTCCCTATTTAGTGCACTACTTTTGACCAGAGCCCTAGATAGGGAATATGGTGCTATTTGGAAATTGGAACCCAGACATTAACTATTTTAACAGTGGTGGCAGCCAAGTCTGTGTAGACTATTCCCTAGCTAATACTGCACTGTTTTAGTTAATAGTCAGAGGAAGAGGTGTATTTTCAGCAGCATTGTTGTGTCTGGGACCTCTGAGACAACAGAAAAGAAACTGTGGCGCAGGTGGAAGTGGCTGGGACAATGAGCGACAGCCTTCCCTTCCTATAGGCAATATTTCCTGGTAATCTTTTTCTGTTGACCTTTGAAAGTCTATGAATGGAATTCTTGCTGCTTTAAAGGTCATTGTGAAATGTCAAGTCAAGTTAACTACTGTTACTTCCAGGGTATGTACTGTAGGCTATCTATAAACGTTTGAACATCTTGGAGAAAACTGTTATAATCTCCACCCGGCACAGCCAGAAGAGGACTGGCCACCCCTCAGAGCCTGGTTCCTCTCTAGGTTTCTTCCTAGGTTTCTGCCTTTCTAGGGAGTTTTTCCTAGCCACTGTGCTTCTACATCTGCATTGCTTGCTGTTTGGGGTTTTAGGCAGGGTTTCTGTATAGCCCTTTGTGACATCTGCTGATGTAAAAAGGGCTTTATAAATAAATGTGATTGATTGATTGACTGTAAACACAAACTTGTTGTTGTGGTTCTTATTGTGGTCATGGGTGGTCATTAGTAGGGCTGGGAATTGCCAGGGACCTCACGATACAATATTATCACGATACGTAGGTACCGATACGATATGGAACAAGCTCCCTCACGACGCCAGGACAGCGGAGTCACTCACCACCTTCCGGAGACATTTGAAACCCCACCTCTTTAAGGAATACCTGGGATAGGATAAAGCAATCCTTCTACCCCCCCCCCACACACACAGCGGAGTCGCTCACCACCTTCCGGAGACATTTGAAACCCCACCTCTTTAAGGAATACCTGGGATAGGATAAAGTAATCCTTCTACCCCCCCCCCCCCCACACACACACAGCGGAGTCGCTCACCACCTTCCGGAGACATTTGAAACCCCACCTCTTTAAGGAATACCTGGGATATGATAAAGTAATCCTTCTACCCCCCCCCCCCCCCCCCCCCCCCCCAAAAAAAAAAAAAAAAAAAAAAAAAAATTGTAAAGTGGTTATCCCACTGGCTATAGGGTGAATGCATCAATTTGTGAGTCGCTCTGGACTAGAGCGTCTGCTAAATGACGTAAATGTGCCCTTGAGCAAGGCACTTAACCCTAATTGCTCCTGTAAGTCGCTCTGGATAAGAGCGTCTGCTAAATGACTAAAATGTAAATGTAAATGTATATGTACCTATTGCGATTCTCACAGTTCTATATGTATTGTGATTCGATACTTTGATTTTATTGCGATTTGATGTTTCAAACATATTGCTCACCATATGTCTGCTGCAGAGAGACAAGAGAGATCATGAGAAAATGAGTTTTGATACGAAAAGTGCTGAAAAAATGTTCACTATTTAAAAAGAAGATGGAGAACAACCAATAGGATGAAAAATACCAGATATTTGCCGCAGGTAGCCGACTAGCGCTAGCTGACGCTACCTAGCAAACATTTTGTAAAAATGATAAAAGAGAGCATGATCTGTCAATCTGATAGAAACAGTGGATCAATGGTTTCCTACAGAGATGAACACATTGATCAGTTAGATGATTCCTGAGAGGCGGAGAGGCGGAGCGGCATCCTCAGTTTCCAGTGGTCCTTTGTGTTCTGCCTCTGGCCGCTATATTTAGAAAGCCGCTGAACGCACAGCATCAGGGACCTGGCTAAAGATAGAACGCTGACCTGTAGGTCAGGATACAATGCAGGTAGGATGCTTTTAAAATGTGGTTTCACATTCAACACTGGAGTGTACAAAACATTAAGAACACATTACTAATATTGAGTTGCATTTTACCCTCAGAACAGCCTCAATTCGTCGGGGCATGGACTTTACAAGGTGTCGATAGCATTCCACAGTGATGCTGGCCCATGTTGACTCCAATGCTTCCCACAGTTGTGTCAAGTTGGCTGGATGTCCGTTGGGTGGTGGACCATTCTTGATACACACAGGAAACTGTGGAGTGTAAAAATTGCAGTTGCAGTTCTTGACACAAACCGGTGCGCCTGGAACCTACTACCATACCTCGTTCAAAGGCAGTTAAATCTTTGTCTTGCCCATTCACCCTCTGAATGGCACACATACACAATCCATGTCTCAATTGTCTCAAGGCTAAAAAATCCTTCTTTAACCTGTCTCTTCCCCTTCATCTACACTGATTGAAGTGGATTTAACAGGTGACATCAATAAGGGATCATAGCTTTCACCTGGATTCACCTGGTCAGTCTATGTCATGGAAAGAGCAGGTGTTCTTAATGTTTTGTACACTGTGTGGTCATTTAAATGTAAGATCAAAATAAGGGGAATAGCCTGTTTTATAGCTAGATCAAAAACATTTTGTGTTGTCATTTTTTATATATACAGTAGGTCTATCTATGTGCATGCATGCACACACACACACACACACACACACACGCACGCACACGCACGCTAAAAAAGTTAAACACACACATAAACCCAAACTGTTATTTCACTTCCACAGGCGCGTCCTAGACTCCCAGGGGTTCCCTTCCGTTATTGCATTATAATCAGCTTCATCGCCAAACATTGTTTTAAATTGAGGAACCAAACATTACTGCCTTTAAAAAGCTTTTTGTGCGTTATTTGATCCAACCTGTAAAGTGCCCTCTGCATCACCCAGAATGTCCAACAGGAAATACCACAGGACTCCAGACAGGCTAACCTAATAAAAGTGAGAGCGCCCAATCATTAGCCGGGCAAACTCACTCCCATAACGCGTCCAGATGTAAGCTAATTGGATATAGACATCAAATCAACAGTTCTAATGCCCTTGTGCTTTTATGAGGCCCGGACGCAAAAGTATGCTACAGCCAGACAAAATTGACTTTCTTTCTTTTTTTAAAGTGATTTTATCCATTCTTACCCATACTCCTCAGCAGTTAGTCTAGGCTAGGGGGCTTTTCCTGGTCTCTCCATGCCGTGGTGAGTCACCGTCAGAGAGCTGATGTAATGATGCAGGCTCCCGAGGCTCCCAGCTACACTGGTAATTGGTGTGTGGAGGTAATTTCCCAGCGGGGCTGTGTCTCCTCTCAGGGCTGAGGAGGGCCAGCAGGAGGGATGGGGGACGGTTACGTCAGAAAGCCCTGTTACCAGGCACCTCCACCTAGGGATGGTCCCTAGTGGTTAGGGAGGTTGTCACCTGGTCATATTTACATCCTCTGTAACATCCCTGGGCAGCATGATTAAACTGTTCAAACTGTAACATCCCTGGGCAGCATGATGAAACTCTGTTCAAACTGTAACATCCCTGGGCAGCATGATTAAACTGTTCAAACTGTAACATCCCTGGGCAGCATGATGAAACTCTGTTCAAACTGTAACATCCCTGGGCAGCATGATGAAACTGTTCAAACTGTAACATCCCTGGGCAGCATGATGAAACTCTGTTCAAACTGTAACATCCCTGGGCAGCATGATGAAACTGTTCAAACTGTAACATCCCTGAGCAGCATGATGAAACTGTTCAAACTGTAACATCCCTGGGTAGCATGATTAAACTGTTCACACTGTGGACATAAAGAGAAATAGATACACATACATTCACATGTGGAAATGCTTAATCAAACAGGTCATGAGAGACACACATGTACGCATGGACACAAATTCAAATACACTGATATACCCCCCCCCTTTGCCTCCAGAACAGCCTGAATTCTTCAGGGCATGGAAACGTTGCTCAATTGGTATCAAGGGACCTAACGTGTGCCAGGAAAACATTCCCCACACCATTACACCACCGCCACCAGCCTGTACCGTTGACACTAGGAAGGGTGGGGCCATGAACTCATGCTGCTTACTCCAAATCTTGACTGCCATCAGCAGGACGCAACAGAAACCGGGATTCGTTGGACCAGGCAATATTTTTCCACTCCTCAATTGTCCAGTGTTGGTAATCCCCAGTGGCGATTTTAGCATGTAAATCTTGGTGGAGCAAACATTATTTAATTTTTTCATGCATGCCAGCAAAGCCACTACACAACACAACACTAAACAATACATTAGTTGCACTATAACGGTGACAAACGGTGCCCACAAACTGTTAGGACCTACATAAAGCTGTCCCAACAGCAGAGATTTCTTTTCAGCACCATGGAGTGAATCCTTACCACCGCTACACCTGGCTATTAGCGGAGCCTTGTCTGGCAGCGAAACAGTTCATTCTGCCTCATTTACTGCCTTTTTAAAAACATAGCTGACATGGCTGATTTGCTTAAACAAATGTGGTTTCTACGGACAATTGAGATGTACTTACTATGTCATAAGAGAATGATGAGCGAATAAGAGGCAATCCGTCATTTCGATTAAGACATTAATGAGCGAGCTAGGACAGACGTAGTCAATCTAACTATTTGTTCAGCACTTTTGAAATGTACAGTGACAGAATTCAGAACATGGGCCGTTCTTACAGTATTCTCCCTGTACACCAAGTCAGAACCGTAGGATAAATAAAGGGGGCATATTAGCAGACAATGAAAGCTCTTACAATATTCGATGATTACATTTCTCTAAAACAGGCTATAGGCTACATGTGCACCACCAAGTCAGAACAGTAGGCTAAGGGTGAGGCACATGGGCTACTAACAGCTTACCACACAACATACACTTAGTATTACTTTCTTAGCTACAGTATACATATCTCCCTGGTATATTACATAATTTATGCAGCAGCATACAATACATTTTTGGACTCACCTTGTTGTGCTGTGCTCACTTGAACAGGAAGGTGGTGCGGCAGTCCTTCTTGTAGACAAATTTAGTCATCAAACTTTGTCATCAAAGTCTGGCATTCTCTGGATTTATGGTGCTTTCAAGACAACTGGGAACTCTGAAAAAAACAAGGTTGAATCATGACGTCAGTGATCTTCAGGTCGGAGCTCTAGAAAGAGGCCCGAGTTCCCAACTTGGTATTCCGAGTTGGATGACCGTTCAAAACGTATTTTCCCAGTCGGAGCTAGTTTTTTTTCAGAGTTCCCAGTTGTCTTGAACTCACTGAAGCTTGAGATATCCCAGTTCTGAGTTTCCAGTTGTTTTGAACGCGGCAGAAGTCATGCTGGATTGACAGCATGGCCAATGTATTCAACCTTCAAATCAAATCAAATCAAATGTAATTTGTCACATACACGTGTTTAGCAGATGTTATTGTGGGTGTAGCGAAATGCTTGTGCTTCTAGCTCCGACAGTGCAGTAATATCTAACAAGTAATATCTAACAATATACCCAATACACGAAAATCTAGTAAGGAATGGAATTTAAGAATATATACAGTCATGGTCAAAAGTTTTAAGAATGACACAAGTATTTGTCTTCACAAAGTTCGCTGCTTCAGTGTTATGAGATATTTTTGTCAGATGTTAATATGGTATACTGAAGTATAATTACAAGCATTCCATAAGTGTCAAAGGCTTTTATTGACAATTACATTAAGTTTATGCAAAGAGTCAGTATTTGCAGTGTTGACCCTTCTTTTTCAAGACCTCTGCAATCTGCCCTGGCATGCTGTCAATTAACTTCTGGGCCACATCCTGACTGATGGCAGCCCATTCTTGCATAATCAATGCTTGGAGTTTGTGGGTTTTTGTTTGTCCACCCACCTCTTGAGGATCGACCACAAGTTCTCAATGGGATTAAGGTCTGGGGAGTTTCCTGGCCATGGACACAAAATGTCGATGTTTTGTTCCCCGAGCCACTTAGTTATCACTTTTGCCTTATGGCAAGGTGCTCCATCATGCTGGAAAAGGCATTGGTCGTCACCAAACTGTTCTTGGATGGTTGGGAGAAGTTGCTCTCGGAGGATGTGTTGGTATCATTCTTTATTCATGGCTGTGTTCTTAGGCAAAATTGTGAGTGAGCCCACTCCCTTGGCTGAGAAGCAACCCCACACATAAATGGTCTCAAGATGCTTTACTGTTGGCATGGCACAGGACTGATGGTAGCGCTCACCTTGTCTTCTCCATACAAGGTGTTTTCCGTATGCCCCAAACAATCGGAAAGGGGATTCATCAGAGAAAATGACTTTACCCCAGTCCTCAGCAGTCCAATCCCTGTACCATTTGCAGAATATCAGTCTGTCCCTGATGTTTTTCCTGGAGAGAAGTGGCTTCTTTGCTGCCCTTCTTGACACCAGGCCATCCTCCAAAAGTCTTCGCCTCACTGTGCGTGCAGATGCACTCACACCTGCTGCTGCCATTCCTGAGCAAGCTCTGCACTGGTGGTGCCCCGATCCCACAGCTAAATCAACTTTAGGAGACGGTCCTGGCGCTTGCTGGATTTCTTGGGCGCCCTGACGCCTTCTTCACAACAATTGAACCCCTCTCCTTGAAGTTCTTGATGATCCGATAAATGGTTGATTTAGGTGCAATCTTACTAGCAGCAATATCCTTGCCTGTGAAGCCCTTTTTGTGCGAAGCAATGATGACGGCATGTGTTTCCTTGCAGGTAACCATGGTTAATAGAGGAAGAACAATGATTTCAAGCACCACCCTCCTTTTAAAGCTTCCAGTCTGTTATTCTAACTCAATCAACATGACAGAGTGATCTCCAGCCTTGTCCTCGTCAACACTCTCACCTGTGTTAACGAGAGAATCACTGACATGATGGCAGCTGGTCCTTTTGTGGCAGGGCTGAAATGCAGTGGAAATGTTTTTTGGGGATTAAGTTTATTTTCATGGCAAAGAGGGACTTTGCAATTAATTGCAATTCATCTGATCACTCTTCATGACATTCTGGAGTATATGCAAATTGCCATCATCAAAACTGAGGGAGCAGACCTTTTGTTATTTTTGTTTAAAAAAAGTTTGTTTTTTAATTTTTTTTAGGGGGTAGATCAGCTTTAATAATGTAGATAGATTGTAACTTCCATCAATGTAATTGTCTGCATCACTTCCAATCCCCCATATATATTTTTTCTTTTTTTTCTCTCCCATATATATATATATATATATATATATATATATATATATATATATATATATATATATAT
Source organism: Coregonus lavaretus (assembly GCF_964263955.1). NCBI lineage: Eukaryota > Metazoa > Chordata > Actinopteri > Salmoniformes > Salmonidae > Coregonus > Coregonus lavaretus. The sequence continues at coordinate 44,664,768 of NC_139990.1, forward strand.
ATATATACACATACAGAGAGGGAAAAAAGTATTTGATCCCCTGCTGATTTTGTACGTTTGCCCGCTGACAAAGACATGATCAGTCTATCATTTTAATGGTATGTTTATTTGAACAGTGAGAGACAGAATAACAACAAAAATATCCAGAAAAACGCATGTCAAAAATGTTATAAATTGATTTGCATTTTAATGAGGGAAATAAGTATTTGACCCCTCTGCAAAACATGACTTAGTACTTGGTGGCAAAACCCTTGTTGGCAATCACAGAGGTCAGACGTTTCTTGTAGTTGGCCACCAGGTTTGCACACATCTCAGGAGGGATTTTGTTCCACTCCTCTTTGCAGATCTTCTCCAAGTCATTAAGGTTTCGAGGCTGACGTTTGGCAACTCGAACCTTCAGCTCCCTCCACAGATTTTCTATGGGATTAAGGTCTGGAGACTGGCTAGGCCACTCCAGGACTTTAATGTGCTTCTTCTTGAGCCACTCCTTTGTTGCCTTGGCCGTGTATTTTGGGTCATTGTCATGCTGGAATACACATCATGACCCATTTTCAATGCCCTGGCTGAGGGAAGGAGGTTCTCACCCAAGATTTGACGGTACATGGCCCCGTCCATCGTCCCTTTGATGCGGTGAAGTTGTCCTGTCCCCTTAGCAGAAAAACACCCCCAAAGCATAATGTTTCCACCTCCATGTTTGACGGTAGGGATGGTGTTCTTGGGGTCATAGGCAGCATTCCTCCTCCTCCAAACATGGCGAGTTGAGTTGATGCCAAAGAGCTCGATTTTGGTCTCATCTGACCACAACACTTTCACCCAGTTCTCCTTTGAATCATTCAGATGTTCATTGGCAAACTTCAGACAGGCCTGTATATGTGCTTTCTTGAGCAGGGGGACCTTGCGGGCGCTGCAGGATTTCAGTCCTTCACGGCGTAGTGTGTTACTAATTGTTTCCTTGGTGACTATGGTCCCAGCTGCCTTGAGATCTTTGACAAGATCCTCCCGTGTAGTTCTGGGCTGATTCCTCACCGTTCTCATGATCATTGCAACTCCACGAGGTGAGATCTTGCATGGAGCCCCAGGCCGAGGGAGATTCACAGTTCTTTTGTGTTTCTTCCATTTGCGAATAATCGCACCAACTGTTGTCACCTTCTCACCAAGCTGCTATCAACCTTGTCCCTGACATCCTTGGAGAGCTCTTTGGTCTTGGCCATGGTGGAGAGTTTGGAATCTGATTGATTGATTGCTTCTGTGGACAGGTGTTTTTTATACAGGTAACATGCATAGTCACTTTAACTCTACCCACATGTACATATTACCTCAACTACCTCAACTAGCCGGTGCCCCCGCACATTGACTCTGCAACGGTACCCCCCTGTATATATAGCCTCCCTACTGTCACTTTATTTTACTGTATATATAGCCTCCCTACTGTCACTTTATTTTACTTCTGCTCTTTTTTTCCTCAACACTTTTTTTGTTGTTGTTTTATTCTTACTTTTTTTGTTTAAAATAAATGCACTGTTGGTTAAGGGCTGTAAGTAAGCATTTCACTGTAATGTCTGCACCTGTTGTATTCGGCGCATGTGACCAATAAAATTTGATTTGATTTGATTTGATTTAACAAGCTGAGATTAGGAGCACTCCCTTTAAGAGTGTGCTCCTAATTTCAGCTCGTTACCTGTATAAAAGACACCTGGGAGCCAGAAATCTTTCTGATTGAGAGGCGGTCAAATACTTATTTCCCTCATTAAAATGCAAATCAATTTATAACATTTTTGACATGCGTTTTTCTGGATTTTTTGGTTGTTATTCTGTCTCTCACTGTTCAAATAAACCTACCATTAAAATTATAGACTGATCATTTCTTTGTCAGTGGGCAAACGTACAAAATCAGCAGGGGATCAAATACTTTTTTCCCTCACTGTACATACACATATATATATACATATACACATACATACATATACAGTGGGGGGGAAATGTATTTAGTCAGCCACCAATTGTGCAAGTTCTCCCACTTAAAAAGATGAGAGAGGCCTGTAATTTTCATCATAGGTACACGTCAACTATGACAGATAAATTGAGAAAAAAAATCCAGAAAATCACATTGTAGGATTTTTTATGAATTTATTTGCAAATTATGGTGGAAAATAAGTATTTGGTCACCTACAAACAAGCAAGATTTCTGGCTCTCACAGACCTGTAACTTCTTCTTTAAGAGGCTCCTCTGTCCTCCACTCGTTACCTGTATTAATGGCACCTGTTTGAACTTGTTATCAGTATAAAAGACACCTGTCCACAACCTCAAACAGTCACACTCCAAACTCCACTATGGCCAAGACCAAAGAGCTGTCAAAGGACACCAGAAACAAAATTGTAGACCTGCACCAGGCTGGGAAGACTGAATCTGCAATAGGTAAGCAGCTTGGTTTGAAGAAATCAACTGTGGGAGCAATTATTAGGAAATGGAAGACATACAAGACCACTGATAATCTCCCTCGATCTGGGGCTCCACGCAAGATCTCACCCCGTGGGGTCAAAATGATCACAAGAACGGTGAGCAAAAATCCCAGAACCACACGGGGGACCTAGTGAATGACCCGCAGAGAGCTGGGACAAAAGTAACAAAGCCTACCATCAGTAACACACTACGCCGCCAGGGACTCAAATCCTGCAGTGCCAGACGTGTCCCCCTGCTTAAGCCAGTACATGTCCAGGCCCGTCTGAAGTTTGCTAGAGTGCATTTGGATGATCCAGAAGAGGATTGGGAGAATGTCATATGGTCAGATGAAACCAAAATATAACTTTTTGGTAAAAACTCAACTCGTCGTGTTTGGAGGACAAAGAATGCTGAGTTGCATCCAAAGAACACCATACCTACTGTGAAGCATGGGGGTGGAAACAGCATGCTTTGGGGCTGTTTTTCTGCAAAGGGACCAGGACGACTGATCCGTGTAAAGGAAAGAATGAATGGGGCCATGTATCGTGAGATTTTGAGTGAAAACCTCCTTCCATCAGCAAGGGCATTGAAGATGAAACGTGGCTGGGTCTTTCAGCATGACAATGATCCCAAACACACCGCCCGGGCAACGAAGGAGTGGCTTCGTAATAAGCATTTCAAGGTCCTGGAGTGGCCTAGCCAGTCTCCAGATCTCAACCCCATAGAAAAACTTTGGAGGGAGTTGAAAGTCTGTGTTGCCCAGCGACAGCCCCAAAACATCACTGCTCTAGAGGAGATCTGCATGGAGGAATGGGCCAAAATACCAGCAACAGTGTGTGAAAACCTTGTGAAGACTTACAGAAAACGTTTGACCTGTGTCATTGCCAACAAAGTATTGAGAAACTTTTGTTATTGACCAAATACTTATTTTCCACCATAATGTGCAAATAAATTCATTAAAAATCCTACAATGTGATTTTCTCAATTTGTCTGTCATAGTTGACGTGTACCTATGATGAAAATTACAGGCCTCTCTCATCTTTTTAAGTGGGAGAACTTGCACAATTGGTGGCTGACTAAATACATTTTTTCCCCACTGTACTTACTTCTCACATTTATGCACACATTCAATCTGAGCACTGCTGCGCTAGGAGAGAGGATTGTGCTCTATTGCTGCAGCTGCGGAGGGGCCGGTGTTTGTTAGATGGAAGTGAGCAGATGGAGGGAGAGAGAGAGAGAGAGACGTTGGTGGCTGACTAAATACTTTTTTTCCCCACTGTATATACATATGTATCCTTTAAAAATATATATATTTCCCTTTATTACTTTCCAACCCCACCATCCCCTCCCTAATTGGAGTAAACTACTGAAAAACAATGCTTAGGCCTCTACTTCATGCTTATACATACTATATAGGCAGCAGACTTTGTGAAAATTAGTATTTGTGTCATTCTCAAAACTTTTGAACACGACTGTACATATATGGACAAGCAATGACAGAGCGGCATGGACTAAGACACAGTAGAATATTATAGAATAGAATACAGTATATACATATGAGATGAGTAGTGCAAGATATGTAAACATTATTAAAGTGACTAGTGTTCCATTTCTTAAAGTGGCCAATGATTTCAATAGGCAGCAGCAGACTCTAATGTGCTAGTGATGGCTATTTAACAATCTGATGGCCTTGAGATAGAAGCAGTTTTTCACTCTCTCGGTCCCAGCTTTGATGCACCTGTATTGACCTCGCCTTCTGGATGATAGCGGGGTTGACAGGCAGTGGCTCCGGTGGTTGATGTCCTTGATGATATTTTTTGCCTTCCTGTGACATCGGGTGCTGTAGGTGTCTTGGAGGGCGGGTAGTTTGCCCCCGGTAATGCGTTCGGCAGACCGCACCACCCTCTGGAGAGCCCTGCGGTTGCGGGCGGTGCAGTTGCCGTACCAGGCGGTGATACAGCCCGACAGGATGCTCTCAATTGTGCATCTGTAGAAGTTTGTGAGGGTTTTAGGTGCCAAGCCAAATTTCTTCAGCCTCCTGAGATTGAAGAGGCTCTGTTGCGCCTTCTTCACCACACTGTCTGCATGGGTGGACCATTTCAGTTTGTCAGTGATGTGTACGCCAAGGAACTTCAAGCTTTCCACCTTCTCCGGTCCCGTCGATGTGGATAGGGGGGTGCACCCTCTGCTGTTTCCTGAAGTCCATGATCATCTCCTTTGTTTTGTTGACTTTGAGTGAGAGGTTATTTTCCTGGCACCTGTCACGACTTCCTCCAAAGCTGCCTCCCCTCCTTGTTTGGGCAGGCTTCGGCATTCATCGTCAACCGGCCTTCTAGCCACTGCCGCACCATATCTCATCATTCAATTTGTCTTGTCTTGTCAATTACACACACCTGGTTCATATTCCCCTCATTAGTACATGTATAAGTGTTCCCTCTGCCTCCTTGTCCTTGTGGGAGATTGTTTCATGTGAGATGAGTGTAGCACTGTGTGCCTGTATTTGTTCCAGTGTGCCTGTTTTGCGCACTGGACTGTCGACGCTATCCAGCGTAACTGTGTACTACGGAATAAAATCTGTGTTCTGTGATTTACTCTCCTGCGCCTGACTCCTTCAAATCACACTCTCACAGCACAACACTCCCAGAGCCCTCACCTCCTCCCTGTAGGTGGTCTCGTCATTGTTGGTAATCAAGCCTACTACTGTTGTGTCGTCTGCAAACTTGATGATTGAGTTGGAGGCGTGCTTGGCCACGCAGTCATGGGTGAACAGGGAGTACAGGAGGGGGGCTGAGCACGCACCCTTGTGGGGCCCCAGTGTTGAGGATCAGCGAAGTGGCTCATGGTGTGTTGCGAGTGAATATTTATCCTTTTAAGCTTGGAAAAGAGACCCTTAAACCCAGACTTGGACCACACACCCTCTCCACTGAATAGCAGGCTAGTGATTGCTTTGCAAAGCTTGCAGTTAGCCACTGATTCCTTCCAAATCACTCATTGTTGAATTTGTGATTTCCAACTTGTTGTGTAATGTTTATGTCCAATGGCCGATGCGCACCGATACGTTTTATCTATAATTTCTCTTCATATGACATGGATTGAAAAGGATTTACCAGTAGATTGTCAACTTGATTCATGATGATAACTGATTTCTAGCTCGCTAGCTAAGATTTTGAAAGTATGATGTTGACATGATCAGTCCAATCAAAGCTACGGTAGATATAACATGATTTGATGTCAAGGCCAATGACCTTGAGCCTTCTTGGATGGGCACTTCAAATGTAAATCTATGGCAGTACCCAACAGGTTTGAATTTTGGAGCTCTCCCCATAGATTTTGCGGTGATGTAGTGTCCCCATGAGTGACAGAACACTGAGCCAATCACGGCGCAACTAGAGAACATTACCTACCCCTACGCTCTGTATTTTCCGCTGGCTGCCCCACCACCACAGAAAGCACTGAGCTAGGCTGAAACACCTGCATTTTGGAGCTGACTTACTCAAGAAAACGAGTCAAAAAAAAAAATAATGTTGTATGCGGCTTCATTGACTCAATTAGTTTTTTCTTTTACATTGTTTGCAAACTGATATGTGACACGTATTAATGCCAAAATAACATGCAAAACAGGCAAGAAAAATACAATATATATATATTTATATACAGTATATATATAAATTATATATATATATATATATATATATATATATATATATATATATATACAGTGGGGAGAACAAGTATTTGATACACTGCCGATTTTGCAGGTTTTCCTACTTACAAAGCATGTAGAGGTCTGTAATTTTTATCATAGGTACACTTCAACTGTGAGAGACGGAATCTAAAACAAAAATCCAGAATATCACATTGTATGATTTTTAAGTAATTAATTTGCATTTTATTGCATGACATAAGTATTTGATCACCTACCAACCAGTAAGAATTCCGGGCTCTCACAGACCTGTTAGTTTTTCTTTAAGAAGCCCTCCTGTTCTCCACTCATTACCTGTATTAACTGCACCTGTTTGAACTCGTTACCTGTATAAAAGACACCTGTCCACACTCAATCAAACAGACTCCAACCTCTCCGCAATGGCCAAGACCAGAGAGCTGTGTAAGGACATCAGGGATAAAATTGTAGACCTGCACAAGGCTGGGATGGGCTACAGGACAATAGGCAAGCAGCTTGGTGAGAAGGCAACAACTGTTAGCGCAATTATTAGAAAATGGAAGAAGTTCAAGATGACGGTCAATCACCCTCAGTCTGGGGCTCCATGCAAGATCTCACCCCGTGGGGCATCAATGATCATGAGGAAGGTGAGGGATCAGCCCAGAACTACACGGCAGGACCTGGTCAATGACCTGAAGAGAGCTGGGACCACAGTCTCAAAGAAAACCATTAGTAACACACTACGCCGTCATGGATTAAAATCCTGCAGCGCACGCAAGGTCCCCCTGCTCAAGCCAGCGCATGTCCAGGCCCATCTGAAGTTTGCCAATGACCATCTGGATGATCCAGAGGAGGAATGGGAGAAGGTCATGTGGTCTGATGAGACAAATAGAGAGCTTTTTGGTCTAAACTCCACTCACCGTGTTTGGAGGAAGAAGAAGGATGAGTACAACCCCAAGAACACCATCCCAACCGTGAAGCATGGAGGTGGAAACATCATTCTTTGGGGATGCTTTTCTGCAAAGGGGACAGGACGACTGCACCGTATTGAGGGGAGGATGGATGGGGCCATGTATCGCGAGATCTTGGCCAACAACCTCCTTCCCTCAGTAAGAGCATTGAAGATGGGTCGTGGCTGGATCTTCCAGCATGACAACGACCCGAAACACACAGCCAGGGCAACTAAGGAGTGGCTCCGTAAAAAGCATCTCAAGGTCCTGGAGTGGCCTAGCCAGTCTCCAGACCTGAACCCAATAGAAAATCTTTGGAGGGAGCTGAAAGTCCGTATTGCCCAGCGACAGCCCCGAAACCTGAAGGATCTGGAGAAGGTCTGTATGGAGGAGTGGGCCAAAATCCCTGCTGCAGTGTGTGCAAACCTGGTCAAAACCTACAGGAAACGTATGATCTCTGTAATTGCAAACAAAGGTTTCTGTACCAAATATTAAGTTCTGCTTTTCTGATGTATCAAATACTTATGTCATGCAATAAAATGCAAATTAACTACTTAAAAATCATACAATGTGATTTTCTGGATTTTTGTTTTAGATTCTGTCTCTCACAGTTGAAGTGTACCTATGATAAAAATTACAGACCTCTACATGCTTTGTAAGTAGGAAAACCTGCAAAATCGGCAGTGTATCAAATACTTGTTCTCCCCACTGTATATATATATATACAGTATATATTTTTTGCTAAACAGGTGAGGCTCAAAACAGGTGGGGCTCTGCCACGAGTGTACACAAGTGCGCGCACACACACACACACATACACACACACATACCCACACACATTCTATTTTTGCAGTTGCATCTACTGATTCATATTGATCTTGAATCTTGAGATGATGTAACATCGCTGTGTGATACACGCTCTCTGTCAATGTTTTTCACATAAGAAAACCTTCTGTGTCTGAGATAACATGACTCTTTGAACTCAAGAAAAACAGGGAACAGAAAAAACAGCGTGGAACAGCACAGGGCATCTCCATGTAGAATAACACAAGGCATCACAATGTAGAGGGGAACAGCACAGGACATCGCCATGTAGAGTGGAACAGCACAGGGCATCACAATGTAGAACAGCACAGGACATCACCATGTAGAGGGGAACAGCACAGGGCATCACCCTGTAGAACAGCACAGGACATCACCATGTAGAGGGGAACAGCACAGGACATCACCATGTAGAGTGGAACAGCACAGGGCATCACCCTGTAGAACAGCACAGGGCATCACCATGTAGAGTGGAACAGATGAGGGCATCACCATGTAGAGGGGAACAGCACAGGACATCACCATGTAGAACAGCACAGGGTATCACCATGTAAAACAGCACAGGACATCACCATGTAGAGGGGAACAGCACAGGACATCACCATGAAGAGGGGAACAGCACATGACATCACCATGTAGAGGGGAACAGCACAGGACATCACCATGTAGAGGGGAACAGCACAGGACATCACCATGTAGAGTGGAACAACACAGGACATCACCATGTAGAGGGGAACAGCGCAAGGCATCACCATGTAGAGTGGAACAGTACAGGACATCACCATGTAGAACAGGACATCACCATGTAGAACAGGACATCACCATGTAGAGGGGAACAGCACATGACATCACCATGTAGAGGGGAACAGCACAGGACATCACCATGTAGAGGGGAACAGCACAGGACATCACCATGTAGAACAGTGCAGGGCATCTCAATGTAGAGTGGAACAGCACAGGACATCACCATGTAGAGGGGAACAGCACAGGACATCACCATGTAGACCAGTACAGGACATCACCATGTAGAGGGGAACAGCACAAGACATCACAATGTAGAGTGGAACAGCACAAGACATCACCATGTAGTCCAGTACAGTACATCACCATGTAGAGGGGAAGAGCACCGAATATCACCATGTAGAGGGGAACAGCTCAGGGCATCACCATGTAGAGGGAAAAAGCACATGACATCACCATGTAGAATGGAACATCCCTGGACATCACCATGTAGAGGGAAACAGCACATGACATCACCATGTAGATGGAACAGCACAGGACATCACCATGTAGAGGGAAACAGCACAGGGCATCACCATGTAGAGAGGAACAGATGAGGGCATCACCATGTAGAGTGAAACAGCACAGGGCATCACCATGTAGAGGGGAACAGCACAGGACATCACCATGTAGAACAGCACAGGGCATCACCATGTAGAGGGGAACAGCACAGGACATCACCACGTAGAGTGGAACAGCACAGGACATCACCATGTAGAGTGGAACAGCACAGGGCATCACCATGTAGAGGGAAACAGCAAGTGACATCACCATGTAGAGTGGAACAGCACAGGATATCACCATGTAGAGGGAAACAGCACAGGACATCACCATGTAGAGTGGAACAGCACAGGACAACACCATGTAGAATAGCACAGGGCATCACCATGTAGAGTGGAACAGCATAGGTCATCACCATGTAGAGAGGAACAGCACAGGGCATCACCATGTAGAGTGGAACAGCACAGGACATCACCATGTAGAGGGGAACAGCACAGGACATCACCAAATAGAACAGCACAGGGCATCACCATGTAGAGGGGAACAGCACAGGACATCACCATGTAGACCAGTACAGGACATCACCATGTAGAGGGGAACAGCACAGGGCATCACCATGTAGAACAGCACAGAGTATCACCATGTAGAGGGGAGCAGCACAAGACATCACAATGTAGAGTGGAACAGCACAAGACATCACCATGTAGTCCAGTACAGTACATCACCATGTAGAGGGGAAGAGCACCGAATATCACCATGTAGAGGGGAACAGCTCAGGGCATCACCATGTAGAGGGAAAAAGCACATGACATCACCATGTAGAATGGAACATCCCTGGACATCACCATGTAGAGGGAAACAGCACATGACATCACCATGTAGATGGAACAGCACAGGACATCACCATGTAGAGGGAAACAGCACAGGGCATCACCATGTAGAGAGGAACAGATGAGGGCATCACCATGTAGAGTGAAACAGCACAGGGCATCACCATGTAGAGGGGAACAGCACATCACCATGTAGAACAGCACAGGGTATCACCATGTAGAACAGCACAGGAAATCACCATGTAGACAGGATCAGCACATGACATCACCGTGTACAGGGAAAGAGCACAGGACATCACCATGTAGAAGGGAACAGCACAGGACATCACCATGTGGACGGGAACAGCACAGGACATCACCATGTAGAACAGCACAGGGCATCACCATGTAGAGGGGAACAGCACAGGACATCACCATGTAGAGGGGAACAGCACAGGACATCACCATGTAGAACAGCACAGGGCATCACCATGTAGAGGGGAACAGCACAGGACATCACCACGTAGAGTGGAACAGCACAGGACATCACCATGTAGAGTGGAACAGCACAGGGCATCACCATGTAGAGGGAAACAGCAAGTGACATCACCATGTAGAGTGGAACAGCACAGGATATCACCATGTATAGGGAAACAGCACAGGACATCACCATGTAGAATAGCACAGGGCATCACCATGTAGAGTGGAACAGCATAGGTCATCACCATGTAGAGAGGAACAGCACAGGGCATCACCATGTAGAGTGGAACAGCACAGGACATCACCATGTAGAGGGGAACAGCACAGGACATCACCAAATAGAACAGCACAGGGCATCACCATGTAGAGGGGAACAGCACAGGGCAGCACCATGTAGAGTGGAACAGCACAGGACATCACCATGTAGAGTGGAACAGCACAGGACATCACCATGTAGAGGGAAACAGCACAGGACATCACCATGTAGAGTGGAACAGCACAGGACAACACCATGTAGAATAGCACAGGGCATCACCATGTAGAGTGGAACAGCATAGGTCATCACCATGTAGAGAGGAACAGCACAGGGCATCACCATGTAGAGTGGAACAGCACAGGACATCACCATGTAGAGGGGAACAGCACAGGACATCACCAAATAAAACAGCACAGGACATCACCAAATAGAACAGCACAGGGCATCACCATGTAGAACAGTACAGGACATCACCATGTAGAACAGCGCAGGGCATCACCATGTAGAGGGGAACAGTACAGGGCATAACCATGTAGAGGGAAACAACACATGGCATCACCATTTAGAGGGGAACAGCACAGGGCATCACCATGTAGAGTGGAACAGCACAGGACATCACCATGTAGAGGGGAACAGCACAGCACATCACCATGTAGACCAGAACACTACATCACCATTTAGAGGGGAACAGCACAGGGCATCACCATGTAGAACAGTACAGTACATCACCATTTAGAGGGGAACAGCACAGGGAATCACCATGTAGATGGGAACAGCACAGGATATCACCATGTTGAACAGCAGAGGACATCACCATGTAGAGGGGAACAGCACAGGGCATCACCATGTAGAGGGAAACAGCATATGACATCACCATGTAGAATGGAACAGCACAGGACATCACCATGTAGAGGGAAACAGCACATGACATCACCATGTAGAATGGAACAGCACAGGACATCACCATGTAGAGTGGAACAGCACAAGACATCACCATGTAGAGGGGAACAGCACAGGACATCACCATGTAAAGTGGTACAGCACAGGGCATCACCCTATAGAACAGCACAGGGCATCACCATGTAGAGAGGAACAGATGAGGGCATCGCCATGTAGAGTGAAACAGCACAGGGCATCACCATGTAGAGGGGAACAGCACCGCACATCACCATGTAGAGGGGAACAGCACAGCACATCACCATGTAGAACAGCACAGGGCATCACCATGTAGAGGGAAACAGCACAGGGCTTCACCATGTAGAGGGGAACAGCACAGGACATCACCATGTAGAGTGGAACAGCACAGGGCATCACCATGTAGAGGGGAACAGCACAGGACATCACCATGTAGAGGGGAACAGCACAGGACATCACCATGTAGAGGGGAACAGCACAGGACATCACCATGTAGAACAGCACAGGGCATCACCATGTAGAGGGGAACAGCAGAGGACATCACCATGTAGAGGGGAACAGCACAGGGCATCACCATGTAGAGGGAAACAGCATATGACATCACCATGTAGAATGGAACAGCACAGGACATCACCATGTAGAGGGAAACAGCACATGACATCACCATGTAGAATGGAACAGCACAGGACATCACCATGTAGAGTGGAACAGCACAAGACATCACCATGTAGAGTGGAACAGCACAGGACATCACCATGTAGAGTGGTACAGCACAGGGCATCACCCTATAGAACAGCACAGGGCATCACCATGTAGAGAGGAACAGATGAGGGCATCGCCATGTAGAGTGAAACAGCACAGGGCATCACCATGTAGAGGGGAACAGCACCGCACATCACCATGTAGAGGGGAACAGCACAGCACATCACCATGTAGAACAGCACAGGGCATCACCATGTAGAGGGGAACAGCACAGGGCTTCACCATGTAGAGGGGAACAGCACAGGACATCACCATGTAGAGTGGAACAGGACAGGGCATCACCATGTACAGGGGAACATCCCATGACATCACCATGTAGAGGGGAACAGCACATGACATCACCATGTAGAAGGGAACAGCACAGGACATCACCTTCTGGACGGGAACAGCACAGGACATCACCATGTAGAACAGCACAGGGCATCACCATGTAGAGGGGAACAGCACAGGACATCACCATGTAGAGGGGAACAGCACAGGACATCACCATGTAGAGGGGAACAGCACAGGACATCACCATGTAGAACAGCACAGGGCATCACCATGTAGAGGGGAACAGCACAGGACATCACCACGTAGAGTGGAACAGCACAGGACATCACCATGTAGAGTGGAACAGCACAGGGCATCACCATGTAGAGGGAAACAGCAAGTGACATCACCATATAGAGTAGAACAGCACAGGACATAACCATGTACAGGGGAACAGCCCATGACATCACCATGTAGAGGGGAACAGCACATGACATCACCACGTAGAGGGGAACAGCACAGGGCATCACCATGTAGAACAGCGCAGGGCATCACCATGTAGAGGGGAACAGCACAGGGCAGCACCATGTAGAGTGGAACAGCACAGGACATCACCATGTAGAGTGGAACAGCACAGGATATCACCACGTAGAGGGAAACAGCACAGGACATCACCATGTAGAGTGGAACAGCACAGGACAACACCATGTAGAATAGCACTGGGCATCAGCATGTAGAGTGGAACAGCATAGGTCATCACCATGTAGAGTGGAACAGCACAGGACATCACCATGTAGAGTGGAACAGCAGAGGACATAACCATGTAGAGGGAAAAAGCACATGACATCACCATGTAGAGTGGAACAGCACAGGAGATCACCATGTAGAGGGGAACAGCACAGGACATCACCAAATAGAACAGCACAGGGCATCACCATGTAGAACAGTACAGGACATCACCATGTAGAACAGCGCAGGGCATCACCATGTAGAGGGGAACAGCACAGGGCATCACCATGTAGAGGGAAACAACACATGGCATCACCACTTAGAGGGGAACAGCACAGGGCATCACCATGTAGAGTGGAACAGCACAGGACATCACCATGTAGAACAGCACATGACATCGCCATGCAGAGTGGATCAGCACAGGACATCACCATGTAGAGGGGAACAGCACAGCACATCACCATGTAGACCAGAACAGTACATCACCATTTAGAGGGGAACAGCACAGGGCATCACCATAGAGAGGGAAATAGCATATGACATCACCATGTAGAATGGAACAGCACAGGACATCACCATGTAGAGGGAAACAGCACATGACATCACCATGTAGAATGGAACAGCACAGGACATCACCATGTAGAGTGGAACAGCACAAGACATCACCATGTAGAGGGGAACAGCACAGGACATCACCATGTAGAGTGGTACAGCACAGGGCATAACCCTATAGAACAGCACAGGGCATCACCATGTAGAGAGGAACAGATGAGGGCATCGCCATGTAGAGTGAAACAGCACAGGGCATCACCATGTAGAGGGGAACAGTACCGCACATCACCATGTAGAGGGGAACAGCACAGCACATCACCATGTAGAACAGCACAGGGCATCACCATGTAGAGTGGAACAGCACAGGACATCACCATGTAGAGTGGAACAGCACAGGGCATCACCATGTAGAGGGAAACAGCAAGTGACATCACCATATAGAGTAGAACAGCACAGGACATCACCATGTACAGGGGAACAGCCCATGACATCACCATGTAGAGGGGAACAGCACATGACATCACCATGTAGAGGGGAACAGCACAGGGCATCACCATATAGAACAGCGCAGGGCATCACCATGTAGAGGGGAACAGCACAGGGCAGCACCATGTAGAGTGGAATAGCACAGGACATCACCATGTAGAGGGGAACAGCACAGGACATCACCAAATAGAACAGCACAGGGCATCACCATGTAGAACAGTACAGGACATCACCATGTAGAACAGCGCAGGGCATCACCATGTAGAGGGGAACAGCACAGGGCATCAGCATGTAGAGGGAAACAACACATAGCATCACCATTTAGAGGGGAACAGCACAGGGCATCACCATGTAGAGTGGAACAGCACAGGACATCACCATGTAGAACAGCACATGACATCACCATGTAGAGTGGAACAGCACAGGACATCACCATGTAGAGGGAAACAGCACATGACATCACCATGTAGAATGGAACAGCACAGGGCATCACCATGTAGAGAGGAACAGATGAGGGCATCGCCATGTAGAGTGAAACAGCACAGGGCATCACCATGTAGAGGGGAACAGCACAGCACATCACCATGTAGAGGGGAACAGCACAGCACATCACCATGTAGAACAGCACAGGACATCACCATGTAGAGGGGAACAGCACATGACATCACCGTGTACAGGGGAACAGCACAGGACATCACCATTTAGAGGGTATCACCATGTAGAGTGAAACAGTACAGGGCATCACCATGTAGAGGGGAACAGCACAGCACATCACCATGTAGAGGGGAACAGCACAGCACATCACCATGTAGAACAGCACAGGACATCACCATGTAGAGGGGAACAGCACATGACATCACCGTGTACAGGGGAACAGCACAGGATATCACCATGTAGAACAGCCCAGGGCATCACCATGTAGAACAGCACAGGACATCACCATGTAGAACAGCGCAGGGCATCACCATGTACAGGGGAACAGCACAGGGCATATCCATGTAGAGGGGATCAGCACCGCACATCACCATGTAGAGGGGAACAGCACAGCACATCACCATGTAGAACAGCACAGGGCATCACCATGTAGAGGGGAACAGCACAGGACATCACCACGTAGAGTGGAACAGCACAGGACATCACCATGTAGAGTGGAACAGCACAGGGCATCACCATGTAGAGGGAAACAGCAAGTGACATCACCATATAGAGTAGAACAGCACAGGACATCACCATGTACAGGGGAACAGCCCATGACATCACCATGTAGAGGGGAACAGCACATGACATCACCATGTAGAGGGGAGCAGCACAGGGCATCACCATATAGAACAGTGCAGGGCATCACCATGTAGAGGGGAACAGCACAGGGCAGCACCATGTAGAGTGGAATAGCACAGGACATCACCATGTAGAGTGGAACAGCACAGGATATCACCATGTAGAGGGAAACAGCACAGGACATCACCATGTAGAGTGGAACAGCACAGGACAACACCATGTAGAATAGCACAGGGCATCACCATGTAGAGTGGAACAGCATAGGTCATCACCATGTAGAGTGGAACAGCACAGGGCATCACCATGTAGAGTGGAACAGCACAGGACATAACCATGTAGAGGGAAAAAGCACATGACATCACCATGTAGAGTGGAACAGCACAGGACATCACCATGTAGAGGGGAACAGCACAGGACATCACCAAATAGAACAGCACAGGGCATCACCATGTAGAACAGTACAGGACATCACCATGTAGAACAGCGCAGGGCATCACCATGTAGAGGGGAACAGCACAGGGCATCAGCATGTAGAGGGAAACAACACATAGCATCACCATTTAGAGGGGAACAGCACAGGGCATCACCATGTAGAGTGGAACAGCACAGGACATCACCATGTAGAACAGCACATGACATCACCATGTAGAGTGGAACAGCACAGGACATCACCATGTAGAGGGGAACAGCACAGCACATCACCATGTAGACCAGAACAGTACATCACCATTTAGAGGGGAACAGCACAGGGCATCACCATGTAGAACAGTACAGTACATCACCATTTAGAGGGGAACAGCACAGCACAAAATCATGTAGACCAGTACAGTACATCACCATTTAGAGGGGAACAGCACAGGGAATCACCATGTAGATGGGAACAGCACAGGATATCACCATGTAGAACAGCAGAGGACATCACCATGTAGAGGGGAACAGCACAGGGCATCACCATGTAGAGGGAAACAGCATATGACATCACCATGTAGAATGGAACAGCACAGGACATCACCATGTAGAGGGAAACAGCACATGACATCACCATGTAGAATGGAACAGCACAGGACATCACCATGTAGAGTGGAACAGTACAAGACATCACCATGTAGAGGGGAACAGCACAGGACATCACCATGTAGAGTGGTACAGCACAGGTTATCACCCTATATAACAGCACAGGGCATCACCATGTAGAGAGGAACAGATGAGGGCATCGCCATGTAGAGTGAAACAGCACAGGGCATCACCATGTAGAGGGGAACAGCACAGCACATCACCATGTAGAGTGGAACAGCACAGGACATCATTATGTAGAACAGCACATGACATCACCATGTAGAGTGGAACAGCACAGGACATCACCATGTAGAGGGGAACAGCACAGGACATCACCAAATAGAACAGCACAGGGCATCACCATGTAGAACAGTACAGGACATCACCATGTAGAACAGCGCAGGGCATCACCATGTAGAGGGGAACAGCACAGGGCATCAGCATGTAGAGGGAAACAACACATAGCATCACCATTTAGAGGGGAACAGCACAGGGCATCACCATGTAGAGTGGAACAGCACAGAACATCACCATGTTGAACAGCACATGACATCACCATGTAGAGTGGAACAGCACAGGACATCACCATGTAGAGGGGAACAGCACAGCACATCACCATGTAGACCAGAACAGTACATCACCATTTAGAGGGGAACAGCACAGGGCATCACCATGTAGAACAGTACAGTACATCACCATTTAGAGGGGAACAGCACAGCACATCATCATGTAGACCAGTACAGTACATCACCATTTAGAGGGGAACAGCACAGGGAATCACCATGTAGATGGGAACAGCACAGGATATCACCATGTAGAACAGCAGAGGACATCACCATGTAGAGGGGAACAGCACAGGGCATCACCATGTAGAGGGAAACAGCATATGACATCACCATGTAGAATGGAACAGCACAGGACATCACCATGTAGAGGGAAACAGCACATGACATCACCATGTAGAATGGAACAGCACAGGACATCACCATGTAGAGTGGAACAGTACAAGACATCACCATGTAGAGGGGAACAGCACAGGACATCACCATGTAGAGTGGTACAGCACAGGTTATCACCCTATATAACAGCACAGGGCATCACCATGTAGAGAGGAACAGATGAGGGCATCGCCATGTAGAGTGAAACAGCACAGGGCATCACCATGTAGAGGGGAACAGCACAGCACATCACCATGTAGAGTGGAACAGCACAGGACATCATTATGTAGAACAGCACATGACATCACCATGTAGAGTGGAACAGCACAGGACATCACCATGTAGAGGGGAACAGCACAGCACATCACCATGTAGACCAGAACACTACATCACCATTTAGAGGGGAACAGCACAGGGCATCACCATGTAGAACAGTACAGTACATCACCATTTAGAGGGGAACAGCACAGGGAATCACCATGTAGATGGGAACAGCACAGGATATCACCATGTTGAACAGCAGAGGACATCACCATGTAGAGGGGAACAGCACAGGGCATCACCATGTAGAGGGAAACAGCATATGACATCACCATGTAGAATGGAACAGCACAGGACATCACCATGTAGAGGGAAACAGCACATGACATCACCATGTAGAATGGAACAGCACAGGACATCACCATGTAGAGTGGAACAGCACAAGACATCACCATGTAGAGGGGAACAGCACAGGACATCACCATGTAGAGTGGTACAGCACAGGGCATCACCCTATAGAACAGCACAGGGCATCACCATGTAGAGAGGAACAGATGAGGGCATCGCCATGTAGAGTGAAACAGCACAGGGCATCACCATGTAGAGGGGAACAGCACCGCACATCACCATGTAGAGGGGAACAGCACAGCAGATCACCATGTAGAACAGCACAGGGCATCACCATGTAGAGGGGAACAGCACAGGGCTTCACCATGTAGAGGGGAACAGCACAGGACATCACCATGTAGAGTGGAACAGCACAGGGCATCACCATGTACAGGGGAACATCCCATGACATCACCATGTAGAGGGGAACAGCACATGACATCACCATGTAGAAGGGAACAGCACAGGACATCACCTTCTGGACGGGAACAGCACAGGACATCACCATGTAGAACAGCACAGGGCATCACCATGTAGAGGGGAACAGCACAGGACATCACCATGTAGAGGGGAACAGCACAGGACATCACCATGTAGAGGGGAACAGCACAGGACATCACCATGTAGAACAGCACAGGGCATCACCATGTAGAGGGGAACAGCACAGGACATCACCACATAGAGTGGAACAGCACAGGACATCACCATGTAGAGTGGAACAGCACAGGGCATCACCATGTAGAGGGAAACAGCAAGTGACATCACCATATAGAGTAGAACAGCACAGGACATAACCATGTACAGGGGAACAGCCCATGACATCACCATGTAGAGGGGAACAGCACATGACATCACCACGTAGAGGGGAACAGCACAGGGCATCACCATGTAGAACAGCGCAGGGCATCACCATGTAGAGGGGAACAGCACAGGGCAGCACCATGTAGAGTGGAACAGCACAGGACATCACCATGTAGAGTAGAACAGCACAGGATATCACCACGTAGAGGGAAACAGCACAGGACATCACCATGTAGAGTGGAACAGCACAGGACAACACCATGTAGAATAGCACAGGGCATCACCATGTAGAGTGGAACAGCATAGGTCATCACCATGTAGAGTGGAACAGCACAGGACATCACCATGTAGAGTGGAACAGCAGAGGACATAACCATGTAGAGGGAAAAAGCACATGACATCACCATGTAGAGTGGAACAGCACAGGAGATCACCATGTAGAGGGGAACAGCACAGGACATCACCAAATAGAACAGCACAGGGCATCACCATGTAGAACAGTACAGGACATCACCATGTAGAACAGCGCAGGGCATCACCATGTAGAGGGGAACAGCACAGGGCATCAGCATGTAGAGGGAAACAACACATAGCATCACCATTTAGAGGGGAACAGCACAGGGCATCACCATGTAGAGTGGAACAGCACAGGACATCACCATGTAGAACAGCACATGACATCACCATGTAGAGTGGAACAGCACAGGACATCACCATGTAGAGGGGAACAGCACAGCACATCACCATGTAGACCAGAACAGTACATCACCATTTAGAGGGGAACAGCACAGGGCATCACCATGTAGAACAGTACAGTACATCACCATTTAGAGGGGAACAGCACAGCACATCATCATGTAGACCAGTACAGTACATCACCATTTAGAGGGGAACAGCACAGGGAATCACCATGTAGATGGGAACAGCACAGGATATCACCATGTAGAACAGCAGAGGACATCACCATGTAGAGGGGAACAGCACAGGGCATCACCATGTAGAGGGAAACAGCATATGACATCACCATGTAGAATGGAACAGCACAGGACATCACCATGTAGAGGGAAACAGCACATGACATCACCATGTAGAATGGAACAGCACAGGACATCACCATGTAGAGTGGAACAGCACAAGACATCACCATGTAGAGGGGAACAGCACAGGACATCACCATGTAGAGTGGTACAGCACAGGGCATCACCCTATAGAACAGCACAGGGCATCACCATGTAGAGAGGAACAGATGAGGGCATCGCCATGTAGAGTGAAACAGCACAGGGCATCACCATGTAGAGGGGAACAGCACCGCACATCACCATGTAGAGGGGAACAGCACAGCACATCACCATGTAGAACAGCACAGGGCATCACCATGTAGAGGGGAACAGCACAGGGCTTCACCATGTAGAGGGGAACAGCACAGGACATCACCATGTAGAGTGGAACAGCACAGGGCATCACCATGTACAGGGGAACATCCCATGACATCACCATGTAGAGGGGAACAGCACATGACATCACCATGTAGAAGGGAACAGCACAGGACATCACCTTCTGGACGGGAACAGCACAGGACATCACCATGTAGAACAGCACAGGGCATCACCATGTAGAGGGGAACAGCACAGGACATCACCATGTAGAGGGGAACAGCACAGGACATCACCATGTAGAGGGGAACAGCACAGGACATCACCATGTAGAACAGCACAGGGCATCACCATGTAGAGGGGAACAGCACAGGACATCACCACGTAGAGTGGAACAGCACAGGACATCACCATGTAGAGTGGAACAGCACAGGGCATCACCATGTAGAGGGAAACAGCAAGTGACATCACCATATAGAGTAGAACAGCACAGGACATAACCATGTACAGGGGAACAGCCCATGACATCACCATGTAGAGGGGAACAGCACATGACATCACCACGTAGAGGGGAACAGCACAGGGCGTCACCATGTAGAACAGCGCAGGGCATCACCATGTAGAGGGGAACAGCACAGGGCAGCACCATGTAGAGTGGAACAGCACAGGACATCACCATGTAGAGTAGAACAGCACAGGATATCACCACGTAGAGGGAAACAGCACAGGACATCACCATGTAGAGTGGAACAGCACAGGACAACACCATGTAGAATAGCACAGGGCATCACCATGTAGAGTGGAACAGCATAGGTCATCACCATGTAGAGTGGAACAGCACAGGACATCACCATGTAGAGTGGAACAGCAGAGGACATAACCATGTAGAGGGAAAAAGCACATGACATCACCATGTAGAGTGGAACAGCACAGGAGATCACCATGTAGAGGGGAACAGCACAGGACATCACCAAATAGAACAGCACAGGGCATCACCATGTAGAACAGTACAGGACATCACCATGTAGAACAGCGCAGGGCATCACCATGTAGAGGGGAACAGCACAGGGCATCAGCATGTAGAGGGAAACAACACATAGCATCACCATTTAGAGGGGAACAGCACAGGGCATCACCATGTAGAGTGGAACAGCACAGGACATCACCATGTAGAACAGCACATGACATCACCATGTAGAGTGGAACAGCACAGGACATCACCATGTAGAGGGGAACAGCACAGCACATCACCATGTAGACCAGAACAGTACATCACCATTTAGAGGGGAACAGCACAGGGCATCACCATGTAGAACAGTACAGTACATCACCATTTAGAGGGGAACAGCACAGCACATCATCATGTAGACCAGTACAGTACATCACCATTTAGAGGGGAACAGCACAGGGAATCACCATGTAGATGGGAACAGCACAGGATATCACCATGTAGAACAGCAGAGGACATCACCATGTAGAGGGGAACAGCACAGGGCATCACCATGTAGAGGGAAACAGCATATGACATCACCATGTAGAATGGAACAGCACAGGACATCACCATGTAGAGGGAAACAGCACATGACATCACCATGTAGAATGGAACAGCACAGGACATCACCATGTAGAGTGGAACAGTACAAGACATCACCATGTAGAGGGGAACAGCACAGGACATCACCATGTAGAGTGGTACAGCACAGGTTATCACCCTATATAACAGCACAGGGCATCACCATGTAGAGAGGAACAGATGAGGGCATCGCCATGTAGAGTGAAACAGCACAGGGCATCACCATGTAGAGGGGAACAGCACAGCACATCACCATGTAGAGGGGAACAGCACAGCACATCACCATGTAGAACAGCACAGGACATCACCATGTAGAGGGGAACAGCACATGACATCACCGTGTACAGGGGAACAGCACAGGACATCACCATTTAGAGGGTATCACCATGTAGAGTGAAACAGTACAGGGCATCACCATGTAGAGGGGAACAGCACAGCACATCACCATGTAGAGGGGAACAGCACAGCACATCACCATGTAGAACAGCACAGGACATCACCATGTAGAGGGGAACAGCACATGACATCACCGTGTACAGGGGAACAGCACAGGATATCACCATGTAGAACAGCCCAGGGCATCACCATGTAGAACAGCACAGGACATCACCATGTAGAACAGCGCAGGGCATCACCATGTACAGGGGAACAGCACAGGGCATCACCATGTAGAGGGGATCAGCACCGCACATCACCATGTAGAGGGGAACAGCACAGCACATCACCATGTAGAACAGCACAGGGCATCACCATGTAGAGGGGAACAGCACAGGACATCACCACGTAGAGTGGAACAGCACAGGACATCACCATGTAGAGTGGAACAGCACAGGGCATCACCATGTAGAGGGAAACAGCAAGTGACATCACCATATAGAGTAGAACAGCACAGGACATCACCATGTACAGGGGAACAGCCCATGACATCACCATGTAGAGGGGAACAGCACATGACATCACCATGTAGAGGGGAACAGCACAGGGCATCACCATATAGAACAGCGCAGGGCATCACCATGTAGAGGGGAACAGCACAGGGCAGCACCATGTAGAGTGGAATAGCACAGGACATCACCATGTAGAGTGGAACAGCACAGGATATCACCATGTAGAGGGAAACAGCACAGGACATCACCATGTAGAGTGGAACAGCACAGGACAACACCATGTAGAATAGCACAGGGCATCACCATGTAGAGTGGAACAGCATAGGTCATCACCATGTAGAGTGGAACAGCACAGGGCATCACCATGTAGAGTGGAACAGCACAGGACATAACCATGTAGAGGGAAAAAGCACATGACATCACCATGTAGAGTGGAACAGCACAGGACATCACCATGTAGAGGGGAACAGCACAGGACATCACCAAATAGAACAGCACAGGGCATCACCATGTAGAACAGTACAGGACATCACCATGTAGAACAGCGCAGGGCATCACCATGTAGAGGGGAACAGCACAGGGCATCAGCATGTAGAGGGAAACAACACATAGCATCACCATTTAGAGGGGAACAGCACAGGGCATCACCATGTAGAGTGGAACAGCACAGGACATCACCATGTAGAACAGCACATGACATCACCATGTAGAGTGGAACAGCACAGGACATCACCATGTAGAGGGAAACAGCACATGACATCACCATGTAGAATGGAACAGCACAGGACATCACCATGTAGAGTGGAACAGTACAAGACATCACCATGTAGAGGGGAACAGCACAGGACATCACCATGTAGAGTGGTACAGCACAGGTTATCACCCTATATAACAGCACAGGGCATCACCATGTAGAGAGGAACAGATGAGGGCATCGCCATGTAGAGTGAAACAGCACAGGGCATCACCATGTAGAGGGGAACAGCACAGCACATCACCATGTAGAGGGGAACAGCACAGCACATCACCATGTAGAACAGCACAGGACATCACCATGTAGAGGGGAACAGCACATGACATCACCGTGTACAGGGGAACAGCACAGGACATCACCATTTAGAGGGTATCACCATGTAGAGTGAAACAGTACAGGGCATCACCATGTAGAGGGGAACAGCACAGCACATCACCATGTAGAGGGGAACAGCACAGCACATCACCATGTAGAACAGCACAGGACATCACCATGTAGAGGGGAACAGCACATGACATCACCGTGTACAGGGGAACAGCACAGGATATCACCATGTAGAACAGCCCAGGGCATCACCATGTAGAACAGCACAGGACATCACCATGTAGAACAGCGCAGGGCATCACCATGTACAGGGGAACAGCACAGGGCATCACCATGTAGAGGGGATCAGCACCGCACATCACCATGTAGAGGGGAACAGCACAGCACATCACCATGTAGAACAGCACAGGGCATCACCATGTAGAGGGGAACAGCACAGGACATCACCACGTAGAGTGGAACAGCACAGGACATCACCATGTAGAGTGGAACAGCACAGGGCATCACCATGTAGAGGGAAACAGCAAGTGACATCACCATATAGAGTAGAACAGCACAGGACATCACCATGTACAGGGGAACAGCCCATGACATCACCATGTAGAGGGGAACAGCACATGACATCACCATGTAGAGGGGAACAGCACAGGGCATCACCATATAGAACAGCGCAGGGCATCACCATGTAGAGGGGAACAGCACAGGGCAGCACCATGTAGAGTGGAATAGCACAGGACATCACCATGTAGAGTGGAACAGCACAGGATATCACCATGTAGAGGGAAACAGCACAGGACATCACCATGTAGAGTGGAACAGCACAGGACAACACCATGTAGAATAGCACAGGGCATCACCATGTAGAGTGGAACAGCATAGGTCATCACCATGTAGAGTGGAACAGCACAGGGCATCACCATGTAGAGTGGAACAGCACAGGACATAACCATGTAGAGGGAAAAAGCACATGACATCACCATGTAGAGTGGAACAGCACAGGACATCACCATGTAGAGGGGAACAGCACAGGACATCACCAAATAGAACAGCACAGGGCATCACCATGTAGAACAGTACAGGACATCACCATGTAGAACAGCGCAGGGCATCACCATGTAGAGGGGAACAGCACAGGGCATCAGCATGTAGAGGGAAACAACACATAGCATCACCATTTAGAGGGGAACAGCACAGGGCATCACCATGTAGAGTGGAACAGCACAGGACATCACCATGTAGAACAGCACATGACATCACCATGTAGAGTGGAACAGCACAGGACATCACCATGTAGAGGGGAACAGCACAGCACATCACCATGTAGACCAGAACAGTACATCACCATTTAGAGGGGAACAGCACAGGGCATCACCATGTAGAACAGTACAGTACATCACCATTTAGAGGGGAACAGCACAGCACATCATCATGTAGACCAGTACAGTACATCACCATTTAGAGGGGAACAGCACAGGGAATCTCCATGTAGATGGGAACAGCACAGGATATCACCATGTAGAACAGCAGAGGACATCACCATGTAGAGGGGAACAGCACAGGGCATCACCATTTAGAGGGAAACAGCATATGACATCACCATGTAGAATGGAACAGCACAGGACATCACCATGTAGAGGGAAACAGCACATGACATCACCATGTAGAATGGAACAGCACAGGACATCACCATGTAGAGTGGAACAGTACAAGACATCACCATGTAGAGGGGAACAGCACAGGACATCACCATGTAGAGTGGTACAGCACAGGTTATCACCCTATATAACAGCACAGGGCATCACCATGTAGAGAGGAACAGATGAGGGCATCGCCATGTAGAGTGAAACAGCACAGCACATCACCATGTAGAGGGGAACAGCACAGCACATCACCATGTAGAACAGCACAGGACATCACCATGTAGAGGGGAACAGCACATGACATCACCGTGTACAGGGGAACAGCACAGGATATCACCATGTAGAACAGCCCAGGGCATCACCATGTAGAACAGCACAGGACATCACCATGTAGAACAGCGCAGGGCATCACCATGTAGAGGGGAACAGCACAGGGCATCACCATGTAGAGGGAAACAACACATGGCATCACCATTTAGAGGGGAACAGCACAGGACATCACCATGTAGAACAGCACATGACATCACCATGTAGAGTGGAACAGCACAGGACATCCTAGAAAACAACTGGATGTTTTATGTGGCAGAAAACCTGTTCTAGTGTGTGTCCTCTTGTGTGTGTGTGTGTGTGTGAGAGTGTTTTTGTGTGTAGTGTGTATGTGTGTGTATGTGTGTGTGTGTGCTTGTGTGTGTGTGAGAGAGTGTGAGTGTGAGTGAGTGTGTGTGTGTTTGTGTGTAGTGTCCTTTCTCTGTTGACACCCTGTTCTCTCTGAGTAGAGATATAAGGGCCTTTATTGGAAAACACTCTGGCCCACTTGTTCCTCCATCCGTTGTCATGCCCCCACCCCTCCACACATACATACACACACACACACACACACACACACACACACACACACACACACACACACACACACACACACACACACACACACACACACAGAGAGAGAGAGAGACCACAGCTTCCCGCACGCACGCACGAACGCACATACACACACAGTGTGGGGAGATTGATGTGAGGGAGGTGACAGAAGCCCAGTCCCCCTACACTTGCACTTAGTCTCTCCGGGAGCGGAGTGGAGTGACTCTCCAGCCGGCGCGCTGACGTTCACACTTAAATGCTTTAATCGGACTAAATCAGACACTGGGCTCTGGTGACGCATCAGAGTGAGTTATAACGGGCCACAGGTACTGGCTATGACGTTAACCATCTACTGGCCACACCCACACCTCATCAGACTCAGGAAGAGGAGAGCCGGGTATAAATACAAAGTCTAGGTTAATCCCTGCTCCAATGAATTGTCTCTGTTAGCTTCCAATTAAAGCTTATCTGTGGAGAAAGTGGGGTGATTTTGTTTTGCATGACTGATTGGTTAGTTCAACGTTCCAAGACATGCATTGTATAATATACTGTTGTTAATATGCAGTGCAAATATTTTTTAGGTCAGAGTTTTAGGAATTTCAGCACAGTGTTCAATATTAATTTACAATATTGTAACACAGTATTCCTGGAACTCATTGTGAAATGGTAAAGGTATCATTATGTGACTAGTCATTCAGGACTTTCCTAGCCTGGTTAACTAGCTTTCTGTGGTCAGGATTTTCCTAGCCTGGTTAACTAGCTTTCTGTGGTCAGGACTTTCCTAGCCTGGTTAACTAGCTTTCTGTGGTCAGGACTTTCCTAGCCTGGTTAACTAGCTTTCTGTGGTCAGGACTTTCCATGTGTACAGTTACCCAATAGAGTTGACATTTTTCAGAATAGGAAGTGCATTGTCATAATCCCAATCCCAATCCCTGGCCGCTTGAGACCCTTCACTTCCTCTGTTTACCCTGACCTCACCTGTGACCCTGTGACCTGTGACAGCTCCAGGTCTCTAGGCTTTAGGATCAGAGCTGGTCTGTCACTGTGACAGATGGGGCTGTTCTTAAAAAAACACAACAAAAATATATTAAAGACATAGAACTTCACGATTTACATTGCAAGACTGACAGATCTTTAATCCCCCCTCCCGGCACGGCAGCCAAATCCCCCTTTAGATAGACTACATAGAGATGGATGGATCAGGAGTTTCCTAACTCTAATTACCCTAATTTACTGGGGATTATGATGCCTGTGGAGATAAAAACAATCACTAATTGTAGACCGTGTTTTCCATGATGTACGCACTTTAGGTTAGCCGGGCAGATAGACAAGTCTTACTAGGATAGATATATTTAACTCTCACTAGAATAGATAGAATGACGTACAGTATGCATGATGTCTCTGCAAACCCGACGTAGTAAACTCTTAGAATTAATCTAAATCTATTAGGTAGCCGGTAAATCATAAGGCTGTCCAAATGCTCATTTATTTATTAATGATCTTTATTAAGAAAAACATTATCAAGCTGTTAAATATAACAAAAACAAACATCACGTTGGTTTTATTGCCACTTGGTGTAGCCTAGCCTGTGAGCTATGCATTTCCTCTTCTGTGTGTTTCTCTTGTTGTGCTGTAATAAAAGGATTGAGGGTTTAACTGTTTGGCCAGCTGAAATAACACAGTCCACCTCCTTTCTCTCTGTCTCTCTGTCTCTCTCTCTCTCTCTCTCTCTCTTTCTCTCTCTCTCTCTCTGTCTCTCTGTCTCTCTCTTCTCTCTCTCTCTCTCTCTCTCTCTCTCTCTCTCTCTCTCTCTCTCTCTCTCTCTCTCTCTCTCTCTCTCTCTCTCTCTGTCTCTCTGTCTCTCTCTCTCTTCTCTCTCTCTCTCTCTCTCTCTCTCTCTCTCTCTCTCTCTCTCTCTCTCTCTCTCTCTCTCTCTCTCTCTCTCTCTCTCTCTCTCTCTCTCTCTCTCTCTCTCTCTCTCTCTCTCTCTCTCTCCCTCTCTCTCTCCCCTGCCTGTAGAGTCATAAAAGCGCTGAGCAGGACTCTATAAATAGCACTGTGCTGGCTTCATGCCCCTGGCTGGAGGACAGGTCAAATTATGAAGGAAAAGAAGATGACAATTTTAAAGGCACAGCCCGCTAGTTTGTCCAGTAACACAGGCCTGCTAGTTTAGTCAGTAACTCAGGCCCGCTAGTTTAGCCAGTAACTCAGGCCCGCTAGTTTAGCCAGTAACACAGGCCTGCTAGTTTAGCCAGTAACTCAGGCCTGCTAGTTTAGCCAGTAACTCAGGCCTGCTAGTTTAGCCAGTAACTCAGGCCTGCTAGTTTAGCCAGTAACTCAGACCTGCTAGTTTAGCCAGTAACTCAGGCCCGCTAGTTTAGCCAGTAACACAGGCCCGCTAGTTTAGCCAGTAACTCAGGCCCGCTAGTTTAGCCAGTAACTCAGGCCCGCTAGTTTAGCCAGTAACTCAGGCCTGCTAGTTTAGCCAGTAACTCAGGCCCGCTACTTTAGCCAGTAACTCAGGCCCGCTAGTTTAGCCAGTAACTCAGGCCCGCTAGTTTAGCCAATAACTCAGGCGCGCTAGTTTAGCCAGTAACTCAGGCCTGCTTAGCCAGTAACTCAGGCCTGCTTAGTCAGTAACTCAGGCCTGCCTAGCCAGTAACTCAGGCCTGCTTAGCCAGTAACCCAGGCCTGCTAAGACAGTAACTCAGGCCTGCTTAGCCAGTAACTCAGGCCTGCTTAGCCAGTAACTCAGGCCTGCTTAGTCAGTAATTCAGGCCTGCTTAGCCAGTAACTCAGGCCTGCTTAGCCAGTAACTCAGGCCTGCTTAGTCAGTAACTCAGGCCTGCTTAGTCAGTAACTCAGGCCTGCTTAGCCAGTAACTCAGGCCTGCTTAGTCAGTAACTCAGGCCTGCTAAGCCAGGAACTCAGGCCTACTTAGCCAGTAACTCAGGCCTGCTTAGCGAATAACTCAGGCCTGCTTAGCCAGTAACTCAGGCCTGCTTAGCCAGTAACTCAGGCTTGCTTAGCCAGTAACTCAGGCCTGCTTAGCCAGTAACTCAGGCTTGCTTAGCCAGTAACTCAGGCCTGCTTAGCCAGTAACTCAGGCTTGCGTCTATCAGTGGTCAGAGGGAACACTCGACCTGGCGTGTATGTTATGAATCTAATTATCATGTTATGGGGTCTCTACTGGTGCTCTGATGGAATAATACGCTGTTCTGTTTTTAGAGCCTCCTTCCCTTACCGCTCAACAGATCATGTGGATGTATTATCAAACAATGCACTCTTTTGTTCCTCTGTACCAGTGGAGGCTGCTGAGGGGAGGACGGCTCATAATAATAGCTGGAACAGAGCGAATTAAATGGCATCAAACGCATGGGAACCATGTGTTTGATGTATTTGATACCATTCCACTGATTCCGCTCCAGCCATTACCACGAGCCCGTCCTCCCCAGTTAAGGTGCCACCAACCTCCTGTACTCTGTAATGCTATCAATGCACAGCACTCTCTAGTGACCTAGTTCTGATGCAGTAGTTTGTGCTTTTTAAAAACCTGTTGTGTCACATGAAAGACTTTGAAAAGGACATGAACAGTGTTTTTGACAAGGACAAACGGAAGCAAATAGGAAAGTTCAGATTTCCAAGCCGTTAATGCATCTTAAACACGATTGGCTGGCTCAGGGCATGCTTCCTCACGATTGGCTGGCTCAGGGCATTCTTCCTCACACGATTGGCTGGTTCAGGGCATGCTACCTCACATGATTGGCTGGCTCAGGGCATGCTTCCTCACACGATTAGCTGGCTCAGGGCATGCTTCTTCACACAATTGGCTGGCTCAGGGCATGCTTCTTCACACAATTGGCTGGCTTAGGACATGCTTCCATACATGATTGGCTATTTTAGGGCATGCTTCCTCACATGATTGGCTGGCTTAGGACATGCTTCCTCACACAATTGGCTGGCTCAGGGCATGCTTCCTCAAGAGCAGTACAGACGTAGGATCTTAATTTGATTACTATTTTCTTACTGAGATTTTTCCTGCACAGCAGGAAATGCAAACTTGTAGTATATTCAAGGTTTAAAAAGGCTTCTAAAGTTTGTAATTTCCACTTCAAAATGTAAGATTTGATTTGCCTTAATGAAAAATGTATCAACACCTACAAAAAATGTCCATTCATTATAATCCACATAATAATTCACATTTCTTGTTGCTGCAGGATTATTTTCCCGCTGTAGCAAACTGCCTCAAATGAAGATCCTACATCTGTAGTGTCCTGGATGCACACTGACCCCTGCTCTCTCTCTCTCTCTCTCTCTCTCTCTCTCTCTCTCTCTCTCTCTCTCTCTCTCTCTCTCTCTCTCTCTCTCTCTCTCTCTCTCTCCTACACTCTGAGATAATAGTTACTATTCCACTTGGTCAGGTGGTTGGGTCAGGGTGGTCTGGGAGGGTTGACACAGTTAGTTATATAATACATGTGTTTGTTTAACATTCAGAAAATGGTGCTGTTTTGTTACTCTCAATGACTACCCAATCATCTTGAGCGTGATCTAATAACCAACCTATCAGATATGGGCTGCCAATAAGAATATAAATTATGTTGTCACAAGACAGAATATCACAGGCACCATAAACTACCATAAATGAAAAACAACAGTTACAAGACCTTGTAAGGATGAGGAAATATATTTGATTTGGACAGTATATTGTGGAGAAAGGGATATAAGGATGAATCTTGTAAGAGAGAAAGAAATTAATCCCAGTTGAGAGAGGGTGGAGAGATAGAGAGAGAGAGATAAATAGAGGGAGAGAGAAAGGAGATAGTGAGAGAGTGAGAAATAGAGTTGAAATGAGAGAAAGAGTGAGAGATAGTGAGAGAAAAGAGCAAGTGAGAGAGAGAGGGGGAAGAGAGAGGAATCAAGCAGAGTGAGCCTCCATCTGCAGCTCGGCTGGGCTCTGCTCTGGGAGAGAGGGAGGGAGGGAGTCAGTCAGGAGACATGCCTTCTGGCAGGAATCTAGCTGTAGAGCTGTAGAAGAGACAGCTGTGTATGGTGGAGATATTTTTAAACGCATCAATGCTGCTCCAATCCCCTCGCCTCGGCCCTCCTATTTATAGCCGGGGCCGGCCATTGTTCTATTTCTGTCACCTATGGGCAACGCTGTTGTTAATTCACATGCAATTTAAGCTTGCACCCTCTCCGGCTTAAGCATTACTTTTCTGTGAGAGGTTGACGGGTAAACAGCACACGGCTTAGCTCAGCTCTGACTAGTACACTCCCCAACTAGAAGGCTGAATCCCACATTCAGGTTCACTCTTACTGCTCAGACATTACTGAGAGAGGTATAGAGAGCAGGAGACAGACAGACGAGAGAGAGAAACGACAAAGAGAGAGAGCGAGAGATCAGAGGAAATAAGAGCAGGGTAGTAGCTCAGTGTTACAGCAAGAGAAGAGAATCAGACTGGCAGTCATCTTCTCTCTGTCTGAACAGGGACTTCTTCTCTGTGTTTTATTGTGCTGTGTAGTCACAGTATAGTGGGGAAAGCCTCACAGAGGGAGTGTGTGGTGTGGTTATTGTATTGCGTTTCAGCACAGCGAGAGAGAGAGTTTCCTCAGAGGAAAAGGAGGAGAGCTGTTTCTGTCGCTGTACGCTGTCGTGGTCGTTCCCCTGAGTGCGCGGCTGCGAGAGGGTTGGCTCTTTGGGGACAGGAAGAGCAGGGCTAGCGATGTGACCTGAGCGCTGAGTGGAGTATGCTGCAGACGATTTACGAGAGCGAGTCAAATTTCTCCACCACAACAGACAGGCTCGTTGGCCACCAGCGACTCTTGGACCAGCACAAGATGCACAACGTCAACTCAGGTGACCAGACCCACCATGCTCTCTCTCTGCTCCTAAACGGATAGCCTGTCTTTCTCAGTTTTCTCTAGATTTTTTTTGCACTCTTTTCCCCTCTCTCTCTCTCTCTCTCTCTCTCTCTCTCTCTCTCTCTCTCGTTCTCTCTCGTCTCTCTCTCTCTCTCTCTCTCTCTCTCTCTCTCTCTCTCTCTCTCTCTCTCTCTCTCTCTCTCTCTCTCTCTCTCTCTCTCTCTCTCTCTCTCTCTCTCTCTCTCTCTCTCTCTCTCTCTCTCTCTCTCTCTCTCTCTCTCTCTCCCTACCTCCCTCTCCCTCTGTTTCATTCTCTCAACTCTCTGGTCTCTCCCAGTCGGTCTCTATCTAACTGCCTCTGTGAAAGGAGGGCTCCAAACTTCCCAGCACAGCAACGCGTTATGATCAGGCACTGCTTTCTGTATCCAGGTATTTACATGTGTGATATTATACTGCATGGTTTTACAATGTGCAGTGCTTATGGATGGGCAGTTCCTCCTTGTATTCGTTTACTGTCCTTGTTTCTCAGTTTGCTTGTGTCTGAATGGAGTAAAACAAACATGTATAAAACTGTCTGTATAGTGAGTGTTTGTAAATACTCATAGTTTTATCATTGTGTGGATATGGACTTAATGCACAGTTTGGATTTTTAACTGTGCTCTGGTGCATATTAATAGCACTGTGCTTTTTACAGTCATTGTCACCACAATGAAATGGCATAACAACATGAAAGGGATGTTGTGTTTGGATAGGGAGGCTTCCACGTCAGTCTTCACTTTTTAGGTATAACAGTAACAGGAAATACCATGGTAAAAATACAAACAGTACAAGGCAAAGGGGAATGAACATCAAAAGGTTATCTCTGTGTCTCTGTGGATGTTTACCAAACACAATGACATTCTATTTCTGACCTGAGAAATGAATCTCAGGGTTCAAACGAATCTGTCATAATTCTGAGTAATGTCGGTTTACGGTATTCACTCAGTGTGAGTCACTTTGCTATTCTCTGCCTTTTGGACTTGTGGTAGTTCAGAAAATTCACTTGGCTCTTGTCATCTAATGGATCTAGGGCTGTTGGACCAGCATTATATTATGGGAAAGCACACACAGATACAGTAAATGTCAGGAGTTTTGGTGGGCAGCATTGTTATGACAATACACAGATTGAGTCATGTACTGCGTATTGTAGGCAGAGAGTGGTATACAGGAAATTATTATTACGGCTATTGATTTCTCAATAACTTGTGAATATCAGAGATAAATGCTTGAATGATTAATTTTACACATCCTCACATTGATCACCAAGGATACCACATGCTCTGTGGACATGCATTGACTCTTATAGTTTGTTTCTGTAAACTCAGTGTTTTTCTCCTCATATGCATTATACTGCTGTCTGTTGCAAAACTATATTCAACCACCAGTATATTACATTAACCACAGAACAAACACATCTCTACTTCATTAACAACAGAACAAACACATCTCTGCTCATTAACTACAGAACAAATACATCTCTACTCATTAACCACAGAACAAGCACATCTCTATTCATTAACTACAGAACAAACACTTCTCTACTTCATTAACCTCAGAACAAACACATCTCTACTCATTAACCACAGAACAAACACCTCTACTTCATTAACTACAGAACAAACATATATCTACTTCATTAACCACAGAACAAACACATCTCTACTTCATTAACTACCAGACAAACACATCTCTACTTCATTAACTACAGAACAAACATCTCTACTTCATTAACTACCAGACAAACACATCTCTATTTCATTAACTACAGAAAAAACACATCTCTACTCATTAACCACAGAACAAACACATATCTACTTCATTAACTACAGAACAAACATATATCTACTTCATTAATCACAGAACAAACACATCTCTACTCATTAACCACAGAACAAACATATATCTACTTCATTAACCACAGAACAAACACATCTCTACTTCATTAACTACAGAACAAACACATCTCTACTCATTAACCACAGAACAAACACATCTCTATTAATTAACTACAGAACAAACACATCTCTACTTCATTAACTACAGAACAAACACATCTCTACTCATTAACCACAGAACAAACACATCTCTATTCATTAACTACAGAACAAACACATCTCTGCTTCATTAACTACAGAACAAACACATCTCTACTCATTAACCTCAGAAAAAACATATCTACTTCATTAACCACAGAACAAACACATCTCTACTTCATTAACTACAGAACAAACACATCTCTACTCATTAACTACAGAACAAACACATCTACATTTACATTTACATTTTAGTCATTTAGCAGACGCTCTTATCCAGAGCGACTTACAGGAGCAATTAGGGTTAAGTGCCTTGCTCAAGGGCACATCGACAGATTTTTCACCTAGTCGGCTCGGGGATTAGAACCAGCGACCTTTCGGTTACTGGCACAACGCTCTTAACCACTAAGCTACCTGCCGCCACATCTCTACTCATTAACCACAGAACAAACACATCTATATTCATTAACTACAGAACAAACACATCTCTACTTCATTAACTACAGAACAAACACATCTCTATTCATTAACTACAGAACAAACACATCTCTACTTCATTAACTACAGAACAAACACTTCTCTACTTCATTAACCTCAGAACAAACACATCTCTACTCATTAACCACAGAACAAACACATCTCTACTCATTAACCACAGAACAAACACATCTCTACTTCATTAACTACAGAATAAACATATATCTACTTCATTAACCACAGAACAAACACATCTCTACTCATTAACCACAGAACAAACATATATCTACTTCATTAACTACAGAACAAACACATCTCTACTTCATTAACTACAGAACAAACATCTCTACTTCATTAACTACCAGACAAACACATCTCTACTTCATTAACTACAGAACAAACATCTCTACTTCATTAATCACAGAACAAACACATCTGTACTTCATTAACCACAGAACAAACACATCTCTACTTCATTAACTACAGAACAAACACATCTCTACTTCATTAACCAGAGAACAAACACATCTCTACTTCATTAACTACAGGACAAACACATCTCTACTTCATTAACTACAGAACAAACATCTCTACTTCATTAACTACAGAACAAACATCTCTACTTCATTAACCACAGAAAAAACACATATCTACTTCATTAACTACAGGACAAACACATCTCTACTTCATTAACCACAGAACAAACACATCTCTACTTCATTAACTACAGGACAAACACATCTCTACTTCATTAACTACAGAACAAACATCTCTACTTCATTAACCACAGGACAAACACATATCTACTTCATTAACTACAGCACAAACACATCTCTACTTCATTAACCACAGAACAAACACATCTCCGCTTCATTAACTACAGGACAATCACATCTCTACTCATTAAGCACATTTGCCACAACTTAATTGTTATTATACTCTATTATATTCTGTTCTATTCTATTCTGTTCTGTTCTATTCTGTTCTATTCTGCTGTGTTCTGTTCTATTCTGTTATATTCTATTATGTTCTATTCTGTTCTATTCTATTCTGTTCTGTTCTATTCTATTATGTTCTGTTCTATTCTGTTCTATTCTATTCTGTTCTATTCTATTCTGCTCTGTTCTATTCTGTTCTATTCGGCTGTGTTCTATTCTGTTATGTTCTATTCTGTTCTATTCTGTTCTATTCTGTCCTGTAGACAAGCTGAAAGGTAGTGTAGTACATGATCCATGGTAGTCAGCAGAACAAGAGGAGAAGTGTGAATAAGGCTGTAGCATGACACATTCTAGGTCCTCTGCTCTGTCAATAGACCACCAGGTCAATCCCAACAACAGCTTTTCTCTTTCCTTCAAGCCATGCATTTCACTTCTTCTTCTTCTTCTTCTTCTTCTTCTTCTTCTTCTTCTTCTTCTTCTTCTTCTTCTTCTTCTTCTTCTTCTTCTTCTTCTTCTTCT
Organism: Coregonus lavaretus; assembly: GCF_964263955.1. Taxonomy (NCBI): domain Eukaryota; kingdom Metazoa; phylum Chordata; class Actinopteri; order Salmoniformes; family Salmonidae; genus Coregonus; species Coregonus lavaretus. The sequence goes on from NC_139990.1 coordinate 44,701,164, forward strand.
TCCAGAACATTATCTGCCAAACAACAAGATATTTTAAGTACCTGAAATTCAGGCTTCTTGCTTCTTATTCTGTGGGTCAGCTATTCTTAGATGTGTTATTTTGGGCTTATGGCATTAGCCAGCTAAGATTAGGCACCTTGCTGTCGTTATCAGTCCATCTCAGCAGCCAGCAGCACGCCCCTGATATAACACTGCTTTGGAAGGAGAGATATACTTAGAAGATTCTGTAATTTACCTATTTAGTGTGTGTGTTTGTGTCTGTCTCTTATTCTGGTATCACTTGTTGACAATTATATTTTGGGTTCTAAAAATACCCTTGTCAAATGCCTTTTATGAGGGCTGCATGGGAGGCGGGGAGGCACCACAGTGACTGCTGCACAGCACACAGGTCTGTTCTGTTGGACTAAGACCATGGAGACAGGGTAAACAGTTTAGTATTCAAAATTGAATACTTTATTGCCATACTGTACCAACCGAAGTTGTTAGGAATTTGACCTAGTGAAGCTCATTAAAAGCAGGAAGATACACATACACATGCAGTTGAAGTCGGAAGTTTACATACACTTAGGTTGGAGTCATTAAAACTCGTTTTTCAACCACTCCACAAATTTCTTGTTAACAAACTATAGTTTTGGCAGGTTGGTTAGGACATCTACTTTGTGCATGACACAAGTAATTTTTCCAACAATTGTTTACAGACAGATTATTTCACTTATAATTCAATGTATCACAATTCCAGTGGGTCAGAAGATTACATACACTAAGTTGACTGTGCCTTTAAACAGCTTGGAAAATTCCAGAAAACGATGTCATGGCTTTAGAAGCTTCTGATAGGCTAATTGACATCATTTGAGTCAATTGGAGGTGTACCTGTGGATGTATTTCAAGGCCTACCTTCAAACGCAGTGCCTCTTTGCTTGACATCATGGGGAAATCAGCCAAGACCTCAGAAAAACAATTGTAGACCTCCACAAGTCTGGTTCATCCTTGGGAGCAATTTCCAAACGCCTGAAGGTACCACGTTCATCTGTACAAACAATAGTATGCAAGTATAAACACCATGGGACCACGCAGCCGTCATACCGTTCAGGAAGGAGACGCGTTCTGTCTCCTAGAGATGAACGTACTTTGGTACGTATGAAAAATGTATGCACTCACTAACTGTAAGTCGCTCTGGATAAGAGCATCTGCTAAATGACTAAAATGTAAATGTAAAAATGTGCTAAAAGTGCAAATCAATCCCAGAACAACATCAAAGGACCTTGTGAAGATGCTGGAGGAAACAGGTACAAAAGTATCTATATCCACAGTAAAACGAGTCCTATATCGACATAACCTAAAAGGCCGCTCAGCAAGGAAGAAGCCACTGCTCCAAAACCGCCATAAAAAAGCCAGACTACGGTTTGCAACTGCACATGGGGACAAAGATTTTGGAGAAATGTCCTCTGGTCTGATGAAACAAAAATAGAACTGTTTGGCCATAATGACCATCGTTATGTTTGGAGGAAAAAGGGGAATGCTTGCAAGCCGAAGAACACCATCCTAACCATGAAGCACGGGGGTGGCAGCATCATGCTGTGGGGGTACTTTGCTGCAGGAGGGACTGGTGCACTTCACAAAATAGATGGCATCATGAGGAAGGAAAATTATGTGGATATATTGAAGCAACATCTCAAGACATCAGTCAAGAAGTTAAAGCTTGGTCGCAAATGGGTCTTCCAAATGGACAATGACCCCAAGCACACTTCCAAAGTTGTGGCAAAATGACTTAAGGACAACAAAGTCAAGGTATTGGAGTGGCCATCACAAAGCCCTGACCTCAGTCCTATAGAACATTTGTGCGCAGAACTGAAAAAGCGTGTGCGAGCAAGGAGGCCTACAAACCTGACTCAGTTACACCAGCTCTGTCAGGAGGAATGAGCCAAAATTCACCCAACTTATTGTGGGAAGCTTGTGGAAGGCTACCCGAAACATTTGACCCAAGTTAAACAGTTTAAAGGCAATGCTACCAAATACTAATTGAGTGTATGTAAACTTCTGACCCACTGGGAATGTGATTAAAGAAATAAAAGCTGAAAGAAATCATTCTCTCTACTATTATTCTGACATTTCATATTCTTAAAATAAAGTGGTGATCCTATCTGACCTAAGACAGGGAATCTTTATCAGCAATTGAAAAAAACTGAGTTTAAATGTATTTGGCTAAGGTGTATGTAAACTTCCGACTTCGACTGTATATATATATATATATATATATATATATATATATATATATATATATATATATTTGCGAGAAAGAAAACATATGGGGGATTGGAGGTGATGCAGACAATTACATTGATGGAAGTTACAATCTATCTGCAATATTAAAGCTGATCTACCCCCCCCCCCCCCCAAAAAAAAAAAGACTACGCTTATAGATGATTCACTTTCAAACCGCATATTTGGAACGTTCAACTATTGTTTAACAGTTGAAGAGAAACACACTGTTACATATTTGTAATGCAGAAGCGATACAAAGTAACTGTAATGCAATATAAACATCTAAACATCTTTGTTGAGCACTGTGTGATTCAAATGAATATAACGGTAGAGAGAGTAGCAGACAAACCAGAGGCCATGGTCACAGGAGGACAGTATAAAAACACTGTCTTTTGTTATTCTCAACAATCCCACTTCCTGACATTACATTTTGTTAACTAATTAGTCTTTGTGTCTGAGCACTTTGTTTTGGTCACTTTAGAATGCTTTGATGTCACTGCTACCTGGGTCATCTCATTAAAATCACAAAGAGATGTTGTCTTCCTCCCTCAGTATTAATTGAGCTTCTTCAACATGAAAGCCAGAGAGATGAGTGTTATTAAATTAAGTGTGAATTTATGAAGAGCTCTGTTGGACAGAAACCTTTATGAATGTAGGTCCTCCAGATAGTGGCAAGGACAGCTTCATCACCATTGACTGTGATTATTAACCCACTCATAACACACCATTTTAGATGGTTTCAGATGTTATGTCTACCATGTGTACTCTCAGGCTAAGCAAATGAATGTACAGTTGTGTCACGCTCTGGCTCCGGGACTTTGTATGTTGAGCCAGGGTGTGTTCGTTTCGTGGTGTTCTGTTTGGTTGGGTTGTTCTATGTGGTTGTATTTCTTTGTTTGAATGAGTGACTCCCAATCAGAGGTAACGAGTGTCAGCTGTTGGCTCGTTGTCTCTGATTGGGAGCCATATTTAAACTGTCTGTTTTCACCTTGTGGTTGTGGGTTTTTGTTCCGTGTTCAGTCAGTGTTACTGTGGACTTCACGATCGTGTTTTGTTTTGTACTTGTGCTTTACTAATTAAAGTCATGTTCGTTTCACACGCTGCGCCTTGGTCTACTCCTTCTCGTCAAGACGATCGTGACAGAAAAACCCACCATACAAAGACCAAGCAGCGTGTCCAGGAACACACGCAGGAGGTGACGCTGGTGGATGTCCTCCTCGGTTGGGGGCAGATTACCGAGGAGGAGGCCGTCCGGTACCGGAAGGCGATGAAGGGGGAGACCCAGGCAGGAGTGGAGAAGCGGCGTCAACCGGGCCGTGGTCGGAAAGGCGAGAGGCACCCCCAATAATTTTTTAGGGGGGGGCACACGGCATGGGCGACTGGGCAGCAGGAGGCTGCCACAGGGCGAATTGGGAGATTAAGAGAGGAGGCCACCGGCTTTTGGGGGCCAGAAGGCAGGTTGGTGGAGCCTGGATGGAGAGCAGAGCCAACTCCCCGTACTCAGGCATGGCAGCATGAGACTGGGCAGGTTCCGCGGTATGCGGAGATGCGCACTGTGCCGCGAGTGGTCCGGCATAGTCCGGTACGTCCTGTGCGAGCACCCCGCACGTGTTGTGCGAAGGTGGGCATGCAGCCAGGACGGAGTGTGCCGGCTCAGCGCTCGCGGCCTCCAGTGCCTCTCCTCGGTCCCGGATATCCTGCGCCAGTGTCACGTGCTGTTATGCCAGTACGGGTACACAGCCCTGTACGTCCTGTGCTGATGCCTCACACAGAGTGTGTGAAGGTAGGCATTCAGCCAGGACGGGTTGTGGCAGCTCTTCACTCCAGGTCTCCTATCCGTCTCCATAGCCCAGTCCGGCCTGTTCCTGCTCCACGCACGAAGCCTACGGTGTGCGTCGCCAGCCCTGTTCAGCCTGTTCCTGCTCCACGCACCAAACCTACGGTGTGCGTCGCCAGCCCAGCCCGGCCTGTTCCTGCTCCACGCACGAAGCCTACGGTGTGCGTCGCCAGCCCAGCCCGGCCTGTTCCTGCTCCACGCACCAAGCCTACGGGGTGCGTCGTCAGCCCGGCCCGGCCTGTCCCTGCTCCACGCACCAAACCTACGGTGTGCGTCGCCAGCCCTGCCCGGCCTGTTCCTGCTCCACGCACCAAACCTACGGTGTGCGTCGCCAGCCCAGCCCGGCCTGTTCCTGCTCCACGCACGAAGCCTACGGTGTGCGTCGCCAGCCCAGCCCGGCCTGTTCCTGCTCCACGCACCAAGCCTACGGGGTGCGTCGTCAGCCCGGCCCGGCCTGTCCCTGCTCCACGCACCAAACCTACGGTGTGCGTCGCCAGCCCTGCCCGGCCTGTTCCTGCTCCACGCACCAAACCTACGGGGTGCGTCGTCGGCCTGGTCCAGCTCGTTCCTGCTACTCGCACCAAGCCAAGGGTGCGAGTCGTCAGCCTGGTCCAGCCCATTCCTGCTACTCGCACCAAGCCAAGGATGCGAGTCGTCAGCCGGGTGAGGTCCGTTCCGGCTCCACGCACCAAGCCAAGGGTGCGTATCGTCAGCCAGGTCCGGTCCGTTCCTGCCTCACGTGCCAAGCCAGGGGTGCGCGTCGTCAGTCCGGTGCCTGATCAGGTCAGCTACTCCACTACGGAGTTTGAGCAATCCGCTCCGTCTATGTCCGGTCCAGATCCAGCCAGCGGGGTCAGACCGGACCGGGGGCGCTACGGGGGGATTGTGGAAGGGTGGTGGTCAAGCCCGGAGCCGGAGCCGCCTCCGAGGAGAAATGCCCACCCAGCCCTCCCCTGTTTGGGGTTTTGAGGCGCGGTCGCAGTCCGCGCCTTTAGGGTGGGGTACTGTCACGCTCTGGCTCCGGGACTTTGTATGTTGAGCCAGGGTGTGTTCGTTTCGTGGTGTTCTGTTTGGTTGGGTTGTTCTATGTGGTTGTATTTCTTTGTTTGAATGAGTGACTCCCAATCAGAGGTAACGAGTGTCAGCTGTTGGCTCGTTGTCTCTGATTGGGAGCCATATTTAAACTGTCTGTTTTCACCTTGTGGTTGTGGGTTTTTGTTCCGTGTTCAGTCAGTGTTACTGTGGACTTCACGATCGTGTTTTGTTTTGTACTTGTGCTTTACTAATTAAAGTCATGTTCGTTTCACACGCTGCGCCTTGGTCTACTCCTTCTCGTCAAGACGATCGTGACAAGTTGAAGTCGGAAGTTTACATACACCTTAGCCAAATACATTTAAACTCTGTTTTTCACAATTCGTGACATTTAATCCTAGTAAAGATTCCCTGTCTTAGGTCAGATAGGATCACCACTTTATTTTAAGAATATGAAATGTCAGAATAATAGTAGAGAGAATTATTTATTTCAGCTTTTATTTCTTTCATCACATTCCCAGTGGGTCAGAAGTTTACATACACTCAATTAGTATTTGGTAGCATTGCCTTTAAATTGTTTAACTTGGGTCAAACGTTTCGGGTAGCCTTCCACAAGCTTCCCACAATAAGTTGGGTGAATTTTGGCTCATTCCTCCTGACAGAGCTGGTGTAACTGAGTCAGGTTTGTAGGCCTCCTTGCTCGCACACGCTTTTTCAGTTCTGCGCACAAATGTTCTATAGGACTGAGGTCAGGGCTTTGTGATGGCCACTCCAATACCTTGACTTTGTTGTCCTTAAGCCATTTTGCCACAACTTTGGAAGTATGTTTGGGGTCATTGTCCATTTGGAAGACCCATTTGCGACCAAGCTTTAACTTCTTGACTGATGTCTTGAGATGTTGCTTCAATATATCCACATCATTTTTCTTCCTCATGATGCCATCTATTTTGTGAAGTGCACCAGTCCCTCCTGCAGCAAAGCACCCCCACAGCATGATGCTGCCACCCCCGTGCTTCACGGTTTGGATGGTGTTCTTCAGCTTGCAAGCATTCCCCTTTTTCCTCCAAACATAACGATGGTCATTATGGCCAAACAGTTCTATTTTTGTTTCATCAGACCAGAGGAAAGTACGATCTTTGTCCCCATGTGCAGTTGCAAACCGTAGTCTGGCTTTTTTATGGCGGTTTTGGAGCAGTGGTTTCTTCCTTGCTGAGCGGCCTTTCAGGTTATGTCGATATAGGACTCGTTTTACTGTGGATATAGATACTTTTGTACCTGTTTCCTCCAGCATCTTCACAAGGTCCTTTGCTGTTGTTCTGGGATTGATTTGCACTTTTACCACATTTTTACATTTACATTTTAGTCATTTAGCAGACGCTCTTATCCAGAGCGACTTACAGTTAGTGAGTGCATACATTTTTCATACGCACCAAAGTACGTTCATCTCTAGGAGACAGAACGCGTCTGCTTCCTGAGCGGTATGACGGCTGCGTGGTCCCATGGTGTTTATACTTGCATACTATTTTTTGTACAGATGAACGTTGTACCTTCAGGCATTTGGAAATTGCTCCCAAGGATGAACCAGACTTGTGGAGGTCTACAATCTTTTCTTCTGAGGTCTTGGCTGATTTATTTTGATTTTCCCATGATGTCAAGCAAAGAGGCACTGCGTTTGAAGGTAGGCCTTGAAATACATCCACAGGTACACCTCCAATTGACTCAAATGATGTCAATTAGCCTATCAGAAGCTTCTAAAGCCATGACATCATTTTCTGGAATTTTCCAAGCTGTTTAAAGGCACAGTCAACTTAGTGTATGTAAACTTCTGACCCACTGGAATTGTGATACAGTGAATTATAAGTGAAATAATCTGTCTGTAAACAAATGTTGGAAAAATTACTTGTGTCGTGCACAAAGTAACTGACTACTGGACACAGAGACATAAAAATGGTATCCCGAGTTCATATGACTTTGGGGAAGTAAATAAAGGGCCTCATTGCCAAAATCCCGAAGTATCCCTTTAAGGACATAGACACATTAAACTCTATGGTGAATGGCCGGGGGTTTGAGTGGTGCAGATTGTGGCACTGCATGGCAGCGGCTCGGCTCTCTTTGTTAGCTATAAAAGATAGCCTGCAAGCCACAGCTCTGGTTGAGCTGCAAGGACGAGCCTGACTGCCTGAGACTTAAAAATAAAGGTCTGTTTCTTGCTTTAGACATGCCAGCTGCTCAAAATAACAAGGCACTTAATGAGAGATCCAGCACCACATAGCAGACCCAAGCATCAGGCTATTTCTGCCCTGAAACATCTTCTGCATCTCCCAGTTTCTAATAATACAAGGCCAAAATGCAGCTAGAAAGGGCTCTAAAAGTTTGGTTGAATGTCAGAGTGTTTTTGGAAAGCAGGCAAAAGTATTGTTGAAATAATTTAGGATTGATGGATTGACTATATTGCACTGAATTTATGGTTAAGTGTCAGTTGTCGTGATCTAATTTCTAGTTTGTTGCTGTCTTTTCACTTATATTCAGATAATTTTGGATTGTTGGATTGACTGACTGTAAGTGTTATATTATTATTATTATTATTATTGGCCTGTTGTTTGTCGCTGTCTTTTAACGATTGTGTCTGTCAGAACAGATGTAGAATCTTAATTTGATCACTCTTTTGTTGCTGAGAATTTTTCTGCGCCGCAGGAAATGCAGATGAGCTTCCTGATTTACATAATTTCACTGAAAACCCTCACTAACACACTGTTATATTAACAGTATTGCACTTTGTATGTAGCCTACTTTTGTCCAGCTAATAGCCTAACAACCGATCAAGCAACATTATGGACTAAACATTAAAATCCTGTTGCTGCAGGATTATTTTACTATGACAATACTGGTCAAATTAAGATCCTACATCTGTAGTTAATCATTTTAAGTGATATCATAGTTTATATGTTTCCCTTGACTGGCAACAGGATAATGGAAAATGCTGTAAAAGCAATCATTGGCTTATTATCATTTAGACTCAGAACAGAGTTTAGTACTTACTAACCCTTTCCTGGCATGGATTTATTTGGACAGGAGCTCTATAATATTATAATGGTCTTCACAGAGCTCTATAATATTATTATGGTCTTCACAGAGCTCTATAATATTATTATGGTCTTCACAGAGCTCTATAATATTATTATGATCTTCACAGAGCTATAATATTATTATGGTCTATACAGAGCTCAATTATATTATTATGGTCTTCACAGAGCTCTATAATATTATTATGGTCTTCACAGAGCTCTATAATATTATTATGGTCTTCACAGAGCTCTATAATATTATTATGGTCTTCACAGAGCTCTATAATATTATTATGGTCTTCACAGAGCTCTATAATATTATTATGGTTTTCACAGAGCTCTATAATGTTATTATGGTCTTCACAAAGGGCTGCTAAGCAGTCAAGCAAAGTGCCATCAGAGAGATGAATAACCCAATACTTGTTAATTAACCTAGTGGGGCTAGTGTCATAGTGTTGGCCACAGTCTCATCTCCATTCACAATGATACATTAAACAGTATGGGCCAGTTTCTCGGACACTGATTAATTAAGACTACACTATATACACAAAAGTATGTGGATACCCCTTCAAATTAGTGGATTCGGCTATTTCAGCCACACCCGTTGCTGACAGGTGTATAAAATCGAGCACACAGCCATACAATCTCCATAGACAAACATTGGCAGTAGAATGGACTTACTAAAGAGCTCAGTGACTTTCAACGTGGCACCGTCATAGGATGCTACCTTTCCAACAAGTCAGTTCGTCAAATTTCTGCCCTGCTAGAGCTGCCCTGGTCAACTGTAAGTGCTGTTATTGTGAAGTGGAAACATCTAGGAGCAACAACGGCTCAGCCGCGAAGTGGTAGGCCACACAAGCTCACAGAACGGGACTGCAGAGTGCTGAAGCACGCAGCGCGTAAAAATCGTCTGTCCCCGGTTGCAACACTCACTACCGAGTTCCAAACTGCCTCTGGAAGCAACGTCAGCACAATAACTGTTCGTCGGGAGCTTCATGAAATGGGTTTTCATGGCCAAGCAGCGGCATACAAGCCTAAAATCAACATGCGCAATGCCAATCATCGGCTGGAGTGGTGTAAAGCTCGCATCTGGAGCAGTGGAAACGCGTTCTCTGGTGTGATGAATCACGCTTCACCATCTGGCAGTCCAATGGACGAATCTGGGTTTGGCGGATGCCAGGAGAACGCTACCAGCCCCTGTGCACAAAGTGAGGTCCATACAGAAATGGTTTGTCAAGATCGGTGTGGAAGAACTTGACTGGCCTGCACAGAGCTCTGACTTCAACCCCATCTAACGCCTTTGGGATGAATTGGAAGGCCGACTGCGAGCCAGGCCTAATCGCCCAACATCAGTGCCCGACTTCACTAATACTCTTGTGGCTGAATGGAAGCGAGTCCCCGCAGCAATGTTCCAACATCTAGTGGAAAGACGTCCCAGAAGAGTGGAGGCTGTTTTAGCAGCAAAGGGGGGACCAACTCCATATTAATGCCCATGATTTTGGAATGAGATGTTCGAGGAGCACGTGTCCACATACTTTTGGTCATGTAGTGTATGTCAATGAAGAGTCTCCATTGAGAATGCTTTTTAGTCCAGGACTAGGCTTCATCTGTGTCTGGGAAACTGGCCTTATAGCCTATCCATTGACTGCAAATTATGCAAGACACCTCCTATGGTATGTAGCTGTAGGATCTAACATGGGCACCATCTTCCAGACTATTGTTATTATTATTAGACAGATAGATGATGGGAAGAGATCCAAGAAAACATATCTCACATCACAGACGTCACAACATGTAACACTTCCACCAGTCTCTCTGCTGTGTGGTGGGTGAAGCCTGCTAATAAAAACAGACACATGGCTGCGTCCCACATGGCACTCTATTCCCTATGGGCTCTGGTCAAAAGTAGTGCACTATATAGGAAATGGGGTGCCATTTGGGAAGCAGCCACCTGCCATCGCCATCCCAACGTCTCAAATTAAGACTGTGATCGTCACTCTAACCACCATGGGGGCTAATGAGAGACAGATCTGTTATAGAAATAAACACGTTGGGGACAGTCGGTCACAGAGCTGTGTGGTGGTGGTGTTGGCCTGTGGTGTCAGAGAGGAGGCCAGTGCAGTGGGAGTGCAGCCACTGGTTATGAGTCACCCTATCCCCCATTGGCAGGGCCCTCAGAGGGGAAGAATTTGGGCATGAGGCAGGGTGCTGCTTGTCTCTCCCTGGTGCTAAAAACAAATGGGTCCTGTCATTCATAAATCTCTTGTTTACCCTCCCGCCCTGCCGTCGGCGCCTAGTGACACCTCTCCACCAATGAGGAGGGCCCCATCGCTTCTTTCGCTCAAGGAAAGCTGCAGGTGAATGAATGTCTAGCAGCAACAGCTTATTTTATCTTCTTCAAAAAGCCAAAGAGGTTGATTCTGTGCTCCTTTCAGGGCGATTAGCTTAAAAAAACAACTCTGTTTTAAATTAAGCAGACAGCCTGACAAGCGTGACAGTCTTTCACACATTGTCTATATTAAGACCCAGGCAGCTCAGAAAATATGTTATATTTAGCCATAGTTACTGCTGCTTCCGTGTTCTCCTCCTTTGCCTTGACTGGTATTTGCAGTGCAATAACAGCAGATTTCAGTTTCAGTTGCACGTATAACATTTGACATAGTCATTTTTGGATCCTCAACTTAGCCGTAGGTAGCCACAGATATAAGAAGGGTAGCCACATATATAATCAGATAGACATTGGTCTATTTTAATGTGGGTGTATGATGCTGGTTAATTAAAACCAGACATGGTGATAAGATCTGCCGTCTTTGCTATCTGTTCTGTTTATCAGGGTGCTGTGTCTCTGTACAGTGTCTGCACTTGACCTAAACAACAGACGGCTTTATGTTGATAAGAAGTATAAATCATACTTCCACGTTTGAAGGTCTAGTTCGAAAAAACCTTGAGTGTTTCAACTTATAAAAGAGTTATCCCGCTGACTTAAAATGTTAAGTTACGTCTTATAATGTAACTATAACTGTAACTTTGGTCATGTTAACTTTCTAAATGGTCGTTACTTACATTTTGAAGGTGGCTGGGGTTACTTACCTTTTCAATTTGAAACAACTAAACATTTTTACAGTGAAGAATCTGCAGTGGAGAGTAAACCTTGTAACCTCATCCTTCAGACAGAGCGATGTGACATTATCTTTCATAACCATACGTGCGCTCTCTGTCACGCAGAGTCATAAGACCGTAGCCAAATGGAGAACAGACAAACAGGCCCAACAGGAGGCTCTTCTGAGTGTCTCCGTCCCAAATGGAGAACAGACAAACAGGCCCAACAGGTGGCTCTTCTGAGTGTCTCCGTCCCAAACGGTACCATATTACCTACAGTGGGGGAAAAAAGTATTTAGTCAGCCACCAATTGTGCAAGTTCTCCCACTTAAAAAGATGAGAGAGGCCTGTAATCTTCATCATAGGTACACGTCAACTATGACAGACAAATTGAGGGAAAAAAATCCTGAAAATCACATTGTAGGATTTTTAATGAATTTATTTGCAAATTATGGTGGAAAATAAGTATTTGGTCACCTACAAACAAGCAAGATTTCTGGCTCTCACAGACCTGTAACTTCTTCTTTAAGAGGCTCCTCTGTCCTCCACTCATTACCTGTATTAATGGCACCTGTTTGAACTTGTTATCAGTATAAAAGACATCTGTCCACAACCTCAAACAGTCACACTCCAAACTTCACTATGGCCAAGACCAAAGAGCTGTCAAAGGACACCAGAAACAAAATTGTAGACCTGCACCAGGCTGGGAAGACTGAATCTGCAATAGGTAAGCAGCTTGGTTTGAAGAAATCAACTGTGGGAGCAATTATTAGGAAATGGAAGACATACAAGACCACTGATAATCTCCCTCGATCTGGGGCTCCACGCAAGATCTCACCCCGTGGGGTCAAAATGATCACAAGAACGGTGAGCAGAAATCCCAGAACCACACGGGGGGACCTAGTGAATGACCTGCAGAGAGCTGGGACCAAAGTAACAAAGCCTACCATCAGTAACACACTACGCCGCCAGGGACTCAAATCCTGCAGTGCCAGACATGTCCCCCTGCTTAAGCCAGTACATGTCCAGGCCCGTCTGAAGTTTGCTAGAGTGCATTTGGATGATCCAGAAGAGGATTGGGGGAATGTCATATGGTCTGATGAAACCAAAATATAACTTTTTGGTAAAAACACAACTCGTCGTGTTTGGAGGACAAAGAATGCTGAGTTGCATCCAAAGAACACCATACCTACTGTGAAACATGGGGGTGGAAACATCATGCTTTGGGGCTGTTTTTCTGCAAAGGGACCAGGACGACTGATCCGTGTAAAGGAAAGAATGAATGGGGCCATGTATCGTGAGATTTTGAGTGAAAACCTCCTTCCATCAGCAAGGGCATTGGAAGATGAAACGTGGCTGGGTCTTTCAGCATGACAATGATCCCAAACACACCGCCAGGGAAACGAAGGAGTGGCTTCGTAAGAAGCATTTCAAGGTCCTGGAGTGGCCTAGCCAGTCTCCAGATCTCAACCTCATAGAAAATCTTTGGAGGGAGTTGAAAGTCCGTGTTGCCCAGCGACAGCCCCAAAACATTACATTTACATTTTAGTCATTTAGCAGACGCTCTTATCCAGAGCGACTTACAGTTAGTGAGTGCATACATTATATTTTTTTATTTTTTCATACTGCCCCCCCCCCCCCTGGGAATCGAACCCACAACCCTGGCGTTGCAAACGCCATGCTCTACCAACATCCCCTGCCGGCCATTCCCTCCCCTACCCTGGACGACGCTGGGCCAATTGTGCGCCGCCCCATGGGTCTCCCGGTCGCGGCCGGCTACGACAGAGCCTGGATTCGAACCAGGATCTCTAGTGGCACAGCTAGCACTGCGATGCAGTGCCTTAGACCACTGCGCCACTGCTCTAGAGGAGATCTGCATGGAGGAATGGGCCAAAATACCAGCAACAGTGTGTGAAAACCTTGTGAAGACTTACAGAAAACGTTTGACCTGTGTCATTGCCAACAAAGGGTATATAACAAAGTATTGAGAAACTTTTGTTATTGACCAAATACTTATTTTCCACCATAATTTGCAAATAAATTCATAAAAAATCCTACAATGTGATTTTCAGGATTTTTTTCCCTCATTTTGTCTGTCATAGTTGACGTGTACCTATAATGAAAATTACAGGCCTCTCTCATCTTTTTTCCCCCACTGTATATACAGAATATAGTGCACTACTTTTGAACAGGGTCCATATGGCTCTGGTCAAAAGTAGTGCACTACATAGGGAATAATGGGGGCATTTGGGATGCAAGCAATGACTCCAGGGTCATTTCAACTCCTCTGGTGCTGTCAAAGGTGTCCTTATTCCTCACCTCTTAGAGCTCGGACCCTTCTGAGAAAAACAACAACATGAATTTCACATGTGAAGTGTTCCAAAAACACGTTTTCATGTGATCACATGTGATCTTATGTGAAGTTAATGTGATAATGTCACGCCCTGGCTCTGGGGACTCTTATATGTTGAGCCAGGGTGTGGATTTTCTATGTTTTGTTTTCTATGTTTTTGTTTCTAGATCGTGTTGATCTATGTTGGCCAGGGTGGTTCCCAATCAGAGACAGCTGTAGCTCGTTGTCTCTGATTGGGGACCATACTTAGGCAGCCTGTTGGCACCAGTTTATTTGTGGGATCTTGTTCCGTAGGGTTTTGTGTATAACCTAGGACTTCACGTATTGTTTGGTTTATTGTTTTGGTTCGTGTGTGTACTACTGAATAAAGAATGTACGCTTATCACGCTGCGCCTTGGTCCGCTTCATCACACAACGATCGTGACAGATAACATGTGAAAACATATGTTTTTTTCTGTAAGGGGGGGGAGTCACATCGCTGTGCTGTGCTCTATTATTCTGATGGAGCCTCGTTAGGTTGGGAGTCACAGCGCTGTGCTGTATGATTCTGGTGGAGTCACAGAGCTGTGCTGTATGATTCTGATGGAGTCACAGAGCTGTGGTGTATGATTCTGATGGAGTCACAGAGCTGTGCTGTATAATTCTGATGGAGTCACAGAGCTGTGCTGTATGAGTCTGGTGGAGTCACAGAGCTGTGCTGTATGATTTTGATGGAGTCACAGAGATGTGCTGTATGATTCTGGTGGAGTCACAGAGCTGTGCTGTATTAATCTGGTGGAGTCACAGAGCTGTGCTGTATGATTCTGGTGGAGTCACAGAGCTGTGCTGTATGATTCTGATGGAGTCACAGAGCTGTGCTGTATGATTCTGATGGAGTCACAGAGCTGTGCTGTATGATTCTGATGGAGTCACAGCGCTGTATTATATGAATCTGGTGGAGTCACAGAGCTGTGCTGTATGATTCTGGAGGAGTCACAGAGCTGTGCTATATGATTCTGATGGAGTCACAGAGCTGTGCTTTATGATTCTGATGGAGTCACAGAGCTGTGCTGTATGATTCTGATGGAGTCACAGCGCTGTGTTGTATGATTCTGATGGAGTCACAGAGCTGTGCTGTATGATTCTGATGGAGTCACAGAGCTGTGCTGTATGATTCTGATGGAGCCTCAGCTAGATCCTCCAGATCAAAGTGGAGCGTCTTAATGCCCGTCACAGTGAAGGTAGATAATTAAATATTAAATGAATTAGACATCACAGTGCTGGGTTCTCCCTCAGCCAGCCAGCAGGTGTTTTTCAGGCTATATTTAATACCATTAGAGAAGTAGCAGCGCCGTACCGCCAGGGCCATCTCTGTCTGTCTGACTTACTCTCTGCCATACGCAGCCCTTTCATTGGTTCACAGGTTCACCGCTGCGCCTCTGGTGCAGCTACAAAATAGACTTTTGTCAAGTACTTACAAACTAAGATGAATATTTCTTGTCACTAGAGGAAGGCTGTGTCTCCGACAGGAGCTCCTCTGTTATTTAAAATGAGCTGTTTTTAGAACACAGAGACAAGAGAGAGGGGGGAGGGGAGAGAGGGAGAGAGAGAGAGAGGAGAGAGAGAGAGAGAGAGAGAGAGAGAGAGAGAGAGAGAGAGAGAGAGAGAGAGAGAGAGAGAGAGAGACAGAGAGAGAGAGAGAGAGAGAGAGAGAGAGAGAAAGGGGGGAGGGGGAGGGAGAGAGATGAAGTACAGCCTTGGGGGAGTCCCCTTTGCTCTCTTCTCTCTGAATGTGACAAAGAAATGAGAAAACCTCTAGTATCAAAACAGAAACTGGCAGGGTAAAGAAATATGGTGAATGTATCTTTGATTCCATCCATGTAGCCTTTCTCAAGACAAAATATAGGTTACAATACAAGAAATTCTATTTTTTTCCCCCAGATAGGTGTTTGTGGCATGATGTGTGAACGTGTTGAAGGTTTTTTTTTCTCCCCTTGTATCAACTCTAGGCTTACATACCGGTAACAGTCTAAATAGGATGATGGTAGCCTACCCCAGCTGCAGTGTCACATAGCAACTGTAGCTAGGATAGGAAGGATGAGACAAGGAGACAACATGCAACAAGAGGATATCTGTTCTGCAGGAAGGATGCCGTCTGCCGCCGCCTGCCAACGTTACCATGGCAGCCAGTGAGGGTGGTAGTGGTGGTGGAGAGGGTGTGGGGTTGTCAGAGCCCAGGATTGCGGCACTTGCTTTTATGTTTCTATTTATAATCATGAACGACACTGCCCGCCCGCCCTCCGCACCACAGAGGGGTTGGTTGGATGGTGTATATACGGTGGCAATGAAAAACTGGCTGCACCGCCACCACCAAGTGGAGGGAAGGCAATATGTTTCACATTATCAGTGAACACTATAACAGGGAAGGCATGTTGTTAATGGAGAACTGGGCTAATGGAGACTTGTTCTGGTAGGGCTCAACTCTGACCAGGCATTTTAAGGGACTTGGGTTTGACATTTTATGGGTTTTACATGTGCCGCACGAGTGAGGAAAGCTTAGGATGCGTCCCAAATGGCACCCTATTCTATGTAGAGTGCACTACTTTTGACCAGAGCACTATATTGGGAATAGGGTGCCATTTGGGACGCACACTTCTAGTGGCCACCGGTTCCCATAGTGTGAACAGGTACAGTGAACGCTGTCAGGATTCTCACAACAGGTGCTGCCTGAAACACTGCTTGTATTTGTTCTCCTAAATGTGACCCTTGAGAAGATTAAGGCAGTGAATGCACCTGATAAATCTCTCCTCAGCCTTTGGCATTTTAAGTAGGTTTGAATATTTTCTTTCAGGCTAAAAATGGAAGAGACATGTATAAGGCCTGTACAGTCTGTACTCTTCTCACAATGTGAGTGATGCCATGACAAGAATAGAACTAGAATATTCTAAAAAAAAATAGCAGTGAACAAAATGTCATGTGACCAGAGAACAGTAGTTACTATCTGTGGTATTATGAGAGATGGGTTGTTTTTAAAGAAAAGGCTTGCTGTTATCCATAACCTCATATGAGAGGAGGAGAGAGATACAGTGATACAGTAACCTGGGTTTAACCAACCTCTCCTCTGGGGCAGAGAGATGGACTAGCCTTTTCCTCTATGGTGTGAAGTGGCTATTGATTTCC